>NC_084653.1:27680583-28036167 GCF_019802595.1 Syngnathoides biaculeatus | reverse complement strand
CCTTGGGCGCAATTTCCAGATGCTTGAAGGTGCCACGTTTTATCTGTTCAAACAATTACACACTACAATAAACATCATGAGAACGTCCAGCCATCACACCGCTCATGAAGGAGAGAAGCGCTGCGTCCCAGAGATGTTTTGTGCAAATTGACCCCAGAACAAAAGCTAAGGACCTTGTGTAGATGCCGGTTGAAGCTGATCAGAGTGTCATTATCCACAGTGAAATAGGTCCTTGGTCAACATGGGCTGAAAGGCCACTCACCGAGAATGAAGCCATTACTAAAAAAAAAGACGGATTATAGTTTGCAAAAAGACACCAAGACAAAGATCTTGACTACTGAGGATGCGTCCTCTGGTCTGGTCAAACGGATGTGGAGCTGTTTGACCATAATGACCAACGTTACATCTGGAGGAAAAAAGCTTGTCGACCTGAGAAGACCGAGACAACTGACAAACCTGACTCAGTTCTGTCTGGAGGAGCGGGCCAGGATTCTGGTCAGAAGCTTGTGGAAGCTGACCCAAAACACTGGCGCCGAGTCATGCACTTCAAAGGAAATGCGACGGTCAACTTTTTGACCTCAAAGAAAATAATCTAAGATTCTCGAATGGGGGGGGGGGGGGGAAAAAAAAAAAAAAAATCTCTCTTGTGTATTGGTTAGAGCGTTAGCCTCCCAGTTCTAAGGACCGGGGTTCCAATCCCGGCCCCCAGCTGTGTTCTACCTGTGCCTGTGTGGGCTTTCTCCGGGTGGGCACTCCGGTTTCCCCTCACATCCCGAAATCACGCATCAATCGGACACTCTAAAATCATCTCCACGTGCCCTGCGATTGGCTGGCGACCGGTTCAGCGTCTTGGAAACTAATTGAATGAATGTCACGTTTCCCGCGTCACACGTGGCGACCTCTCACGCTGGTCCGCTGACTTCCTCCATTTGTGTCCCCTGTGGCAGAAATGCATGGAAACCAAGAACGGCATCCTGGCCCGGCAGAAGGAGATGCAGCTGTCCCTGGACAAGGTCAAACATCTGGTCCGCCTCATCCAGGCCTTCAACTTCAACCAGATGACGGCTGAAGCCGACGGCAGGGACGTTCGAGTCCAAGACGCTCCGGCGCTCCCCAAAGCGGAGCCGGCGCCGCCCGCGTTTGACGCGGGCCGGAGCGAGACCACGGCGGGAGACGGAGACCGTCGAGTCGGCCTCGCGCGTCCCCCGGATCGCGGGGAAGGGGTCAAGACGGAGACCGGGACTCTGGCGGAGAGTGCGCTATCCGAGGCCGAGGGCGTCGCGTCGGCGACCTCCCCGCAGGCCCCGACGCTCGCCACCACCAACGGTACGACCGAGCCGCCCCCGTGCCCCTCGCCCGTCGCGGACGCCGCTCTCGACTCTGCCGCCGCCGCCGGCCCTCCGGAAACTCTGGCGCAGGACAAACGGGACATCTGCGACAGCAACAGCAAAACCTCAGAACCCTCCCAGCATTCTGTGCCAGTGCTCGGCGGCACCGAGTGACTGTCGCCCTTCGCGCCGAATCTGATTCAGAAAAACAAAAAAAAAGAAAAAAGTTGCCAATCTGTGTAAGTGTCGTTCGTTTGCGTCGTATCGTCAGCCTGTGTCGATGGTAGATAGCGGCCTGGTCGCGTGTGGCCAGTTAGCCATAGACGTTGTCATGGGAATGCTCGAAAGGAGGCTGAATCCATCACACCAGAGTGTGCCTGTCCTGGCGGTCCGGGGGCCGGGGTTCCGCGATCGAACCCCGCGTGAGGTCAGCTCGAGCCCGTCGAGATGAAGTCGTGCCGGCCCGCCTCGCTTTTTCCTTTGAGGTCGTTCGTACCGGTGGGCGGGGGCCAACCGCCCGCTGGAGACCGTAGCGCCACTCGCTAAGGCGGGCGCCGATGAGGCGGAGCCACGCTGGCGTCGTTCTTGTGACTTGTCACCGCTGTGTCCGTGTGATGTGCTTTTGTGTTCTGAGGACAGCGTCTTCACGTCTTCCTGCCGTTGGGACGAAGTGCTTCGTGTTCCGGCCGCTCCGCCACCATCTTCAACTGCCAAAACGCATCAAATGCGCCAGGGAGTGGAGAGTTTGACGACAAAAAAAAAAAAAAGCACAACTTTGGTTTCTTCTTCTTCTTCTTCTTCTTCTTCTTCTGGTTCTTTGATGTGACCACCCGACTCCTCCCACTGTGGAGGAAGCACAAGAAGAGACTGCAGGGGGCGCTGCTCACGTCCTGCTCCGCAATTCATGGTGCCTCTTCCTTTCTTTTCATTTCATTTTTTTGAGGTCACATCCCGCCGTTTTAGCGGTCTCATCTCTGCCCTCCTCAGTAGGTACCTCGAGTGCCTTGGATTCGTCAAGACTTGCACTGTGACGCATAGACCCGCCCCTTCACCTCATCGGCCGTTCAGTGATTCGTTGACCCCCCCTTTCATCTTATTGGCCTCTCAGTGACACGTCGCCCCCCCCCCCCCACTCATGAGCCGCTCAGTGTTTAGCTGCCTTAAATGTTTTTTTTTTTTGTTTTTTTTTACCTGATCAATTCCCTCATTGAGGGGTCAGAGGTTGCCAAGTCAGCCGAGGCGGTGATGCACTTTCATTTGAGCATTTGAACGTGTGGTCACCCCCCCCCCCCCCCCGCCACCACTCATAGCATGCCTTCTTATGCAAATTTTCTACACATTATTTATGCATTCTGTTGTGCTGATTGGTTTTGTTGATTTTTTTTTTTTTTTTTTTTTTTTGCATTTGTGTTTTGTGTCGTTTGGATTGGCCGGAGCCAGGAGGCGTTGTCATCGGTGGGCGGAGCAAAAAAAAAAAACAAAAACAAAAACAAAACAAAAACAAAAAGGGTCCATTTATCCAAAGAACACAAGCGACACGTTGCCATTGGACGGAATTCCCCAGACGACTTTCCCATTGGCTGGAATTCGTCGTCATTGGACGTAATTCCCGAGGGCGTTCCCCAAAATGTCGGAAAGTCGTGACTGTGGCCTTCAAGTGTTGTCCTCACGTGACCCCTCATGACCCCTGACTTTTTTATCTTCCATGTACTCAGTCGCATTGTAGCGCTCCTAATTAAGAACAAGTGTACATTGGGGAGATCTTTGTATTTTTTCATAATGATTTTGGAAAGGATTGTGTTTATTTTTTTGGACTTGTGTTCCACACGTGTCTTCTGTTGGCCATGTTGGTGGGATTCTTACCTCTGTATTGAGCCTCCTCCTCTTGTAATTATGACGATGATGATGATGATGATGATGCAGTGTTCCACTAAATACTGTTGCTAGGTTACAGGATGGCACCAGCCACCACTAGGAGCATTTGATCAATTTCTATTTATTTATTTTATCATTTTGCTAATAAATTCTCAAAACCATCACTTTATTTTTTTTTTTTTTTTTTTTTTGTAATAGGACAAAAGCGCATGCACATTATGTTAAAAAGATTGAATTCTCCCGGGCTGGGGCTCAGGTGGGTCGGTTAAGAAAATGGGCGAACAGGACATTGTGTTGATGTGTGTGTGGTTCCAAAGGTATCGAACGCCAAAGTCAATCCCTTTTTAGACTTTTTAGAAAACCGAGACAAGCGTTGTTGTATTGGCATTCTTGTGTGACTTACTTTCTTTGTTTTTTTTCTTTACACAATGCATAGTATAGTATGGGCAGCGTGGTGGGTGGATCAGCTGGTTAAGAGTCTTGGCCTCACAAGTTCTGAGGCCCCGCCTGTGTGGAGTTTGCATGTTCTCCCCGTGCCTGCGTGGCTTTTCTCCCACAAAAAAAAAAAAAAAAAACCAAAAGAACTTGCAACATTAATTGGACACATTGATTGTGAGTGCGGCTGTTTGTCTCCATGTGGCCGGCGACCAGTTCAGGGCGTGACCCCGCCACCTGCCCGTTGACAGTTGGGATAAGCTCCAGCGCTCCCTGCGACCCTCTTGAGGATAAGCGGCAAAAGAAAATGGATGGATGGACAGTATGAAGAAGGTAAGATTTGTTCTTATAAAATGTGCTTAGCTGTATTGCCCTCTAGTGGTTGAAGGCGGCAGGTGACGACGAAGCAAGTGCGGATTTCTATTGTCTGGTGCCACGTTGCCCCCTGGTGGCCAAAGAAGACACTGACAAGGCGGGTAAGTACATGTACTGTACAGTCAGTGGTATTTTTCTCGTTTTCTTTTCCTTAGAATTGATTTGATTTGATTTGTTTTGGTCTTATTGTCTTCCAATTCCCCAAATTTGGCGTGCCAACCTCCATCCATCCTCCAATTTCGGTTTAAGTCCTGGTCCAACCTTATTTATATTTCCTTCCCGATTTGGTTAAAATCCAAATGGCAAATCCCCTTTGGGATCTTTTCCCCTGGTGAGCCTTTATTTCAATTTTGATGTCACTCAGTCGCGTTTTTTTTGTCCCTGTGACGTTTCCCCCACGATTGCTTTCTTCAAATTGATTTCTCTCGTTTTCCCCTCTTCTAACTTTTCCTCTTTCTGTTGATTTTTTTTTTTCTTTGTCTATGTTGGCTTTTTCCCTTTTTTTTTTTTTGCTTTTCATCATTGATGCTTTCTTTCCCATTTCTTGTAATTTGATCTTTTTTGCTGTTGGTTTTCTTCAACAGTTTTTTTTTTTTTTTTGCTTTACGCATTTTTTACAATTTCTTTTCTTCCTTCTTGGCGGTGTTTTGTCTTTTCTCAGCTGTTTTTCGTCACTGGCGGTTTCTTTTCCGGCCTGTCGATTTTCTTCCGTGGGGTTTTGATTTCTTTTTTTGATCACGTCATTTTCTTATCGGCTTCCTTCGCTTTGTTGTCCCGGTTTGCGGTTTCATCTCATTGTTGCGCTCCGACACGAAATGGGTCGACCCGACTTTGCGTTTCGGCTCATCGTCGCGTCAGAATGTCCGACCGAGCACGATGAAAACTCCTTTTGTGAGCAAATGTGTTTTGTTCCGGAACTCGCCAGACATCTTTGCGTTTTCGAGAGAGCTCGGGTTTTCTCTCTTAAAAAAACAAAACAAAGCTAAAAGTCATCATTTGCTAGCAACCTCGCCGCTTCTTACATCAAATTTTCGTGTTCTGTTTTAGTGTTTATTTTCTTTTTTTACTCTTCTATTTTCTGTGAATGCATTTTTTTTTTTTTTTTTTTAAATCGGACCACTCGGCAGAGTATCCACTCGCAAAATGCAGGACCAATCAGACGATTGGTCACCTCTGAGAGAAGAAGTGCAACGCGGGCATTCTTCGAGTACGATAAGGCCCGACGGGTCCGAATCGCTGAGATGTTCTTTTTTGGAGAGTCGGGCAAAATGTGACGATAATGTTGCAAAGTTCTCTCACGTTTTCAGACTTTCGAGCGGAAGTGAAAAAATTCATCCGTGCAAAGGTTAGCGAATGACCTGCATATCATTCACACCTGAGATGGAAAAATGTCATGTCATTTTCTGAGCTGCTTATCCTCACAAGGGTCGCAGCAAAGATGTAGCCTACGCCAGCTAGCTTCGGGCGAAAGACGAACTGGTCGCAGGGCAGATGTCGACACCATCGCTGAGCGGGAATCGATCCCACGCGTGTGTAGCGCTACACCATCAGTGAATTTTTTTTTTTTTTTAATTTCAACGAGAGGACGCGTAGTCCTGTAAAGCGTTTTTTTTTTTTTTTTTTCATTTGCACAAGACGTGTGGCGAGCGATTTTACGTACGTTGACGTTCAGTGCTTGACTTACTATTCATATTTAAAGCTGGTCCGTCAAAAAGCAACTAATAATGGAAGCTTCGTCATTTATGAATGAGAAAAGTCAGCGGGGGATCGGACCGGGAGGTTTTCGGACAAGTGACCTCAAAACTGCAAGAAAGTGGATTTTCATCACGGGCAGAGTTAGAAAGTTCAATCGTTCAAGATGGTGGACCGTTCTGGGCTCCCGAAAGGAAAGGCGGTTGGCACCTATGCCCCACGGTCCCGAGGACCGCGGCTTTTCTTCGGGTGCTCGGGTTTCCTCCCAGGTGGGCAAAACCACGCCAGGCTCGGTCCGCCGAAGACTCGTCGCTGTGAACGGTTTGTTCGGTCCTGCGTGGGCCGCGAGCGGTCGAGGGCGAGGCCCCTTCCTCTCGCCCAAAGTCGGCACTTCCCAAAAAAAGGGCGAAAAAGCAAAAGTCGCCCACACGGGCCACTAAAGTACCGCCGACTGTCGGAAGGTCTCGATCCACCTGTCAAGCGCAAGTTCAGGTCAGCGCGGTTTGCGGAAGCGCCGAGCGTTAGTGGGCAAGCGGCGGTCGTTTGTATTTGGGTTTTTTTTTTTACCTTTGGGCCGTTCGGGCGTCGTCCGCTTTGAAATTGTAGTACAGCGTGTTTTTGTGGTAAAGCTTGAAGTGTAACATTTGCGCCGAGTCCACTTTCAGGACGAAGCCTAAAAGCGGTTGACTCTCCAAGGCGGCGACGTCCTGCACCGCCGATCAGGAGAAAAAAAAAAAAAAAGAACAGATCAGCTGGATTTACACGGTCGGCGCGAGTGCGCAATGTCCAATTTTTGGACGCTCATTTACTCCTTGGACGGATTGCAGATTTTGATGCGACCCCGCCCCACCTCATTTCGGCAAGTCCAAATGTAGTCCCCGAGCTGGACCGGAACAGATCCGGTGTAACTTGCGGCGATTCAAGACAGAGGACGACCCCGTCAGTTAAAATAGAAGATCGTGAGAATGGCTGTCGCGGGCTCTGTCTGTCTGCGTGTGTTGCTGCTTCTCGTCTGTTCCAGTATTTATCGTGACTGTAAGGCTGATGCTAATTGGCGTGAGGTTGATGCTAATTTCTCTTAGCCCATTTATGCAGTTTGCCATGATGGATTAGCATTAAGCTAGCAGGCCTGTTGTTTGTTTGTGGACTTTAACTGGGAGCGACGTGAAGCAAGCACGCAGTGCCTCTTAATTGGACAATCTTCGTTTCGTCTCCTCAAAGCGATGTTATACGATGGCCTGCCGCTTTTACAAAATGTCCTTTATGAGCTTTTGAAGTGTGGAACGTTCACAGTGTGTCTGATGTGTGCCCCCTGCAGTCGTGATAAGCAGCTATCCGATATTTGTCAAATTTGGACAATTCCGAGCGATTCCCATCCATCGCTATCCGATTTTGTGTTTTTCCCCCGCGGGCAAAATGCGCAAATTGTGCCGGGGTGAGACGTGGGCTCGGCGGCGCGTCGCCCACCTCGCTGGCGGCGTAGGTGTAGAGAACTTTGTCTTTGACGACAAACCACAAGCGCTTGGCCTTCTTTTTGCCCTTGGACCTCTGCAAATAGCCACTCATGGAGGACTCGCCCGTGCTGGCCGACACCTGACAAAAGACGGCCACGCCTTGCTCGAGGATTCAAAGATGGCCGAAGCCGGGCGGGATTTGCACCTCTTTGAGCGCCGCCGGGATCCGCTTGTGTTTGCGGGAGAACGCAAAGGAGGAGGCTTTGGGAACTGCCCCACCGGCGGGGGGGTCTTCTTCGCCTGCGTCACGCAGAGAAGAAAAGGCGGGACGGGTCAGGATCGAGGTCACCGTTGGGGGGGTGGGGGGGGGCTTATACCTCTTTTTTCCCGCAGCACAGCGTCGCACTGGTCACACACTCTTGCAAACTGGTTCTTGAGGTACTCGAGGCTTTGCTTGTTGGACGAACAGGATTGGCACACCACCTGTTGCCACCCCAAAAAAATCAGCCAATCAAACAAAAGCAGTGAAAAATAAAAATAAAGTCGGTGAAGAGAAACCTTCTTCTGCAGCGCCGACCAGCGCTTCGACTTTTTTTTGGTTTTTTTTTTGCATTCGTGATCGATTCTGGCGCTGAAGATCGATTTGATTGCAATGCTGTAGTTTTTTTTTTTTTTTTGCTCCTGTTGTGCTCTGAATTGCGACGTGAGCACCTTTTGGCGATCGTTTCCAGACATCGGACACCCGCATATTTGTCATTTGGCATCTAACCGCTCCAAAAATGCCCCCCCCCCTTTTTTTTTTTTCCCTAATCTTTACCCTTTTGCCACCCAAAAAATCTTCCCATTTATTCTCTAATTTTCCATCCATCCATCCAGCCACTCATCCTCATAAGGAGTTTATCCCAGCTGTCAACGGGCAGGAGGCGGGCGGGGTACACCCCGAACTGGTCGCCAGCCAATTGCACTCACAATCACACTGAGACGGGGCAATTTCGAGTGTCCAATTAATGTTGCGCGTTTTGGGGATGTGGGAGGAAAGCCACCCAAGAAACGGGGAGAACAGAACAAATTCTACACAGGCGGGGCCGGAAACGAACTCAGAACCGTGAGGCCGACGCTTTCCCAGTTGATCCACCGTTGCGCCTTTCTTCATTTTCATCAAACTAAAAAATGGATGATCTGACTCAAAAATGGCCGCTTATTGACGATTGTTTGGAGGGTTTAACCCCGGATTTGGGCTGCGCGCGGTCCGGCTCGGTTCCTAGCCGCGACCCCCCGGCCGACGGCATTGAGAGGCAGCCTCCCCGCCGTGGGCCGAGCCAGCAAAGGCGTCGGCGTTCGACCCCGTCGTCGTCATCATGTGCGGGGCGCGGCTCGCCTTGCCGCAGGCCCGACAGTGGTGCCGCCTCCACGTCAGAGTGAACTCGCAGGTGCAGATCATGCACATGGTGGCGCGCGGGTCCGGGATCCAGATCGGCGCTTTGCTGCCCAGAGGAGCGTCGTCGCCGCTCAGTTGGAGCTGAAGATTTTGGATGTGGGGAAAATGAGCGCCTCCGGCGGACTCCGGCCATTTTTGGCGGCCATCCGCTCACCTCTTGGAAGGATTTTCCGGATATGAAGCTGATCTTTTTCTTGGTGTAATCGCCGACGGCGGCGGAGAGGGCCTCCAGCCACTCGTCTCTCTCGGCTGGCGAACTGCACGGAAGCGGTCGTCGTCGTTTTGAGGCAACTTGAGCAATTTCCTTTCCTGCGCCGCCGATTTACCTGGCAGAGAGAATGAAGGAGCGCTCCACGCTCTCGATGGTGAACTCGTTCTGGTGGGCCTCCGGGCTCGGTTTGCTCACCTGTCACGGTCGTCGCGGTCAAAAAAGGCTTAGCGGACAAAGACGAGGCCTTCTCACCTTCATCCCCGCCAGAGACAGCAAGTTGTTCCACTTGTACTGACCCGACTGAACGGGCGTGGTGTACAGCAGGGTGTCGTTGAACTGAAGGACAAAATGGGCAGCAAGACAATTTGAGGGGCGACGGCCAGCTTGCGTTACTACACTTTGAGGGGATTCTTGGCCCGGGATTTGAACCCGCGGCCTAAGAACCGCGAGGCAGACGCTCTGACCGCAGGGTGTCAAAGTCATTTTTGTCACGGGCCACATTTTAGTTACCGTTTCCCTCAGAGGGCCGAACTGGCTTCGAGTCACGTGACTTAAAGTGGTGCGTGGGATCGATTCCCACCCATTGCGAGAAAACGGATGGATGGAGAACTTTTGCTTATAACCTCTCAATCTTGTCATTTATGATATACAACAATGAAAGATTTCGGTGGCAATTTTCACAGAAGTCAACATGCACACAATTTGCCTTCGCGGCCCCCCCGGCCTGGACTTTGGCGTTCTGACAATCTAGCGCCAGCGGCGAAGACGCCGCTACGGATCAGGCTGAAAAGAGAAAGCAAAGCGTACCAGGAAGAACATTCTGGGCTGCATGACTTTCCGGGACAGCTTGTTGAGGACGCCCTCCTTCAGGAAGATCTGGCACAAAAAAACAAAACGGGACCCGGTTGATTCCCACCGCCGGCGTTCTGTCGCGGGCGCGAGCGGCTCACCCGGCCGGGCCCGACGATCTCGTGACGGCCGCTCAGCCTGCACTGGACCTCCATCAGTTTCTGGAAGTTGTCCTTGTAGGGAAGAAAAGACGAGACTCGGCGACGGCCGTCTTTGCGCTCGCGCTCGGCGGCGCCTTGGGGTGCCGCTTTCGTTCAATTCCGAACAACAACGGAAATGCCATTCATCAGTGGACTTGGTTTCCAAATCAAATATTGGCAGCCTGGCATTCATCAATTTGGCAATTTTGGGGCGTCATCACATTTATTTCGGCTGCTTCCCAGCTTCTTGGCCTTCATTCGGGGACCGGACCGCGCTCGAAGCCAGTCCGGTTTGACGGCACCTCAAGGCAGGACCGTACAGTATTTCCGCTGCACGGGCGGAAGGCCGACGACCTCTCACCCCTTGCTTCATGATGTCGTTGGCGTGACTCGCGACCTCTTCGACGACGGCGAGGGCGGCTGAACGGAGCAAAAACGTCGGCGTTACGCGTGGCGTCTGAGCCCAATCTCCGGACTTTCTTTACCTTGCGTGTCCTTGTAGTCGGCAGAGTCTTCGGACAGATTCTTCAGATAGTCTGCAAAGAACCAAGAAACGGCTCACCGATGTGGCGTCACTTCCTGAGAGCCAAAACATTCACCCATTCGTGGGCAGCGTTCCATTTTTGGGACATCATGAATTTCACGCGTTATATCCTTCACTATGTCAAAATATTGAAGTGTTTTAATCCGATTCCGATTCTGGTTTTTGGGACGATCTCCTAGGGAAACCCAAGTACCCTCTCGCGGGCAGCGTCCCATTTTTGGGACGAGATTATAAATCAGTAACCATCAATGAAAAACAAGTCTTATTTCCTCGATTGTGGCCTGTTAGGAGACTTTCGTCTCAATAAGGCACAAAAATGGACACCCTGCCCACAAATGGCTTCATGAAGATTATGATAAGAGCGACGAACGCCACGAGCACGGTTCCGTTTTCACGGGAAGGTTCCGGAGATGTCGTTTTGGATGTCGGTCGATCGCAGCGCGCGTTGAACGGCTCATGATTGGCAGAAAAAGTAGCACAAAATTGTCCACCTTTTAATTGCAAAAGAAAGAACGTGAGGAGAGAAGAAGAAGAAGAAGAAAAACACAAGAGGACTCAATTGGTCACCAAAGTTAAACTACCTTTTTTTTTTTTTTAACAGTTGACTTCATTTTACACTTGTGGGACAATTAATAATGTGATATATATATATATATATATATATATATATAAAAACAAGACAAAAAAAAAAAGTCATGACCGATCCATCATCTTGAAAAATTGAGATGCTACGATGCACTTGCCTTCAAATGTGTGCACCTTTTTCATGTTTGAACGTTAAAATGTTTATTTTAGCTCACAGCTTGGTGAAGAAGACATTTTGAGGCTGGAATTTACACAAGAGAAAAATTGCGAAGTTCCTGGAAAGGATTGTGAGCTGCCCTCAAAAGTGTTGTCGATATTTTGGAGTTTGTTTGTCTCGAGTTTTTTGCCTCTACAGACACTGACAAATGATTTGCGAGAGTGTAGGATGCAAAGAAGAAGAAGAAGAAGAAAAGCGCATGTGGCGCCACCTCTGAACAGGAGCTGGTACTGAGGAATCCTTTGGACGGGTTTTAGGAGGTAGTGCTTCAGAGCCAGGTTGGCACAACGTGGACTGGCCTGGAGACAACCGGAAAACAAACAACAAATTACAACGACAAAAACAAACAAAAAAAATAAATAAATCACAGCAACTTTTTCAGCTGCAAACATTTCATCGACGGTCCTGCGCGAAACAAAACAAAACAAAAAATCTATAAGCTGAATTTGTACATATGAAACATCGAGCGACAGGACGGCAATCGGAGCGGCCCGGTTCCCCTCCCCGAAGAAAGGGGGCGGGCCGGCCGTCGTCACCTCGAATTGTCGCACGACGCCGGCGAAGGCGGCGTTCTTCTTGCTGTGCTCTTCCAGTAGGGCCACATTCTTGTCGAACTGCCGGATGTACGCGGAGTACATCTTCAGGTACGGCCCTTTCTTCACAAAGATGTCGGCCACCTGCTCCTTTTCGTCCCTGACCGACGAGAGAAGAGAAGTGAACAGAAACAAAAAGAAAATAGAAACGGGAACAAAACGACAGCTGCAGTGGGAAAACAAAGACAAATGATAAATGCAAATTGACCAGAACCAACGATTTACATACAGTTTCTCTCTGGAGATTTAAAAAAAACAAAAAAAAAAAAAAAAAGGAGCGCTTCACTGCACAATTTTGAATGTGACATTAGCCATTGCAAAACTTTTTTTTTTTAGGTATTTTTTTTCTCTACTCCACTGTAAAATGTGAGTCTGTATTTTCTACAGTAAGTAGTGCGAGTCGGTAAAGCGCTGGCCTCACAGTTCTGAGGACCCGGGTTCGAATTTGCGTGTTCTCCCCGTTTCTTGGCTGGATTTTCTCCGGGTGGGCACTCCGCTTTCCTCCCACATTAACCCTAACCCTAACCCACATTCGTTGAGCGACACTTGAAGGGGGGCGTGGCTCGGCCAGCGTGTTCGACAGCAGACGGCAACCGCACCGTCGCAAATCGGTGGCGTCTCAAACTATTTTCTTTTACACGGTCGGATGCATACTTTTTTTTCTTCTGCAGTCGCAACGATGACCCCCCCCCAGCGTGGTCTGCCGCCGATGGATTGACGCGCGGCTGTCGGAAAAGACCCGAAAATGGCGCGTTACCATTTGGCCAGTCGACTGCGCAGCTCTCGCAGCAAATCCCGGTTGAGTTGGTAGAGCTGCGGGAGGTAGTACAAGATCTGGTTGAGGACGCCGTCCTCGATCACGGCTTTGTCGCTTTGGCGAGAGGCTTTGGCCACGGCGTCCCGGAAGTCCTGCGGTCCACACGGTAACAAGCGCATCATCATCACCACCATTTAGTGGCTCCCTCACAGGAAAACAACAATCATGGCCCGTGATCAAATACGACAAAACATTGATGAGATAAAAACAAAGCGGAATGCGCGACCAAATCTTGACGCCTGCGGGAAACTCCCACATGAAATCAAAAGTAAGATCAGCGCAACGTGAGCCGGCTAATCTCGTGAGACCCAAAGCCAACGGAACCCGACCGAGGGACCAGTTCTGCTGTGAACACCCGTTTATAGTTGGGACGCGGGGGGGGGGATTCGGAGAGGGATTATTGAATTCCCACTTAGGCGGAATAGTTACAAGATGTGAAAACTAAAAAGGAAACGCTAAGTGAGAAAATCCTCCAAATTCCTACTATGCCAACTTTCTGTACGCAAATATTGAGCGTTTGGAACTTGGGAGTTGGGCGCACATTTGAATTTTGCGCAAACAAGTCGCCACGTGGTCCAAAATGAATCCGCTAGAACGACTTGCTGGCATTTTAGTTTTGGTCAGCAGAAAGCTCAAACTCATTGGAAAATTGGTTTCAAATTGTTTCCCTGTGTCATGGGAACTAGATATAAAAAAAGGGGAAGTAGAAATAAAGGAGATCCGTAATTGCACAACTGCCGGAGGGAGACAAATTCCTTGTGTGTTGTTCCATAACTTGGCCAAGAAATCAAATTCTGAGAGTTTGAGTCATAAAGATATGGCTGGGCTTATTTCCGTGGGTTCATTTTTCTATTTTTGCTTTTTGTTTTTAAGTTCACAATCACGTTTATTTGCCGAGTACGTGAAAAGCACATTTGCGACCGCAGAGAGAAAACCTAAAAAAAAAAAACATAACACGGAGAGTCACCGAGCAGCGAAAGGTGAGCCGTGTCGTGGAACGCTGATACAATTATTATTTGGGGGGGATTTTTTTGTGCAAATGAGGCCGAATCCTTGAGCAATTTTGAACAGTTTGCACAATCACCCGCAAGCGTGTCAACGTCTGAAGCACGAGCGGCCACTAGTGGTCAACAGCAGATGTGACGCGCACAGTTCGTACATCGATAAGGACCCCCCCCCCCCCCCCCAACCAAAATATTGCACGGCCCCAATCTGGTCAGATAAGCCAACCGTTCGGTCAGCCGATCACGTCACGTTGCCCCGACCGATACCACGGTGCCACCGTTTTGCCGGACTCGGTTTCCGCCGCCAACTTCCCTTCTGCGGGCCGGACCGACGTCCGCTCGCGTGACCGCCGACGCGGAGGCAAAATATTTCAGGAGAGGAAATGAAAGTTTTGTTGCTTAAGTTTGTGCAAGGTTGGCTGCGGCGCTTTTGCTCGGTTGGAAAACGTTTGAAAAGCAGACAAACGTCACATTGGCACGGGCGGCAAAAGTACGCATCCCATGTACTCGAGTACAAGTCCTGATACTTCATCATAATAAAAAACAAGTGGCTCAGTGTCGTGTCGATGTCTCGTCTCCCGAGCAAGAACCTTCCACCCCGTCGGCTGCCGTTACGAGTAACGAACCCTCAAAAGTATTGGTAGCAAATTGCGCGCTGAAATTTTCCCCCAAGATGCCGTTGGGACTTTATCTTACATTGAAACGGACGTCAACACTTTTTGGCTTGTAAGACCGAAACTCTCAAATGTTGTCATCTAATAACAGATTTACACTACACGGAAAAAAAAAGAAACGCGCTCAACACCTTCACCGCCAAAGACGTTTCTCCTCGTCAGTCGGAATTTCCAGACAGGTTTGAGGCGTCACAAAAGTAAAATTGTCCTTCGGATCAGCTGCCTTTTGTCTCCCTGCGAGGGGTCGTCAGAGGTCGGGCCGACTTTGAAACGACGGCGACAAAGCGCGAGGAAACATTTGCGGGAAACCCTTCAGGAGGTTTTGAAGCCGGCCTAAACGTAGTCCCGGGCCGGGGGACACGGACGGCCGCACAAACACCCAAATATGAGGCATGAATTCAAGCGCACTTGATTTTATTTGCTCAGGTGTGGAGACCCGAATTGAGCCAAATCAAAAGGTGGTCACAGCGGGATCCAAAACAAACGCCGACACGGCGCCACCATGAGTACCGGAAGTAATTTGTCCCTAAAGCTCATTCCGCGCTTTGAGCGAGTCCAAGTTGAAAGGTCGTTGTCGAGATGATAAAACTGCGAGGAACCGGGTCAGCCACGCCCTCTCACGCGTCGTCGTCGCCGCCCACGATTGCGACGCACTTTCGACGCTTACTCAGCTTACAAAGATCCTCTGCCAAAACCTGTTCCACTTCCAGCTTGGCATATTTGCCTCGCTCATGATGGAGGCGACAAGCCGAGATTCACACTTCAGTCTTGACCTTCCCGCTGAACGCTGCGCTGATCTCAAACCCAAAGTGACGCAGCAACACTTCCGTCAACAAGCATACTTTCATTTTGATGGCGGGTTGCAAATCGGAATTTCGGCGGAACTCCCTTCCGTTGAAAAACGTACTTGCAAACTATCACACCGTGGCAAGCAAACGGTCGGATTCCGTTTGACGAGCATAAACGTCCGAGGCAGTGAACGAGTGAAGAAAAACCAAGCGAAACGAAAACGTACCGTGTTGTATCCAATCAGAATAAAGAATGTCAAGAAAATGGCTGCGTGTGCCGTACTATTTGCGTGTTGCATGTGTGCCTTTGAGGGGTGTGGCCTCACGAGAGACGTCAGAAGCTGGCGTCGCTTGACTGACGACTTCAAATTTGCTCCATGAACCAGCTCATGAATTAACACACAATTTATTTCAAATCAAATCAATTCCCCCCCCGTTGAAATTAATTCAAATATTTATCTGTTTCACCCTACTTTCACATGTTTTTTTATGGATAAAAATAGTTATCAAGGGGCGTGGCCTTCCTTGTAAGTGACATCATTGGCCGGTTAGAGTGCATGTGAGCATCTGAGGGTGAGCGGTGGTCTACAACAGCTCCTCGGGACTCTTCTCATGTCGTATCAACGGCGACCGTGGCCAACAAATCGCAGTATTCAAATTGCCTCATTTTTTCCCCCGCACTATTCACTATCGAGATGAAAGAAAAAAATGTGGCTTTTGAATTGTTGCTCTACAAATGTGAGCGTTTGTGGAGCGCCTGCACGGACGTCAAGTTTGGAATCGAGCGCTCGGCCTAATTTTGAATACGTCTCGCAAGCCGAGCCCTTCAAATGTATCGAAGAGAGAAATATTCGCCAGCGTTGATTTGGCGCAAAGGTGAAAGGTCGCTTACCACGTGAAGCAGCTTCAGGACGTCGACGAACCTGAGAAGCCACATGAAAGACAAACGTCACAGATATGGAAAATATGCTGAAAAGAAAGGAAAATCTTCTTACACTTTCTCAGAGGTCATAATCTCAGTGGCGACGTGATGGCTCTTGCTCATGCGGGGGCCGCTTTGCAGCTATCGCCCCCCCCCCAAAAAAAAAAAACAAACAAAAAAAAGTTGAATACACGCTCGTTTGCATCTTTAGAAAAGATTTGTTTGTCAAAAATGGATCATGACGACCAAGCTTTTCATAAAAACAACCAGTCCTAGAAGCTTTTCACGTACTTTTTTTTTCCCCACCTTTGCTTACGGAAAAATACCACCATTATTATTATTATTATTTTTTTTTAATAATTACATAACTTCCCTGCTCATTTCTGTCATCCAACTTTTTTTTCCCATAAGCATCTTTCAGAACAACACGGTTGACCCGAGTGCTTCATCGCAACCCGACTTCGACAAAGAAAAACAAAGAAAACCAGACTGCTCAGCCTAACGCTGACAAACAACGCAAAACGCCACAGACGGGCTAACCGACACCGCGTTTGTTTTCCCCGTTCAAATGATAAATATTTCAATACAAATGCTCCATTGACACCTATACAAACAACAATACTTGTAGGCATATATTCTTCATCCTCTGCAAAAAAAATAACCCATTATTGCAGTATGTTTGTAGTGCGCTGCCCCCAGGTGGCCAACGCACGCACAACGGAAGGAAGTCCGGATTTTGACCTGAATTTGCATCCGTTTTGTTTGGCTCACCGCGTTTTCCTCCGAGTGCGCGACGTCGTCGTGACTTGAGAGCGACCAGTCGTCTTCGTCCGAGAAAGGCGGCGTGAAGTCGGCGTCCGACGCGTCTTCGTCCGCAGAACTTCTGTTCGAACCCCGGCCGGCAAAGCACACACACAAACCACAGCGGATGTTATTTCCGTATCGGAGAGGGGCGGACACAAAAAAATTTGGATTTCCATCTTAACAACTGGCGAAAACGTCGTCGGAATCAACTTGTATGTGGCGTTTACTGGCTTTTTTTTCACTGTGGGACAAATTGAAACTGTAATTTCAGGTTTTGTCTCAGAACTCAATCACTGCAATCCGGGGTGGGGGGGTGGGGGGGGGGCACCCCAAAAAATTGCTTGGAATGGGGGAGGGGGGGGGGGTCTTCCAAAAGTGGAACAAGATCTGACACGTGGGGGACGTTCAGCCTCTCCGACCGAGGTGCAGCATCAGCCAGAAGGTGGCGCTCTTTTTTTTTTTTTTCTTGTGAAAAAGTGATTTCTTTATTTTAGGAACAAGTCAAATGTCTTGAAACGGTGTAATAATGTGCAACAGCGCATTGTTACTTTTATATTTTTCACCGAAAAACAAAACTTGGAATTCCGATCACGACTTGACAATGGTGCCACCCACCCATAATAATTCATCATCATCATCATCATTTGGAAGTCAGCACACCCGCCGTTATTGTCTGTCTGAAGCCGGATTTGAAAAAGGCAAAGGCGCCAAACTCCCCAAACAGGAACGCCAGCCCCGAGGGCGGCGGCGGCGTCGGCGTGACGCCTTTTTTTTGCGTTGCGTTTCCGGCCGATCGGCACACATTTGCTGCCCGAGCGAAATATTTTGCGCCACGTCATTTTCGCACAATCTGTCCGTTAACGGGAAAGAAACTTTGGGGGTTTTTTTTTTTGGTCCGCTATCGTATTTTCCAAATGTTCCTGAAAATTTGCAGCAGTCATCACGAAGGAAATCCATATTGGCAGAGCAAAATGCGGTAGCCCTAAAAAAATAAACGTGTGTTAACGGTAAACAACTTCAGAAGAATCACGACTTGCACAATTTCCGTGCGTTTCCCGTCAAAGTCCTCACGAACCCGGTCGTGGACTCGGGACCCCGTGTTAGCGTTTTCATTTGATGAGCGGATTACGTAGACGTGTCAGAGACAAATAAGTGGGGGGAAAAAAAAAACGGCTGACATACCCATCGTCGTCGTCGTCAGCGTTTTCGTCCGGGGACAAATACGCCTCAGGATACTCGTAAATTCCGCCGCCGTCGTCGTCCAAACTCTGCCAGGTGGTGCCTGAACCCTCCGAGCCACCAAAGTAGACGTTCTCGTAGTCCGACACCTCCTCGTAGTGGCAAATGTTCTCGTAGTCGAGGTCCCGCTCGTCTCCGTCTACGCTTTGTTCCAGTCCGACCAGAGGGCGAGAGAACCCGCCTCCCGCCCCGAGAGCACCGCGGACATTTTGCGGTCCGTCCCGCTGGCCGGATTCTGCGGTCTGGGATCCTTTGGCCGTGACCTTTGACAGCATCATGGCGGAGAGCCTCAGATCCAGACGCTTCCTGAAAGATTTCCTCGCTCCCTGGGAGCAGACAGAGTCGGCGGCGGAGAAGGATCCGGGTCTCCGTGTGGCCGTTCTGCTCCGGTTTCCCGGAAGCGGAGGAAGATCTCTGGTGACGGTCGTCTGGTTTTCCACACTGGCTCCTGATTTCAGGTCTTCTTCCACCTCGAGCGATTGGGTCTTCTTCAGCCACGCCGTGGGGCTGTTGCTTCTTGGAACCAGCTCGGGTGCTCCGTCGTTAGGGTGGTCGGGACCGCAGGAGCGCAAACTGGAATCTCTGCCGTCTCGGTCGGAGGTTCGCCTCGCCTCGCCCTCGCCCTCCTCGTCGACGGATTGCTCCATTTCCGTTTGGCCGGCGTTGACGTCGCAGCCCAGGTCTTCTTCTTCATCCAGGTTGTTTTGGAGCGGCGAGGGAGCGGGACTTGTGACCAGGTGAGACTTTTTCCTGGGCGTGGGGGCCGGCGACGCTCCTTTCCCAGCGGCAGTCAAAGTGACGCCTTTCCCCTCGGATGACACCTTCAACTCTTGGACTCTCCTCCGCCCTTCCTGGATCAGAGTCTCGTCCTCCGCCTTTTCCTGGTGGGCCAGCCAGGTGGTTTTGAGTCTCCGTGGCACCGGGACTGGGCTGGGCTTCCTTGGGATGACCGGCTGTTGTTTTTGCTCAGAGACATTTGCGTCCGCTTCCGGAACAGGCGCGGCGCGGTCCTGGGTTATCTCACGCCCAACTCGAACCCCGAGAGCAGGCGAAGTCCCTCGGGGAGCTCGACGGTTTTCGAGGCGGCCGTTGAGAGTTGACGCGTGTGCGATTGCTCGTTTCGCGCGGTCAGCCTTTCTCTCCGGAGATGCGGTCTTTCCGTTTTGCGGGCCTTTGACCTGCTGCAAAGTTCCGTTCACGTGACTGTCACGGACGCAGCGGCAGTTTTGCTGGCTGCACAGACAAACGGGAAGAATACGATCCCAGTTTGGCTCCGGTGGGGATTTGCCGACAGCATTCGACGGGATCTTCGAAGCGACGGGTTTGGAGTTTAGCTCGGAGAGGTCGGGTTTGGGCGCCAGCCTGGGTTTCACCTTGTGCGAGGAGCCGAGAGACCGGTCCGACGGCGCCCCCGGCTGGAGCGGGGACAGTTTGGGTTTCGGGGCCAGCGGTGGCTTCTGCGTGCCTGAGGAGACACAGAAGGAGATGAAACAAATGGCGGCCGGCCGAAAGGTTCTGACATTTGGAATGATTCTCAAATTCCGATCTCAACTTGCAGAGAAGCTTGAAGGACGAAGCGGAACCTTCAGAGTCCAAATGAAGCTTCCAAGTCTTAAAAGTTGCCACGCTGATGCTGACCTACAGTGGAAATTTTTTTGTCGGGGTCATCCAGCTAATAGTTCGTGTTGGCCGTGATGATGATGATAATGATGATGATGACTAACAACATTAACAACTAACTGAATTTGTCATGGGGGGGGGGGCAATAATGCTAACCAATTATTATTCAATTTGCCTGAAGAGCTTTGATGAAAAAATAAAATGCATGTAACTGCTGTTAAATTTTTTTTTTTTTTTGTGGGTTATTTGTACAGACGTCCCACAGAAATGAAAGAAACAAATCCATTCAGCAAGAAACATGAAGTAGTAGATTGGCTCAGAAAAAAAAATTCGAAAAAGATTTGGTGAAACAGATTGAGCCCTCGGGCCTCGCGTTTGTTACCAGTGACCTGTTTCAACGTTTGAAGCCTGAAACAAAACTCGGGGTTTTTTTTTTTTTTCTTCTTCTTCTTCTTCTTCATCTTCATCCAATCGAGAAACAAAACGTTGACACGTCCCGTTCGCTCCTTCCCAAGACGTTTTTCGTCCCCACTTAGCGAGCAAAGTTGAGCAACGCGCGGATTTCTTTTCTGGCGTCTTACCGGACTTCATCGTCGACCTTCTTCATGTCCGGCGTCGACCTCCCAAATCGTCGCGTCAACCAAAGTTGACCGCGGGGGGCATTTGCGCGCGGCTGTGCCACAGTCAAAATCAAAAATACATCAATAAATACCAAAAAATTGGAGTGCGTCGAGTGCGACGGGAGAGCGAGAAGGCGCGTGCGCGGATTTCCCCGAGGCAAGTCTCGAGCTTCCGACTTGTAGGGACGTTGGCGGCCGCTAGCGGGCGCCGCAAAACATCAGCGACCCCGTGGATGAAGCGATGAACGAAGAGACGCCTTCTTGCGTGGTCGGCTCTTGCGGATTTAGGACGGAGAAAAACCTGCTCGGCGCCGGGGGGGGGGGGGGGGCGACTTCAGAAAAGATTGCAAATACAACAACAACAACAAAAAAACCCCCACCAAAAACTGTTTCCAGATTTGGATGGATAACAGGGTCCAAATGTTTCTCTCGAATGAGCCCTCCCGCTCTGAAAAGAAGTTTGGGATTTTAATAAAAATGAAGTTCACACTCATTACACTTTCACAGTTTGATGATGATGATGAAAATGTAACGAGCTCTGGAGCCAGAATGTGAAGGCACACAAACCACTAATTCCCTCTTGAGGGGCCAACTATGACAGATTCACAGGGTGCAATGCAATTCATATTTTTTTTTTGTTGGGGTGGGGGGAGAGAAATTATATCCTGCTTGTTCATTTTTATTCAGCACATACAAGCAAAGGCAGACATATGTTATACAAAGTACATGACAGAAAATCTCGATGAAACGTGAACAAAAAGATGACATTTTCCTAAACCTATTTACAGGAAATATTTACACTTCACCAGTTTCCGTTGATATAGATTTATATCTAAAGAGTGTAATCAAATCCAAACACCAGTTACATTCCTTTTTATTTATACTTTAATTAAAGATTTGCCCCTTTAAAAGTGAAAATTTGCCTTGTGGAAAGGAAATATATATATAAAGCTAATTACTACTAAAAAAAAAAAAAACATTTTACACAGATTATTTAATTTTGTGTGAGAGGAAAAACTACAATAAATCAAATTTCATGTAAAACAGGCACATTGAAGTGAATCTGAAAATGTTAATTACAAGGCGTGTGTGTGTGTGCGTGCGTCACGCGCACACCAGTGGTTATATAAATATATATCTGTATCTATATGTGCTATTAACAATTGTTTCAAGATACTGAGCCAAACTCATTTCACTCATGTCACTCCCGCGACCCTTGTGAGGATAAGCGGCTAAGAAAATGGATGGATGGATAACTTTATTATAATAAAAGTACTAAAGTAAAAAAAAAAAAAAGTACAAAATAAAAAAAACAAATCAAATCGTTGGCCCAAACCAAATGATGCGGGCCTCCTGAACGAAACTAATGTGAAGAGACGAGGAAAATCGTACTTTTCCAGAAATGATCAACGTCAAGCCAAAGATCAGAAGCGCTAGCTTGCAACGCTGTGGACAGGCTAACGGAACCAGCACGGACACGGCGGAAGGTAGAACCTCCAAGAGACACAGAACACAAACGGTGCAGCAAGACATGTCAACATGACAGTCTGACCATACGGATTTGGGAAGGCCAAGGCCAACTCGGATATTTGCCAGAATCAAGTTGCAATAACTGCTAAATGGGCTGAAAAAGATCATCTCTTCAAAAAGGAAACATTTTTGGTCAAGACAAGAGGAGGAACGACATTTGACTTGACTTTTCACGGCCAGTACGTGAAGGCCTCTCCTAACCGAAAATCAGCTGACAAGCGGCAAAACGCGGAAGTTGGGCCGCTCCCAGGACGAGGCAGCACTTTCCAGTCGTCGAAAAGCGATCCTGCGTTCCGGTCCCATCGACAGTGTAAATAAAGCGTGCGGTGCGACGACATCTGAAAGCGAAGACGTTCGCCGCCTTCGCTACGAGAAGGTCCAAAGTAGTTTTTCACGCTACGGAAAAACTCCTCAAAGTCCTCCGGTCGAGTCACGTCTCGGCGACGTAGTCTCTGTCGGGCGACTGAGTCGAGGTGACGTCGTTGGTTAACGTCGGCGCCGGTCCTTCGCCGTCGTTAGCGTCCGAGGCTTCAGAGGAAAGGCTGACCTTTGCGCTCTCGCTGCAAGTACGGAGGCTCATGACGACAGCGCCGCGCTCATCGTTTTACCTTGAAAAGCTGCCGCAGTCCTACCTGAACTTGTAGTCCGGAGGGAGGCTCATCCCCAACCTGTAGTTCTCTCTGGTTCTCAAGATCTGCTTCTGAAGGTCCGAGACAGAGAAGCTGCGGCCGTTGGAGACGTAGCCCAAAAACATCAGTCGGCCTCGGATGTACATCTGACGTTTCCGCGGGCAAGGAGATTGCGCTCACGTCAGTCCAACGCATGTAATCTTCTTTTCGACCGCTCCCACATCGATATTATGATTATGATTATTATTATTTGTTGAAAGAAAGAAAATAGCACTATCGTACTGTACGTTCCAAAAGACAGTCACAGAATGCCAAGAATTCAATAACAATCTTCCAGTGTCCACAACCTGACCAGCAGGGGGCAGTAAACAGACAACTGACTCAGCGGAGTCAGACGCAGAGGATAATATGTGGCTGTGAGTATTGTAGTACTGTCTACAAAGGGTTACGAACATATTTTCGTTAGCCCATCTATGGCTTTTCAAAATGGGCGTTAGCATGGAGCTCAGGTTGGAGGTTGTTCTAAAACGGACAACATTTTACGAGATCCCGCAAACACAATCCAAATTCTAATCACTCGCCCTTGTTGAATACGTTGAACACTTGAGCACACTGAATTAAAGTTGAACCCGAACACCTTTTCACATGCCCACGCGCTCCTGCAACTCGAGGGCGGGCCTTATTTTGGATATGTTGCGTTGTTGTTGTTGCTCACTCAAGTTTGGCGGGCTTTTCAACAACACTTCTCTGCTGCGTGTCGCATTTACAAGACTTTAGTAGGACAAATGTCAGATAAGTGTGGCCAAATAACCGACTTCGCGCCCAGAGTACTGACCAGGATCATGCCGGCGGCGACGTTGTGTCGATGCTGCAACAGGATGTTGTCGACCGGGCATCCCAAGGCCCCCGTGGACACCTCGTACCTCAGCAGGCGAAAGGAGTCCATCTGGCACTGAACGGGGGGAAAACAAAACAAAACAAAACAAAACAAAACAACGGCTCGATTTGAACAAATCCCAAATGCGCCGTTATTGACGGTCACGAGCAGTCTTTTTATGAACTGGGCTCGAGACAGTCACCAAAGAATTTATTGAGTGTGCCACCAAATGACGTCACTCAATTTCCCATTTTGGTATGTTGGCCTTTCTTTTTGACTTGGGGACCACCTGAGCGCAGGGCATGGTCCTCTTCCTGTTGCTCCTGCGGTAGAGCTGCTGGACGGCGTCCTGCTCCGGCGTCGCTCCCGGTTTGACGGGCAGCGTGACCACCACCACCAGGATCTGCTGGCTGTACGGCGGCTGGCCCGTGATGAAGGCGTCGTACTCGACGTCCAGCAGGACGGGCATCAGCGCCGCGCTGCAGCAGCACCTCCTGGGCCCGTGGCCGTCGCGCCGCTCCAGCAGGGCCGCGCGCAGCAGCAGCGGGCACACGGTGAGCGGCACCGAGGGCGCCAGCCGGGACTGCGCGGGGAAGCGGGGCAGGGTGGACAGACGCGAGTCGGGGTGGTCCGGGAGGACCACTAACCTGGCGCCGGGAAGTCGCCGTCAGAACGGGAACGTGGCGAGAAAACGGACAAATCGGCTGGCTGGGTTGGGAATCAGTCGCTGCAGCTGGATCCTTTTGTGAAACGCCCACCTAAGAGCACCGCGTCGGGAATCGTTCGCTCATTCCCGACTCCCTCGCCGCCGCCGCGATCCCCAAAATGTCCGCTTCAAATCCCTTTGCGTTGCGATTCCGAAGTCGGGAATCAGACGACGAGTCGAACCGAGCGCTCGCTCAAACGATGAAAGCCAAACGAGTGAGAAAAGGGAATCCTTCATTGTTCTCAAGCGGCGTGAGGCTTCGGGCGACGACATTTTCCAGCAAATAAATCACATCCGTAGTCCGTACAAATCAGCTCGTACGTGCAATGTCATTTCTTACTGGCTGTCCACCTTCGGGTCCCGACCCACCGGCTGAGAACGGACAGTGACTCCACGTGGGACCAGCGCCAGGGCAGCGGATCGCCACTGATTCCCAACACAGCGCGACTCCTGACTTACTCCTGTTTGATGTTTCCATGGATACGAAGGGGTCCGATTTGGATCATACTGTGCTCTTTTGTGTTCTTTGCGGGGACCCTGAAACATTCACGACACCACGTAAAGCGTGCGTGACAGGGTTCAAATAAAAATGATATCAGAAATATGCAATAATAATTCAATGCTAAAAAAAAAAAAATAAATCACGACATCAAACCGCAGCTATTTAAACTCAATGACAGTAAGATCAGCCATCTGTCCATTTTGTGAGCCGCTTATCCTCACGAGGGTCGGGGCAACCAATCGCATTGAAGGGCAATTTAGAGTCGACGGCGTTGTGGTTACAATAAATAAACGTTCAAATCTGCTCGTGTCTCACGTAATCCTGCTCAAGATCAACTCAGGATGTCGTCTCTCATCAATCAAATCATCACCTAATTAATGGAATGAATTACCAACCACGCTCCCCAAAACGAACGACTAGAACTAATCAGCTTGTCTCCGCACGCGTTTCTCGATATTTTATTTCGGCGTGATTGGGCCTCACCTCGGCTTGGCTTGAGCTTCCCGCGGCGTTTTCTTGGCGGGGGGCTCTTGTTTCTCAGCGACTTTCTCTTTGGCCTTGGCCGGCTTGGCGTGGGCCTGCTCGGGCGTCTTCTTGACGGGCAGCGCCGACGCGTGTGCCCGTTTTTTGTGCTTGGCCTTGGGGGTCTTTGGCTTCTTCTCGCAGCGCTTGATGCCTGCACGTGGACCAACAGCGCACCGCGACTCTTAGCGCATGACCGGACAACTTGCCGGGTCCGCGTGCCGGACGCCGCGACACTTGGGCCCCCCCAGTACGAAGCAGTCAACCCCGCCCGTCGCGATCATTTCTAATGGATTTGTGCAACATTCAATGCGCAACTTTGAATTTACAATTGAGCGCCTTGAGGGCGGTACCAGATTGGGCCGTCGGAAGACGTGCAGATCAGAAACAGATGACGACGACAACAAAGAGGATGCAAAGGTCCTCAACTAAATTGTCAGCGTTGCCGCAGAGCAGAGAATATTTTGCATGTGTCCGCCGTTTGTATTTCTTGCGGCTCGGCGTGATCAAGCTCACAGTTGCAATATTTCTGCGGCGTTTCACAATATGTTAACCTCGGGCTCGACAGAATGGCATTTCGCACTCTCCGCGTTAGCTTTGAGAGAGGCGAGCGGACTTTATTTCAACAAAATGATATGCTTGGGTTGTGAATGCATTTATTTATGTTAAAATCTAAAAACTTCAAGCGGGTGTGGCAAATGAACAAGCAAGAAAGTTTTGCCCCCCCCCCCCCCTTTGGGAAAACTACGCAAGCGAGTCTTCATTTCAAAGTGATGCCCCGAGACCGAGAACAGAATATTTGAAAAAGTGCTCCAGTATTTAACCAATTTCAATGCGTTTATTGCATGTGGGAGGGGCAACATGTAATCTCCGGTCTATAAACCGCGACTTTTTTCCCCACACGCTTTCAACTCTGCGGTTTATGTGGTGACGGGGCTAATTTGTGCATTTTTTTCTAACAGCCACAAGGGGGGCACTCGAGCGTTAAAGGCAAGAATGAGACCGGTGGAATATATGTGCCGAGGAAGCGCTGTGCTGGCGTGTTACTGCCGTGTCTCAGTGATTTTTACCGGCATGTTTTTTTTTTTTTTTTTGAACCGGCCCTGTTAGCACGGTGGCGCTAGCGTCAAACTCTCTGTGTCTTGTCTTTCTTTGCAAATATCCTGTGTTTGAATGTGGGCACTAGCAGCTTTTACACGACTGCGGCCCATGCATGTACCAAATGGTATTTCCGGTCCAAAAGTACTGGGTGAGGCTTATAAGCAGGTGCGCTCTGGAGGCCGAGAAGTACGGGAGTCTCTTGATAATGGCAGGTTTTTTTTCGGCGGTCGACTGTCCACCAAAACGTTTGCCTTCACAAAGATATCGGTGCTTACTTTTGAGAGGTAATCATTTGACATGCAGCTGTTTGCTCTCACAAATTTGGCTGAACGCGATGTAAAAATAATATTGCGACAGGCACCTGTGGCGGTGCGATAATAGTCCAGCCACGCGTCCAGGATGTCTCGCACTTTCTGCCGAAGTTTGCTCAGCTCGCCCATCACGTGGCATCCTTTCTTCCAGCGCGCCGACACCGTGCCCTCCGCCTCCGGGAACGGCTGCTCGGCCACCTGGGAGGGCAAAGGTCATCGCGCGCGCACTCTTCGGTTTCACACTTTCAGCACGCTACTATCGCATAATCGTTCTGCCGATCGAGTATTTATTCATAATCAAAAATCGGAAAATAACAAGATTCAATCTGAGCAACAATAAGAAGATAACACGTTTACAAAGGGATACATTAAAACGCAAACATATTCCTAAAAATAGCAATAAAAGGAATAACTCATTGTATATAAAGGAGTAGCTCAAAGAATATTTGATTGAAAATAATGCTTCATCAAGACAAAACAGTCATGAAATTGGCTTTTGATGCAATCCAAACCACAGTTTATCAAAACAATCTATTTCTGCCCTTTCTTTGGGCAGAAATGTCTGAACCAGCCAAAATCCAAAGAAGAAGAACCCAATCACACAACGTCGATCACAAGCCGCACGTTAGAAACGCGCTGGTGTACCTAACAAAGTGGCCGGTGAGCGTGAGGAGGCGACTTTCAAATATGAAACGCTGGAAAGCCCATCAAAAATAGGCAAAGGTGTCATCTTCAAATTGATCTGCTAGGAAAAGGCCGCAAAGTTTTTTTTTTTTTTCGAGAGTCTTACCGCTTCCTTTGCCGAGTACGGGAGGGCCGAGAGCGGCAGCTGCACTTTGTTGTCCTGGCACTTGAAGGACAGCACAGCCGACGTGCCGCTGAGCAGACGCAGCGAGATGCCCTTTGCCAGCTGAAAGGCGCACCAGGCCGCAAATTGAGCGGGGACAAAAAAAAAATCAAAATATAATCACACTTGATGTCGGTTGCGTGAGGACGGTGCACCGTTAGCACGCGGCGCTGCTGACCTGGACTCGTATTTCGACCTGCAGAAATTCTAAGACTCACCTTGACGGCGATCTTCTCCTGCTGTTCGTCGGCGGGCTTCCAGGTCCACTCCTTCTTGAGCTGGCCTTGCCGGTCGCACATGAATCCGCCGTGCTGGTCCCACAAGGCCGTCACCGCGGAGCTGGAAGCGCATCGCATTAGTAGAACGCGGCCGTGCGGTCGCGTTGCCGACCGCAAGAGGAATGAAGCCACCTGACAGGGTGCGAGACGGAGCCGTGGCCCAACACGGTGACGGTGGCCAGGACGACGGGGGTGTGGCTGTCGGCGAACACGTTGGTGCAGAATCCTCCCGACGGAAGACCCGAGCGGCTGTGGCACACGGCCATGTTGCCCGACGGGTAGCTCGAGGTTCCGCCGTTAAGGGCACCGGATCCAAACACCATCACTAGCCCTGACCGACATTTGTCTTGGCTCGAGTCTTTCCAGTTTGTGTTTGGGGATCGAAGATTTTTTTTTTTTGTCCAATCTTGATATGTTGCCATGTCAATCTAATCTGCCAAAGGCCTTCACAACCAATTCTGGATGTCTGCAGGAATCTTCTTTTTTTTCCCCTCCAAGGTTTTAATCATTTTCTTGAAATAAGTTTCAATGGGATAACAGCATCATGGAGGATGACTATTTTAGGGTGTAAACGCAAGTTTGTTTGGTTTTTTTCAACATTTTTAATTCCTCTGTGCTTGCAGTCGTGCGCGTTCAAATTCAACGTGCGTGTGTGTGTTTTTGTTTTGTTTTTTTTTCCAATAAATTCTAAACTGTGCGGGAGTTGTATTTAAAGGAAACTTTTTTTTCCTATGGTCTTTCTAAACATTGCGGACATTATATTATGAGGGCATCTGGAATGTAACTGTAAAGGGATCCACACAAAACATGAAGGTCGATAACATCGCCCAGTCAGTAGAATGTTTTGTAATTTTTGGGGGTTATTTTCAAAATCGCTTTTGTCATATGACATTAATACTGCCCTCAACCATTTGCATGCCGTTTGAGTGCGTTTCGCGGAATGCTGACGCTTTTCAGAATTACGACATAACAGGAGTGCAGTTAAGGTCCGGGTGAAGTCGGCACCAAAGGGGCAGCAACAAAACAGACCGCAAAGGATACTAAATGAAGGAGGTTCCATTGCTGATCCTGCAATGCAGTCTCTTGAGCGGCGGTTCCCGGCGAGGAGTCCCGTCGTCGACGACGGTGTCGGCTTCGCCGGTCGCCGCGCTCTTCCCCTTAATACCCGACTTTGGGTCCACATAGTGACGAAGGATGGGCGAGCTCGGCACCTGATCGACCGTTCGAGCTTTTACGCTGGGAGACGGGGGCATGTTCAACGCCTCATTAGTTTAAGATTCTGACAGTTACATTGCAATGCATTTAATATACAGAGAACACTCGGTTCTCGAACAAATCGGTTTTCAAGTACATATTTTTGCTTGTGCTTTCGAATAAAAATCGGTACTCGAATGCCGGCGGCAAAACCTGGAAATAACAAAACGAGCACAGCCCGATCACCTGACCCACGACGTGCGTTGTTGTTGTGTATTTGAACGCACCGTGAAAAAACAAATCATTTTCGAACAAATTTTTGGGCTTTCGGATGAAAATCGGGACTCGAATGCCAGCGGCAAAACCCGGAAATGACATCACGTGCGCGACCCGACCAGCTGACCCACGACGCGCGTTGTTGTTGCTGTGCACAACGCAACCTCTGTTCGCAGACGTGGGAAACATCGATTCGGTTCGGTTTTCGAACATATCGCTTCTCGGTCCGCCTTCTGGAACGGATTGTGATCGAGAACCGCGGTCGTACTGTTTATGTATTCTTATAGTCTTGCACTGCCCCCAACTTGCCAAGAAGGGCACACCATCTATTTCCGAGTGGCAAATACCCGCACGATCGCCAACCCAAAAAAAAAAAAAAAAAAAAAAAGAGGTCCATATCTAGCGAGGGGAGGTCCATACTTTTCAGGACAATAACGGATTTATTTAAATGCAGGAGATCACGTTAGGAACTCACTGTGGACTTTTGCTGGCCTTCAGTCTCTCCACCACCCACTGACACAAACCCCTGGGAGGGGGCGTGTCTTCACCCAAGGCCTGAAGCGGCAGAGCGAACCAATCTGGACACACCACACGAAAAGCCAAACAGTGACAGTCGGCGCCGTGGGCCCGGCGAGGGCGCTGCCCGCCTCAACCCCCCCACCTGGATCTTGACTGCTGCTGGAGATCATGCTGTCATCGGTGGGTGTCGGGCTGAGAGCTGCGAGGGTGCAAAAAGGGAAAAACAGACGCCGGGAAATCGGTGATTACCCAAGAAAAAGCGGCGGGCCAAATCTCCCCCAATAATGCCATGGGGAAAAAAAACAAAAAAAAAAAAAAGTGGGGTGAAAGCTCAAAGGGATGTGGCAAAAGTCAAACTTTCCGTGGGAAAAGTGCGGGTGCTTAAGCCTGAGACCAGGGAAAGTCTGGGTGTTACAAGCGCGGGTACCACAAAGGGCACTGACAAAAGTGGGGGTGTTTGAAACCTCCTCTTGCCCCCGTCGGTGTAACAAAAAGGAAAAGTGGGGGTGTTCAAACATTCTCTGTACTTACCGGACACTTCGTCAGGTACAGCCGCAGCGTCTAATGAGGGAAAAGGAGACACAGGCAGATATTGTTTTACCATTTAACAAAATCGTACAAAATCCTTTTCATCCACTGCAGGAGTAACAAATGACAACTCCAACGGGCAAAGTTTTGGCATTTTGACAGCTTGATTGTTCGGATCAACACGTCAGAAGTGAGGTTGACGTTTCACAGCAATTTTTAATTTCCAAACATCCCAGAAAGTTCACCATAATTACAAAGTGCTGCTTTCGTTTGCCTTTGCCAGATTTGACTGACGTTTGGACTCTCTGGCAATGTGCTATTGCGCTGTGCTCTCAAACATCACTTTTCAAAATAAGACCTTGAGGTCCCAATTATTAGTTAGAACACGGTCTTTATGATTTCTGTCTTTTTTTTTTTTTTCCATGGAACGTTCACAGATCTAGTTTGTCATATGAAAGAAAATCTAACTTGTGCATATTTGTCATTGGCTCAACACCGTACGGTGTTTTCCGCATGCACGCTTTCGATTTATCCTTAGCGTGTTTTGTTGTTGGTTTCTTATTTAAAAAAAAAAAAAACAAAAAAAACAAACTGAACGATCTCTGCTTTTAAGCAGTCGTTGGAAATCAGGAAAAGTCGTGAAAAATATGCATCCGTCCATTCTCGACACCGCGAGGTCGTGAAAGGCCAGCCGCAGCCTTTCCCGCTTGACCCTGAACCGGTCGCCGGTCAGCCGCAGGGCGCGCATCGGCGCCGACAAACGTTTGCCCTCGCTGAACCCAAAAGCGCTCACGGCAAAGCCAAGCGAGCGGACCACGACACCATCAAAATGGAATCTATGAGTTATATTATTATAGGAGACAGTCAACGGAATACTTCTACGTACTCGTTACATCTTCCACAGGGTAACTTGTAAGTCTGAGTCCAAATGACTTTTGCCAGCACCGATGAACAATTGGTGCCGGGTGCTCGCCTAAAAATGTAACATTTGAATTCAACAATATGACTGGACGTGTGCCCTGCGATTGGCTGGCGACCAGTTCGGGGTGTACCCCGCCTGACAGCTGGGATTGGCTCCGGCACCCCTCGCCACCCTTGTGAGGATTAGCGGCGAAGAAAATGGACGGACGGACGTTAAAACGGAATCTCTTCAAATCACTCTCGTGTTGAAAATGATCCATTTCCACAGAAAAGTACAGGATGAGGAAAAAAAAGAAAGCCGCGCCAAAGACGTCCCTCCTTCCTCACCTGTCGTTTCTTGATTTGATTTTGCGGCTTTCTTGTGCGACTTTTTTCTCCTGCCCGCCTTGTGCCGGCCGGCGGCATCTCTGGCCGACTTGCTCAGTTTGAGCGCGGCGTCGGCCGAGTAGTTGAGGATGTCCGCCGCCTGCGGAGCCGCGCCCCGGTTGCGGTGCAGCAGGCGGCCCAATTCGTTCAGCAAGCGAGGGGCGGCCCGCTTCCGGTCGGCCAACGGGTCCTGGGCGTCGTCCTCCGCCGACTCATCTTGGCACGTTTCGTCCTTTACGCCCGTCGATGTCTCGAGGAGGTCGTTACTTTTGGCTTTTTTCAGGAATTTCAGTTGTTTGCCATTCTCGGACCTGTCGGACGAGATAAAAACTGGCTGAGTTGCTCCAGCGACGCCGCCTCACAAAACCTTTTGGCGCTGTGCGGGTGTTGAGGTACATCCGCATCCCCAAAAACCTTTGCCCTATCGGTGTCGAAAACGTTGCGACAAATATGTGGCTGTCACCTTATTCTTTTTTTTTCCCCCCTCCTTTCTCTTCGTCTGTTAGATCAAGCAGAAAGGAGGAACTTTAACCCACAGTTGAACTGCGTCACAGTTAAAGTGAGTTTTAGACATTGGCTTGACGGGACCGGGACCAGGTGGTCAACCCAAGAGACTGGACCCGGGCATAACCCTAACAGCAGGGTATCGATGCCACCACCCGAGTCCCAACGTGCGAAGATATATCATAAATATCATAACGGGGGGGGGGGGGGGGCAAAGCCCAATGCACACTTGTGGATGAAGACAGCGAAAGCTTCCACGCAGCGGCGTTGCACATGGACGCCGCAACAATCAATGTTGTGAGCAATGACATCGTTACCTTTTTTCCTTCTTCTCGTCTTTGGCTTTAAGATCGTTCACAAGTTTTCCCTTCTTACTTCGCGGCGGTGCAGGCTGCAAAAAAAAAAAAAAAAAAGAGGAGCGATATAGTTGACGTTTGGCGGTTGTCGCCGAGGAAAAGCCCACCTGGTCGAAGAAGTAAATCGGTTGAGGGGACAACACCGTCAACGAAGTCATGTGGAGGGGGAGACTCAGCGGACTCGAGCTCGGCCGATTACGGCGGCTTCTCTCGCGGCTGCGGGCGGCCGGCGTCAGGCTGTGTCACCAAGCGACACAAAGCGGCCGTCGTCACAACACTTGTCGGTGCCGACGTCCCCGGAAACACAACAGCGCCGAGTCCTGCTAACCGGGTCCTCGAGCGGGGTCCGTGATCATGGCAACGCGCTTCCGGCAAAGTTGCGCGACGTGACGTCGCCCGGCGGTGCCCTTCCGGGGCTGCGGAGGGCGCTGCGCATGAAGAGAATGCCAATTCTGCCGAGCAACAAGGAACCGCCCAAATGCGTGACGTAAGATGGGGGGGGGAAAATATATATATATTTCTCCCACTGATCTATTAAAAAAAAAAAAAAAAGACTGGATGGCTCATTGGCCACCACCGAAAGTGAAGTCGCCATCCGCCATCTTGCTACTCCCAAAACAACCATGCCGACCTGTGCGTCAGTCGCTAATTTCGTGGCTGGGAGAAAACATTCCACAGGTAAGTTAGAAAGATTTACTTTGACGCTGTTAAAGATTGTTTGTAAAGGTTTTTTTTTTTTTTCCTGATGAGCTCAATTCACTTGAACAAGGTTTTTTGTTTACGGTCGTTGTCTCTGCTTCACCTTTATAGCCCGACGGTTTTTCGCGAAACTTCATCAGTAAATAAGCAAGAAAACACATTTTCTGTGAAATTTTTGATGAATTTCATCATACAGAACTCTGCAAATTGAATTTGGTCTTCAAATGCAAGGAAACAAGTTGAAATGTTTTGTCTGAAATGGGACGTCACAGAAACAACAAATGAACAATGCGTTTAGCGTGTATTTGCCCATTGGACAGACAAAAGACAGTTGTGAATAAATGAATACAATTTCATGGAAGAAATATTTCAATCCAAGTGAGATGGTAAATGGATCCATCTGAAGGGAGAAAAGTCTTGCAGTCGGGCTTTTGTGCACATTCTTCCACCAGTGAAACTTCATCTGTGAGGGCTAACCCTAGTGGGAATATCAATTCGATAAGAAACGTCACCGCTAAAAAAAAAAAAAAAAAAGACATTGATAAGAAGCAACAAGTTTTTTCCCCGAGTTGTATTGCTGACTATATCTTTCCACATAATTATCCCAGATCATGTCATTTTATACAATAACATCAAAAGCATTGGACTGGAATGCAGCGAAGTACAAATGCTGAGGTAGTTGGGAGGCAACATTAACGAAATCACAATCGCGTCCATACATACAAGTTCAAAAGCCGATAATCAGCAATTACGCGTTGATGTCAGCGGGGCTCAGATGTCCTTCCGGCCCGTTACCGCGCTCCGATCCGATTGGAGCCAGTAGGTCAGGCCAGCCGCCCCACATTTACTTCTTATTAGGCTTGACTTTTATTTTGAAATCCCACATACAGCAAGAGACGCACTTTTCAGGGACTTTCATTTAGAGTGGGAATATTTTTGCATGACTGTGGCTCAGTCGGTAGTGCAGGTTTGAATCCCCGCTATGACCGTCCAGATATTGAACTGCCCTTGGGCAACCTTAGATTGGTCCCAATGAGCCAGGCAGCAAGAACGTGAGGCTTCGTCAAGCGCTTTAGCCGCTGTGATTGTGGAGCTCAAACGCTTTAAAAGTGCAGTCCATTTGCATTTGTTTATTTTTTACACGATATCAAATCAATGGGCATTTTTACCGCTTCTTAATATGATTCAAATGGGTAGACTTTTAGTTTGAAGGTGGCTCGACGCTTGCTGGCGACTTATTGCCGTGATGCCGAGCAAGAGCGAAATGAGCGGCAGCCGGCTTGACCGCAAGAGGCTCCGATGACGGTCGGTGTGGGCGCGGCTTCAGTCGTGGCGACAGCGCTTCCTCGGCGACGGCGGCGACTCCAGAGAGAAGGCGGTCGGAGAGACGGGACGGGATTCGGGGATGTACTCCGTTTGGTATTTATCGATGTAAGGCTTTGCCACAGTCCACACCTGAGTTTAAAAATTGGTAGAAAAAGAAGAAAGAAAACAAAAAAAAAGTCTCTCACTTTCCAATCATAGAGAGCTGGAGTTGGACTTGGACACCCACATTGGGCGGGTCGGACACTTGCCTTCTGGTCGAGCAGGAGACGATGCACCGCCTCGATGTCCGGCGACATGAACCTGTCCTTAATCCACGGCCTGCAGAAGTGGAACAGTGGCAAAATATTAACCATCCTGCACTTGTCTTCCACTTTTTGTACCCTGACCCCGGTCTGTTTGACTTACTTGACCACACTGCGCACCAGGTCGTAGACCTTCTCCAGCGGCGTGGTGGTCCGCAGCGGGCGGAGGAACTCGATGCCCTGACAGGCTGCCAACAGCTCGATGGCCAGAACTAAGCACAAAGACGAACATTTTCAGACCATGCAAGTCAGCGACCTGTTACAGGAGCTTCCCCTACTCGCTCGTTCCGCGGTTGTACTTTTTTTCCGTCACGATTGATTGTCAGTGAACGCATCAACGTCATCTGACTTTTTCACTCGGTGTTTCCAACACGTGACCTTCCGCCACTTTTTTTTTAACTTTTAACATGGAGCCAGCCGGCACCCCGTGGGCAAAGAATGCACCGGAGAGGGATGAGAGGCAAACACGGCCGCTGAATGGCGCAAGAGATTTAAAGGCAACTTCACTTTGCTTTCGCTTTCAGTAGCTGCAGCCGACGCAAGGAACGTTACGCACCCTGGCGTGGGGAGACTCCAATTCCATCATCTTGTTCCACTCTCGTCTACCGACAAGTTGACAGGACAGGTGGACCGTGCAACGGGACGCGAAAAAACACTGGACCGCCGCCTCCTGTCCGCCAACGCGAAGGGAGCACACAGCTCCGCTTCGTCTTCTGGGGAATCGGACCACAATTTCCTACAGGTTGTTACCGCCAACAGGCTGCTGGCGGAACAGCAGGCGGTCAACCAAAGGTTGTGTTGGGTTACAACGGGCTTCTCAAACAGTTCTTCTTCCTGGGCGGTGTCGTAACGGAAAACAATTGAGAACTACTGGGTTCCAAACACAGAAGACGCGGTGCAGCAGTCTCTCGATGGCACTGACTGGTTTGACGTTTTCAAGGATTGCGTGACAATGTATTATCATTATGATTAATCTTATTGGCTTATGCTCACTGTTATCGACGTGTGAGACTTTGATTCAGTCGGATTTTGTGGTAAATTGAAGTGAAGCACTTCAGTGCTCGTCAGTTCAGTCGTGGTGGTTTTTCGCTTGAGAATTGCAACCAAAAAAAAGACCGAAATTGGTCACGTGCCGCACATAGAACACGTTTCCTTACCTTGCTCCACGTGCTCCACCACTCTCAGAGCCTTCCTGGCAGCCCACCCGCCCATGGACACGTGGTCCTCGGTGGCGGCACTGGTGGACAAGGAGTCCACGGAGGATGGATGGCACAAAACCTTATTCTCTGAAACTGTACTTGGAAAATGAGTGAGGCAGAAGCCAAGCGGGGACAGGGGGGAAAAAACAGCGGAGCCCCACCCAAAGCAGCCGCAGTGCAGTGAGCGATCATGAAGCCCGAATTGAGGCCCCCCTCGTTGACGAGGAACGCCGGCAGCTCGCTCAGCGACGGGTTGCACAACCTCTCGATCCTCCTTTCACTTATCGAGGCCAGTTCGTGCACTGCGATGGCCAGAAAGTCCAGAGCCTGACAGGGAGGCAGAGGTTGAGAAGAGCAAAAACTGGACAGTACCTGCAGGTTGTTACTTTATTGGGCTTTGGGTTGCATCTACCTTTGCCGGATACTCTCCGTGAAAATTCCCACCTGAAATAGTCTCACCTCTTTCGGCAAACACCATCTTGCACGGCCAATAGGAAAAAGTCAAAGCGTAGCGGACAAAAACGAACGAACGGACGAACGAACCTGATTCCATTCGGTCCCTGACATCGGCCATCGTTCAGAACACAACAAAAAGGTTCGGCTCATGTCGCAGACGGGAGAACGGAAACTCATTGCAAACAATGAAGATGGTCCGCCTTGAGCAAACTTTCCCGATCTCACCTTTGATTGAGGCTACCACATCCTGTACACCACACTAGATCGGAGGAGTTCTTGAGTTCTGCCCCCAAGAACAATGTATGGAAGCTTCTAGACTGGAGGATACAGGGTTGTCTGTGGCACTGTTGATTTCCGTGTTGATGATGTTCAGGACAAATTTGATGGTGTCGTTGGCAATGCCGTGGACCTACGAGAAGCGGGTCAGTGCACGGAGGCCAATCATTCCGATCGTTTGGAAGCGAGTTCCGAGACAACGTCACTTTTGAAGGTGCGAGGTGGTGATTACGAAGGCGAGAGGGACGGGCGTGAGATTTGTGTCGTACCTGAGGACAGCAACGCATGGTGTAGGCATCCTGAACTCTGTCACAGAAGCGGTGGCTCTCTGGAGAAACAACAGCACAAAAGTCTCTTCGGGTGTCTGGTGCGGTCTGGAATGTCGTCCCCTCAAGAAACCGAATACTTCTCAATCCATTGTAAGACGAGCCCTTACGCCGACCTGCAATTTGGGATGGGTGGTGATCAGAGTCCAGCAGCGAGCGGAAGCGCTGGGCCACCTCTATTTGTCCCGGGTGAGGCCTCAGCGAGTGGATGTCTGGGCCGCAGGGATACCACAGTCAACATTTAAAACAAAACAAAAATGAGTCCACCTCCATTTTGGTCCCCCAATGCTGCTCACCACTGTCGAAGGCTTTGGTGGTTCCCTTCAGAACCTCCAGGGTGAGCGCGGCGATGATGTCCGCCTGGCGAGCGACGGCCTGAGCTCGCTCCACGGCCTCGGCCCCCAGCGAGGTGATCATCTGGGTGCCGTTGATCAGAGCCAGGCCCTGGCGGGAGCAGACGGAAAGAACGTGGGCTACGTTGGAATTCTGCGACAGAAATGGCGCGATTCGCTCTTTCGCTGCGCGTTGTTTTCAAAGCCGTTTTGAGTGAGCTTTCAAGGCAGCCCGGTTTTAAGTAGCTGAAGCTTTTCTCTCACTGGTCCCCGGTCACGGAATGACCTTCCTCTGCACAGAAGAGAAAATCGCTTTTCATTTTCTGTCTCTCAACCCAGCATCTGTTTGTTTGTTTTTTTTGTTTTGAATTGTTTATCCTCAATAGTTTTTATTTCTTCAAGTATTTTTTTTTTTCCCCCTATCTGCGTCCAGGACTTAGTTTTCAGCTGCTGCGGTTTTATTGAAAGTGTTTTATGTAGACAGTTGAGTTGAGCTAACACATCCGTAGCAGTAAACGCTCGGATTCCGGTTGACCGTAATAAAGGTGCACAGCCGCGAACGAGTTGGTGGTGCCCCCGATTAGTGTTCAAAAGCTTTTTTCAACTATAATGTCCGCTGTATCAAACTCCCTGTACGTACCGTACAATGATTTGGGATCAGGGACTGATGAAGGATGTCAAAGTCCCTGTCCTGTATGGTGCCGATTGTGAACGCAACCTCACAGTGTGGATTTGCATCCCGGAGTTGGGATGGATGATGCAATGTGGACCCTTTGGGCGACTTTACCTCTTTGGGCTTCAGCGATATCGGCTTCAACCCGTGGGCCTCCAGGACCTGGTCGCAGATGGAAAAAAAACATGTTAAGGGTCGTCAGCGGCAAACGTGTTTTCCCGTTGGACCTCGCGTCCTTCAGCGAGCGGATCAGTCTGCGGCTCATCTTACGTATTTGGCGTCGGCCCAGCCGCTCTTGGGCGACCACATTTTGCCCTCGCCCATCAGCCCCAGGGCCAAGTGGGAGAGGGGCGCCAGGTCTCCGCTGGCACCCACCGTGCCCTTCTCGGGGACGAACGACAGGCAGGAAGCTGCAACAACAACGTCCGGCGTCACCTCCGTTTTCTAGTCCCCGAAAGCGGTTCCTCGGTCAATTCGCCACACGAGCGACTTTCACGCGAGGAGTCCAAAACTCGAGTATTTGACCTACTGGAACGTCCCCGCACGGACCTTAAGCGTCCAAAATGAGAACACTTGCAAGGAGCAGACCTTCACGTGAAATGATTCGCCGTCGCTGACTTGAGTGTAATTGTCTGTGTGTTTGAGGTGTTCCTTTGAAGGGGCGTGGCCCGCTGAGTGACATCAGAAGCTGGAGTCAGTGAGGCCGGTTAGTCCGCGTGCGAGCGTCTGGAAGTGAGTTCCGGTCAACGACGGCTACTTGTTGCAAGTGTTCTCATTGATCCCGTTTGAGAAGTCGCTGCAACTGGCGCTCGTCTCGCCCACTTGACGCTAATCGTCCCAAAGGCAGGCTCGCGGCTAAAATGGCGCTCACCGTTGAAGGCCTGGATCATGGCGTGAAGGGTCTCCAGAGAGATGCCGCTGTGCCCTTTGGCCAGAACGTTGATCCTCAGAGCCAGCAGCATGCGGGTCCTCTCCGGGCTCAGCGGGTTGCCCAAACCTACACACCCCCCACCGTATTTAATTTCACCATTGTCCCGATGATTTGGGGCGAGAGGCTGGTACTACGCCCAGGACTGGTCGCCAAACCAATCGCGGGGCTTCGCAGCACCTGATCGATCACGTCATTCAACATAAAAATGTCCAACAGAAAAGATGGCCGTCGTTGAAAGAGAGGGAAAAACGGTGAGAAATTTTCAACTTTGGCACAGTTTACGTGTTCGAGCGGAGGAGGAAGAAGTCATGAAAACGACGACAAAAAAACAGGTCAAGTGGTTTTGAAAATGATTTCAGATTTCTTTTTTTAGACTTTTTTTTTTTTTGATTTTGGGGATTTGATAGCCTGCCTGATAGAAGCCGTCGTGAAAGTCCAAACTTGTCTTGCGGTCTGAGCTGGCGTTCGTGGGCCACCAAGTCAACTCTCGGTGAATTTCGCTTCCCAAAGATAATAACGACACCCACCCCCCCCCCCCCCACGGAAGGATCCAGATGCCGCCAAAACATGCCACCTTATCGCCGAAGCTGTTTTCAGAACTTGCCAAAAGAGTCCCCCACTCAGGAAAGATTATTTACGTGTCCAATTTAAATGAGAAATAATTGCCAAGCTTCTTTCCAAGCACGGGCATCTTGCAACGACCCCCCCCCCCCCCATAAAAAAACAAAAAACAAAACAATGGCGTGGCACCTTGAAACTTGAAAATCAAAAAATTGTAATTGTAGTTTTATTTACCTGCCGAGTGTGAGCGCACCAGGTTCTCCTGCAGCTCTCTGAGCAACACACAAACACTTCAACTCAGATTTCAGCTCCCAACATTTGAATTATTAAAATGTTATTACTTGAGTTTGCTGACAGGAATGACGGTCCGAGCGAATTTGCCGAAACCGGTCGTGATCCCGTAGACCACTGCAACGGAGAGCGGCACGTGGAGTTGCTGTTGAACGCAATCTGACGTTTGTGTTGACACGGCCCACCTTTGTTTTCCTTGACGATGGTGTCCAAAAGTTCTCTGGATTGCACAACTTTCCTCTCCGCCTCGGAGGTCAGCTGAAAAAAAACAAAAAACAAAACCAAAAAACCGCAGCGGAAGATCAGCGCGACCGATCCGGAGCGTTCCGACGCTCGCCGCTGACCGTTATCTTGTAGAGGCCTCTGCCCAAGTCCACCAAGTCCGTCGAGGTCAGGCTGTTGCCGTCCAAACAAATCGACTGCGGACGGAAGACAAAATTCAACGTGCGCGTAGCACAAGTGTGCGGAAGAAACGCCTGGACTTACTTCTCCGGGTTCTCTGTAAGCCGCCGTGCTGGTTTGTTTGCGCAATTCGTGTAAGGACAACAGTTGCACGGAAATGTCATTGAATTATGAACATTGTGGGGGGGGGGGGGGATGGATACAGATTGGAAACTCCGGGCCCGCACGGGATGAAGTCCGGACACATGGTGTCTCCTTCGATGGCTGCGAGCACAACAGCGTTTGACAATTTTGGAAGGAAATCACACGGCAAAAGTCTACACAGCCCTTTTTTTTTTCCCAAATGAAATGGAAAAAAATAAACAAGTGCAACGGTGCGCCCGCACAAACCCAGTTCCACGAAGTCGTTGTCCTCCAGGACGTCGTCGACGGTGTCGTCGGCGTCCAGCAGGCCGAGCCCCTGGCACCTGCGCACCGCAAAGCGGGTGTCCTCGAGCGCCCCGATGCCCCCGTTGTCCGGCTTGTTCTTCATGTAGCGTTTGAGGGCCTCCTGGCCCAGCCAGCGCACGGTGGACGAGCTGTCCCGGCACGGCACCGCCAGCCACTCGTCTCGGACGTGGACGGTAAAGCGAGGCATGGTGGGACTCTGGCGCGCTGAGCTGCGGGGGGGGCTCGCTCTTCGCGGGCCTCCAAAAAGGTACCGGGGAGAGACGGCGGGAGGACCAATCGGACGCGGCTTCCCGGGGCCACGCCTCAGCGGCACTGTGGACCGGGGGGTCACTCGGTCACACGGCTGTTGGGACATTGGGAGCGAAATCCACTTTGGTGATGTAACCGCAACACGTATCATGTAGCGGAAAGCTTGAAAATAATTCTTCAACGCCTTTGGTGACATTTTTGGGGCCAGGTGCGCAAACCCGAAAAAGAGCACCCATCGCAAACGCAAGCGTCACACAATAAATGTACGTTTTTTTTTTTTTTTTTATGTACGCTACGTTCATTTCTGTTGACGCGAGCAACAAAGATAGGTCAAGGGAGACCACGGTGGATATAAAAGGTCAACAGTCCCCAGTTCGCATGAAGGAGGGGTTTCTGCGGGGAAGCCGCCAGCATGTTTGCAGTTCTCTCAAGGACTCAAATAAATGCTCTCCAGGTTTCAAAATACCTCGCGTAAAAATTGGTGACACAGATTGCAACCTTTCTTATAAATACTGACGAATGAAAAAGAAAACGGGTACTTTCTGCGGTTCAGGGCAAACGGGCAGGTGCTCGAGCACCAGGTAGTCGCTGCGTGAGCACATGCCTGGTGGTTGTGAATTTCGGTTTTCGTGCAGGTCGTCCGCGAAATTCAGATGACCGAACTCACTGAAGTGCCAGTAGAAGGCGACGTTGCAGGACTTTGCATTTGAGGTAGAAGACAAAGATGAGGTGGGGGGCAAAGGACGACACGTTGGAGGTCGAATTGGGCGTTTTGAGGCAACGTACTCCCCATGTAAACATGGCCTGTGTCGCAGTCCGCCTTGCGTGTCGCAATCGTGAGGACGCCTGACACAGTTGACGGTGGAGTGGATGACAAACAAAAAAGCGCTGATGGTCAACATGAGCTGCGTCCGGTCGCTCGCGGCGCGCTTCTTGCCTGCGTATCTGTCATTAAATCGTAATCGTTCTTGTTTGCTTCGTAGTGTGACTTTTCCCAGAAGCAAATATGGTTGTACGGTTCATCAAAATGATGCCGCTTGATATTTCTTCACCAAAAGCGTCTTTCATTAAACAACAACAGTAAGAAAACTGTCATTAAACGATGTAAAAACAGCCCATTGTAATTAATAGCTGTCAATTAACGCTTGATTACAACATTATCTGACAATATTTTTTCAATAATTGTAAAACTCAAGTCTTCATTTCATTTCATTTCATTTCATCATTCATTCAGTTTGTCATCTGCAATGGTGACCTGGAGGCAAGTGACATTATTATTATTATTGTTATGATTTCCCTCATCCTCAAAACAGGACCATTGGCCACAGATCGGGAGAAGCAAGATATTCCCCATCCGGGACCGCATAAAATCACTTGCTATGACATTAAAAAATGGAAACGAAATTATTAAACGAAACAAACAAGAAAATGTCAAGCATTCTCTTCTTGTAAATAATGTAACCCGACAGTTATGTCTTGAAACTATCTGAAAATATGCAAGTATGGTTACAAAATACATGTAAGATACTAACTAGTCGTTCATTTTTTTCTTCCTCACTCATACATCCCAAAAACAAACACAAAAACGAACACGTGTCTTTAAAAAAAAACAAAACCCCAAAAATTCGGCCTCTGTTGACTGTTAATTGCACTTTGGGGCCGCCTAGTGGTCGCGTGGTTACATCGGACAATCTCCGACTCTCCGTGATGAATTTTCCATAACTTTTGACATGTTCTGAAGCCTATTTTTGCAGATGCAAATGAGATTCGTTTTTGAGCGAAATAAAAATTGGTTCAAATCAGGTGACTTGCGAAAATAAATTAAGAAATCAGGCGGAGGGGAAATTCAACGATACGTGGTACAAGAATAGACGAGCCGGTCTTGAACTGGCTTTGAATCAAGTTACATGACGTCGATTTGGAAAATTAGGCATAATTAAAAATGACGGAAAGTGTTTCCTGTCGAAGGTGGTTCTCCTCGAGGAACTTTGCCGAGCAACCATCGAAGAGTTTCATTGTTGGAGCAAAACATTTGCCCACTTAAATCGAGGGATAGACCAAAAAAAAAAAAAAACCCATGAAATATGAATTGCGTGGAGGAGGAAATGGCTCCTTTTTTTTTTTTTTTTTTTTGTTAGTACGAGTGGCCCGATTGACAAGGCTTTCCTGAAGGCACCACGGTGATGATGTCAATTCAGGGGCTGTCGGATTTTTTATTTTTTTTTGGGGGGGAATTTTTAATTTTTTTTTTCTCTCTCTCTCTCTCTCTCTCTCTGTCTCTCTGGCTCTCTGGCTGGCTGGCTGGCTGTTTCGCCATGTGTGCCGACTGGCGTCCGTCAGCGGGAAGGCAGCAGAGGCGGAGAGGAGGGGAGGAAACGCGTGTTTACACAGACGGCAGAGCGCCTGGGGAATCGTCGGCGAGAGGAAGTGAGCCGCCGGCTCTGCGTCTGCCCGCTCCGTCCGACTTCCTGCTCGGAGAAAGAAAAAGCGCAGGATCCGATTTCAGGCCGAGCACAAGCCGCGTAGCGAGCATGGAAAAACAACCAGTTTCTCCGGCGGCGGCGGCGGCGGCGGCGGCGGTGGCGGTAACGGCGACGGCGGCGTCGCGCTAAACTTCCTCGGCGGGCAAGAAAGGCCACGGAAGTCATCGCAGGTAAACATTAACATTCCCCCTCCACTTTTCCATCTTTTTGTTTAGTTTTTTTTACCCTCCTTAAGTTCGTGGCGTGTTCGGGACGGAATCTCGGGCTTGTTTTGGGGCGGAAAGGCGGTGAATGCACCACTTTTTGTCCGTCATAATAGCAGCTTGTCTTCATTCTTCCGGTGTGCTTCCGAGCAACAGCTTGGGAAAAAAAAAAAAAAAAAAAACCTCATTGAGACTTCTTAGCAATCTTTTGCCACGTACATGCATTTGGGATTTTTTTTCTTCACTTCGTTTATTAAAATTAAAGAGAGGGAATAACTACAAAACCTAGTCTAGTGGAAAAAAGAACGTTTTTTTGGGGGGGGTGGGGAGGGGGACTGCATATTGTACTAATGCACTTTTTTTTTTTTTTTTTTGCACGATGCAAATGTTGGAAAACGAGCTGAAAACTGACGCGTTTACGTATTCTCCGTTGTGCCGTTTGTCTTTTTTTTTTGCTAATAGTCCCAAGTTTCCATGAAAGGGCCTCTTTCGCGAACTATGACGTGAAGTTGCAGCCTTGCCCCGAACTGGATGAATGATGTCATCTGGTCTAAAACCAAAAAGTCACGCGTTGAATCGAGAACGAACGAACGAACGCACGCACGCACGCACGCACGTTTTACCCAAACATTATGACTGCAACCGCTAATAACAAGGAGTTAGGAGTTATGGAGGCTTGGTGGATTTCAACTGGCCCAAAGTGGCCACAACAGAACCAGAAGTTACAATCGAATACAATATACTGTGTACTCGTGCAAATTGCAAAATCGTAACATTTGAGGAAATGACCAAGAACCGAAAGTGGTTCAACAATAATAACAACTCAGAAGCTAAAAGAAAACAAATAAAGCAATAACGACGACGATTGCGATAGCAGCAAAGGAAGTTGATGAATGCTGAAGAAACCACAACGTGGACTTGAGATGCGCTCGCCAATCTGACAAAAACGTTCCGTTGGGCCGCCTTCGTGAGCCGTCCAAACGGAAGGGGACCGCCGACCCGCTTGGGGGGGGCAACAAAAAAACGCATCATCGGCGTATTCCGGATGACCCAAAAGAACCAAAACACACTTTTGAAGAGGAAAAATGTTGACATGCTTGTTTGTGTTCCTACAAAACTATTACAAAGAATGCATTTTCATAATTTCAATTTTGGTGTCGCGCTATCCTTAATGATACCTTTTTATAAATTATTTTCTATATTATTTCAGCTTTAAATGTCAACATATTATTGATAATTGAAAATAATTATTGTGTTTTTTATGTTTAACAAACTTTAAAAAAAAAGAATTTAAATAGTTGATCTTGTTGCTACTAATACCTACCTAGTATCTACCTGTAAAAGTATATACTTGTATAAGTTAATAATTCTAATTTTGTTGACATGAAATTTGTACACTTTTTTTTTTTTTTAAAATTCTAAATCAATTTTGAAATTCTTAAGTGTAAAAGTTGACGGTTAAATAGAATTTTTTTAATTTAGTGTTATTTAGCTAGAAATCTATAGATGTGCCACTTAAAATAACAATTTTAAGAGCAATATTGTAAAATATTAGTTCTAAAATGTAAAGAATTTTTTTGTGTGTTGAGTAGTCACAGTAGCTCCAACTTTGATTGAAAGCAAGGCATTGATTTGGGTTTGAATCAAATGTTAAATAATTCAACACCATTTTGTCTCGTGAAAATCTGCCAGATTAATGGGAAAATTGAAGGCTAACGGAAACTAGCACAGATGCTGAACTAATTGTAAAGCCACCAACATTGCGTCTTTTTTTCTCTTTTCTCTGCAACGAGTGGGCAAAACCTCTGCAGATTAGTTGAGGATCTTCTCTGCCTCTTTTTCTTGCTCTTCAATATGTTGCTCCTCTGCCAGTAAAGCTCAGTGCTGCCATGCACTGGCCCAATGTGGTACTACACCAAACAGCACATCCATGCGTCATATTTGGGATGTTTCGTTGCTTCTTTCACATGCCGGGCGTTGTGCTAGCTTCACATGATGATGATGATGATGATGATGATGTTTTCACCGGCGGGAGGCATGCTGTAGCGCCCCCCCCCCCCCCCACCCCCACCCCCCCCTCTGATCCCCTCCTTTCGGCCATTTGTCCTTGGAAGCAGAATGGCAGGAAGTCCTGATTTTGACAACGTTGTGGTTTCACACGGCTCATCGAAAAGTCAGCGGATGGCGTGCGGCGGAAAGCGGTTCCGTGCGACGTCGCCCTTCCGTTGCCCCCCCCCCCCCTCCCATTCCCCCACTCTTGGCAAACGTCACTTAGCAGCGCTCACCTGTCAACAATAAACAGGCGTGACGGGAAAGCTGCGGCACGCCAAAGGCGCCGCGGTCGTCCGTCTTCCGTGATGAAATCCTTCCTGGGAAATCAATTCAAATGATTTTGTCGTGCAGGAAATCCGCAAATTCAAACTGGACTTTCATTTAGACAAAAGTAGTGCTTTGGCTTCGCTCTTGTGGCGTCTTGGTGCAAAGAAATATTTTGGAGTGTGTGGAAGAGTTTCATTTTGATGAAAATAATGTCCCGCTACCATCACGTGACTTCTTGCTTCCAGGGAAGGTCAGACGAGGGAATTGGAGAGTTTAATTTCATTTTTTCCCGCAGAGGATAAGAGATCCACGTTTGGCTGTAAATGATCCGTTTGCGTTCCAATAAAAGATTTCATGATTCCCGTAACATTGACGTTTATAACATTTTGGATTGAGCGAAAGTCTTAAGAAAAAACGTTTGTGTGTCGGTTAAATACGGAACGTGGAATTTTTTGTTTTTGCGTTTATATTACTCGGACGGATAAAAACGTGATCAGTGTCGGCCCAGTTGTACATGATTGCACGATGACATCATCGAGAATGGACCCCTCAAGCCGCTGGCAACATTCCCTGAAAATGAGTTGGCGACGCGGACCCCCAAGGAAGCACTCAAATCAAACTGAATGTCTTTTTAATGATCTCTGTTGCCCCCCAACTCAGCTCCGCTAGGACTAAATTTAGTTTGGGAGCGGGGACCATGTGCTGGGATGACTACAAGTGTGTGTGTGGAAGAGTCCAGACGGGAGAAGGAGAAAAGGAAAAAGAGGCGCCCACGAGGAGGAACAACAGCTCAAGCCAGAAGTATGCTTGCGGTCCAATCTGGCTCGCTTGGGCTCCACAGGAAGTGTGACGGGCTCGGGCCTGGCTGATTGCCTTCGTAGTGGAATGCGTGATCGCTACGACGTCGGGCCGACCGCGGGGGGAAAAAATGGAAGGAAAAAAAAAAAAGTGTCAGCATCTCGGACGACGGGAAACGTCATTTGCATCCTTTGTTGACCCTTAAAAAAAAAAAAGTTAAATAAGATTGGACATGCGTTTTTTTTGGGGGGTGTTATGTGCCAGACCCCCCCCCCCCCACACACACACACACACACACAATCACTGAAAATCCGCAACTAGGAGAGAAAAGGACTTTGCGGACAGAACCGAGGTCCAGCTAAAGCGTTGATGCTAGCTTTGTTAGCCGCTTTCCTCGACGGGGTTTCCCAATTTGCTTTAGCTGAAATTTTGTTAAATACCCGAAGCGTCGTCGTCAAGGTGTGCCAATAAACCGCTTGAAGCCTCCCTTTTTTAACAAAGGAAAAAAAAAAAAAAAAACTTCATAAACTGCCAAAACTACTTCTTGTTGGAACTGAAATCTTTGGCATTTACCCTTTGATGGGCAGGGTGGCAATTTTTGACCTTATTGAGACAAAAGTCTCCTAACAGGCCACAAGCAAGGAAATAAAACAAAGGGCAAAAAAGATGGACCCTCTCGCGGGCAGCGGGTATGTTATCAGTTCTGCGAAGTGGTACATCCTACGAATTGATTCGTATTCTAGAAGGACACTTTTGCATTAATAATACTGATGGATTAGCATTTTGAAGACAAACCTGGTTGCATACTGACCTTTGTCCCTTTTCTCCACGTATACTTGAGGCAGCCACGTTGGGTCAGGAAGGAAAGGGAAATAACGCCGTGCTAACTTTGGCCGATGACTTAGCCTCTCCTGACACCAAACGATGGCTCCAGATTAAAACACGTCAATATTTTGATATACTGAAGGATATCATGCGTGAAAATCACGATGTCCCAAAAATGGGACGCTGCCCACGAACGGGTTAAGTTGAGGTGAGATGCTGTGGAAACCCGTTCGGGGGGGAAGAATAAAACCTTTTTTAAATATTGTTTCTTGTTTTAAATCTGATTCACTTGAGCTCAATATGTTGCTCAATGCATTTTTTTTTTTTTTGTTGGGAGTGGGGGGAAGTTGCAACGGAAGTCTGAAAAGTTGCTGAATCTAGCGACAAAAGTGCCAAATTGGCATCAACGCTGGGGGTCGGCGTGCGAGACCAAAGGGTGCGCTTGTTTTTTTTTTTTTTTTTTTTTTGCAGCTATGGACAGCGCCATCACCCTGTGGCAGTTCCTGCTGCAGCTGCTGCTGGACCAGAGCCACAAGCACCTCATCTGCTGGACGTCCACGGACGGCGAGTTCAAGCTGCTCAAGTCCGAGGAGGTGGCCAAGCTGTGGGGGCTGCGCAAGAACAAGACCAACATGAACTACGACAAACTCAGCCGGGCGCTGCGATACTACTACGACAAGGTAAACGCCACTTCTTCTTCTCGTCCCGCTTCCTCTTTTGACGCGCCGGACGAGGTTTCCGCTTCCTGTGAGGCCTCGCGCTGATGCGGTGGACCTTTCAAGTCTTTTTTGAGGACTTTTGACCGCACATCTCCGCACTTTCTACTTGGTACAGGCTAGTTGCTTTTCTTCCACAAGAGATTCATAACTGAGGCATGGAGGGAGACTGCTTGGAGCGTCTGCTCTGCAGTTCTTTGGACTAGGGTTCAAATTCCAGCCTCCGCATGTGGGCTGACCCAAAAATATTCCGTGTTGTGCTTTTTTCTTTTCTCGACTTGTTTGGGGGCTTATTAGCTTGTTATGGTCTCGCGCTGTGGTCCCATTTTCGTTTTCTTTCTTTCTTTCTTTCTCTCTCGTCTCGCTCTCCACAACAGAACATCATCAAGAAGGTGATCGGCCAGAAGTTTGTCTACAAGTTTGTCTCCTTCCCCGAGATCCTCAAGATGGATCCCCAGATGGTGGAGATGGGCTTAGCTTCCGGAAGGTTCCCCGCCCTGCAGGAAGGCGAGGCGCCCGCACCGGACGCGGACGAGGAGGAGGAGGCGGCGGCGGCGGCGGCGGCGGCGGAGGAAACGGAGGAAGAGGCCGAGGAGTCCCGGAGGAGGGCGCGGGCGGCCGTCCTGGGCTTGCAGCAGAGCCGGAACGAATACCTGCGCTCGGGCCTGTACTCGTCCTTCAGCGTGGCCTCGCTCCAGAACCAGCCCGAGCTGCTCAGGGTTCTGCAGGAGGAGCCGCGGTCCGTCATCCGCTTCGGCGCCAACGACGCCAAAGCCGAGGCCTACGTCTCCCCCGGGCCGCCCGCCCGAAGCCGGGGCAACCGGGACGAAGACGAGGGGGAGGAGCGGGAGGGGGACTTCTCGGAGCCGAGCGCCCAGCCCCTCAACCTCTCGTCCGGGCACAGGGAACGGGCCCTGCGGCCCCCTCCCGAAAAGAGGAGCGGCGGCGGCGGCGGCGGCGGAAGAAGCTCCTCCTCGTCAACCAGTAGTTGTAGTCGAGGAGACGGACTGCCGGCCAGAAGCAAAAAGCCCAAAGCTCTGGACATCTCGGCCCCGTCCCTGCTGCTGGCGGGCAGCGACATCGGCTCCATCGCGCTCAACAGCCCGGCGCTGCCGTCCGGGTCGCTCACCACCGCCTTCTTCGCGGCGCAGGTGAGGAGATTGCCCGAGAGAAGGGGGCGCGTTCGCGCGGGCGCTAAGGCTTTGCCGCTGCGGTACGGGACCGGCGTTTCTTTTGGTCTGGCTTAAAAAAAAAACGATCCATCGGTCCATTCGACCGCTCGGACCAGGATTCGCAGTCACGTTATTGCGACGCAAAAAGGTGGAAATGCCGAGATCGGCGTCTGACCCTTTTGGGAACAAGCGTTCCCACGATTTCCCGTCGAGGGGCGTTTGCTGCGTGCGACCGACCGTGTTTCGCGAGGGCGTTGTGGCAAAAAAACCCGTAAAACAAGATTGTGGAATGACGCCAACGATAAACGAGTGAAACAGCGGCGCATATACAAATACACACGGTGGGTACGGAAAGTATTCAGACCTCCTGAAATGTTTCATGCAGCAGCCCGTATTCCATCCGTTTTCAGAGCTACTCTGTGCCTATCCCGGCTTACATCAGGCAGGAGTTGAATACACCCTGGACTGGTCGCCAACCAATCACACCCGCAGTCTTCAATTAACACCCGGATTTGGAGAGAGATGCTCAATTGGGTTTAAGTCGGGGCTCCAAGAACAGAGTTGGTCTGAAGCCACTCCTTGGTTATTTCCGTTGTCTTGTTGGATGTCATGAGCACTCCGGAGGAGGTTTTGGTCCAGTATCTCCCTGTAGTTGGCCTGATTCTGGACCCGCAGCCGGCGCCCCCCAACACCGCCGTGCTTCACTGTTGCGACTGCTTTTCTCCACATTTAACCTTTGCTAATCAAGTCCAGTCGGTATCATCGAGCACAGCGGGATTCCAGTGAAGGTGTAGAACCATCTCGAGGGGGAGCAGAAGAACTGGGCAGAACCTGACTGGCTTAAAGATAGGAGTGGCACAGAAAAGCTTCTGAGTACTTGCAAAAATTGTCAATATGGGATCGACGTGTGCCAACAAAAGTGACATCAGGCCCAAGTGTGCTTTTAAATCCAGGTTGAGAACCCCCCCCCCCCCCCCCCGGCACGCTTTTGAGAGTATTTCCATCTTTATATTTCTTTTCTACACTGTACTTTTGTTCTTATTCTTCTGTTTGTAAATTCTTTTTAAGCTCGTAACAACACAATTAGTTCTGATGTGTATGAAATTTGCTCGAGGAACAACGACATTGAAAAGATTTGAACAAGATTTTGGGGGGTCTGAAAACTTTCTGTATTTGCAGTATTGTGTGTGCGTGTGATACGCGAGACGTTAGCGCGTCGCGCGTCACGCCATCCTCGCCTCATCTCGCGCAGGACGTCGGCCGAGTTCTTTTCCGGTTTTGGTCTCGCACGGAGCGGATTTTTCGGGCCATCTGGTCCCGTGACGCGTTTGTGCGGACCCGGAGTAGCGTGCCTCGGGAATCCGGTTGCGATTTGGCGCGCTTCGCCAGGCGGGAGGGCGGAGGGGGTGGGGGGCAAAAACAAGCCGTGAAAGAGGCCAAAATGTCTGCTCGAGGAGGGAAGAGGCCTTTAAGTGATGCCACATGCTCCAATAATTCCATTAATAATGGGAGGGGGGGCTGCAACACTGGCCCGCTTCTCTGAGGTGACACGGGGGGGAAGAAATTGATTTCATATGTTTTCTCTCCCGTCCCCCGCCCCCTTCATCAACAACAGCCCCTCCCCGCCCTCGCGTCACCGGCGTATTCCAGAGGAGAAACCGCAGACTTCCTTCCTGCTCCGCCAGTTTGTTTTTCCAAAGGCCCGAAAAGCGGCTCCGTTTTGCATTTTCAGCATGTTTGGCATTAGCCCCGCCCCGGCCCGGCCGAAAGGTCCCTCCTCCTCCCCGTCTGACGCCCGACCTCCCTCTTTGTCCGTCTTTTTCCAGACTCCCTCCGGTCTGCTGCTGGCCCACAGTCCGCTCTTGTCCGGGATCCACTTGTGGAGCAGCCTCAGCCCCGTGGCCCCGCTCAGCCCCGCCCGGCGGCAGGGCCACGCCTCCTTGTTCCAGGTGAGGCCCGCCGCGACCCGCTGTGACCTTTTCCCCTCGTCAAATCCAACCGTTTGTCATTTTTGATACGAGCCACGGTGGGGGGGTTGTTCTCCATCCCCTGTTTTGTAAAAGTACTCACACCCTGTAATGATACTTGGACAGTAGAAATACTGACTCAACTCCTGTACTTCAACGTAAACTTTCTTTGGGCTTATCCCGTTGAGGGTCGGCAGATTTGTTTGGCCCGGCGCAGTTTTTGCTTGGGGAGCGGTGGGAGGCCCCGGCGGGAAACGAACGCACGACCTCTGGTTGACCAAACCAGTGCTCTGACCACTGAGCTTCGGGGTGCCCCTTATTGCTGTGCTTACAAGTTCAAGACTCGGGAGGGTACTTGAACGTGTTTTCACTGGCAGATACGACAAGACGGCAATCGGGACTCATTGGCGCACTCGTTCGGTACTCGCACTCATCGATGAATCCAAAAGATTGGACGCAACTCTCAATCCGGCAAGTTAGCAGTCCTCCGTTAGCAAGAAAACGCTTTGGCGCGATACCCTCAGAGGGTGAATTGGGCAAATAGTTGCGTTTTCTACACTGGGAGTGGAAAACGCTTCATGTCCATCAAATCCCAAAATACGGCGGGTCCTTGTACGTCCTGAAGTTGGCACGGGCATTTGAAGGAATGTCCGCGCAGACGATGAGTGTTGCACTTTTGTGACGGCTTCCTTTCCCCAAAAATCCAACGTTGGAGTTGCCAGCCCGTTAACACGAAAAGTATTTGACACGAGTACCACAACGTGAAGTTAGTCAGGGGAAAAGCGGGCTCGGTGTCTCGGCCTCTGAGCTACATTTACACATTTTCTTTTTCTTTTCCTTTCGGCTTGTCCCATTAGGGGGGGTCGCCACGTCGTGTCATCTTTTTCCATCTCGTCTCTTCCACTGTCCTCGTGTCCTCCCTCACAACGTGCATCAACCTTTTCTTTGGTCTTCCTCTCTTTTGCGCTCTTGTCTGGCCTCTGGACACGTCCAAACCATCTAAGTCTGCTCTCTCGATCGAACCTTGTCTCCAAGACATCCAACTTTGGCTGGCTCGTTTCTAACCCTATCCAACCAAGAACCTCAACATCTTCGTTTCGGCCACCTCCAGTTCCGCTTCCGTCCATCGCCGCCGCCCCTCAGCACCGTTTTATGAACTTTGCCCTCCGTCCTAGCGGAACACCAGACACCTTCCGCCAACCGTTCAGTGCCACTTTCTTCACTTCCTTAGCACTCTCTCTCCATCGCTCTGTATTGTTGAGCTCGAGTATTTGAAGCCGTCCACCCTTACTACAGTTGCAGACTTAAGTTGGAATTTGTGTTGCCATACGTCAGTGTAATGTGGCCAGCAGCGGCAGCCGCGTAACGTCAAAAGAGCAGATTCACCACATTTCCAGAGACCTTTCAGTGAGTCTTCCAGTCTAACGCAAGAAGCTCGGTGGCCCCCGTCCGCCTCGCCGTCGCGTCCCGAGCCGACATCCTCGCAAATGCTGTGAATTTTGCCCTTCGCTTGTGCAAAAAAAAACAAAAAAAAAAAAAACCCCAACAAAACAAAACAATTGGACATGTGCATGGAGGTCAAATGAGGTCGACCTCACGGTGCGTTTTCAGTCCATCCCATAATTGCTAAACTTTTGCTCATCTTGAGGAATTAGAAACGAGAGGGGCCAACGCCAGCGGAACTTGAACAAATCCGTTTGCTGACATCACAGCCAGCGCGTCGGCTCGGGGCCGCGAACGGGAACAAAAGAATTTAAGACGTTTTTGTGTTGCCGCAACAGACGACTGAGCAGACTTTGCGGGGGGGGGGGGGGCCTGGGGGGAGGGTGTCCGGTTTCAGCACTGTAGCGCGGGAGAGGAAATCCTGTGAATACTTCCTGTTTGAACCCAGGGGAGCCGAGCAGCCCGAGCAGGGCGAACCGGTTTCGAGAGCGGATCCTCGCTCGTCACTCGCCGGATTCTCCCGGGGCGGGGCCCCGCGGTCGGGTCTCGCAAAAACAAACAAAAAAAATGCGCTACGACGGCGCGGCCGCCGCGTACGTCCCGGTGAAGGAAGGTGACAGAGACGAACAGGAAGAGGCGGCACAATGAACAAATAACAGGAAGCCCGAGCTGTGACAATGCGGTGGCTTCCTCAGCGGAAAGGCAGCCTTTCGCGGGGCTTCCGACCCCCCCTAACTGTGGTCCCACCTCTGTCTTCCTCCGCAGTTCCCCAGCCTAATCAACGGACACATGCCTGTCCCCCTGCCAAGCCTGGAAGGAGCCCCCTCCTCGTCCTCCGGTGCCCACAAATCCTGATCCGGTGCCCCCCCCCCCCCCCCTTCATCCTGGTCAACATCCTTTTGTGACCTCATTTGTGGTTTTTTTTTTTTTTGTCTTGGGGTTTTTTGCACTTGGGTTGCTTGAGGCGGCAGCGGTGAAAGCGCTCGGTTAAAACCAACCAAAAATGTAAAAAAGAAAAGGAAGCCATAACGCTGGCGGCTCGAACGCAGCTCGTTTCTAACGCTTTTGTCTTTTTTGTATTGTATGTAACATATGCACTATGCTTCCAGATAGTACCGGCTGTGCCTTAATTTTGTCCTCCCGTCCCAACTTCTCTTCATGAAAATCCCCCCCCCCCCCCTTTTTTTTTTTAAAAGTACTTTCCTCTTTTTTATACTGGATGTGGTATACAGTGTGTATTCTGTATAATTTTGTATCGTGAAGAACGTCATCCATTTTCAATAAACCAAGCATTGAATGCTTCAATGCTGGAACTTTTTTTTTTGCGTTGGCGAGAAAGAAAATAAATCATTTTCTGTTTACATTTTTCAATTGAACTTTTATCTGAGAGGAAGTAAAACTGACGGGCGAGCATCTAAATGAAATCGCGCAGCATTACCATCTTTTTTTTTTTTTTTTTTACAAAAGATTATCATCCATCATCTTTGGGCACAATTTTTTTTTTTTATAAAACACACCGTTAAACGGTGACCTCTGGTTGCTTCTAACAGTGTGAATACAGGCCAATCATAATATTTTGAAAACTTAAAATATCAGTCCAAACAACCAAAATAATTTTGCCAAACTTCAGACATAAAAAATGCCGACCGAGTGAAATTTACATCAAATAGGCTCCTGCACTTACAAGTTATACTTCAGAAATAAGTACACAAGTAATGCGTGTGTGTATATATATATATATATATATATATAAATATGAGTGATCATGAAATATAAAAGCGAGCAATAAAATGCGTGATCTACAAGGCCAGTGCTACTAATCGTATTAACAGTTGTCAATTCTGTCATAATTGAGAAATTGAGGTCCAACTTACCTTTGTGTTTCCTGGTTTGGATATGCTCCTGGATTTTTTTTTTTGCTCCTCGGCTTCCATAATCCATCATATCGCAACGCGAGTGCACAGCCGGGAACGTCCACTTTTTGTATTCGTTCAGTTAGACGCTGACAAGCGTTTTGGCTCCGATGTGCCCATCTGAAACAGTTTTTATCAATTTCCCTGGCGCGATCTTCATCTTTTCGCTGCAAGACTTTCGCCGTGCTGGCAAACGTGCAGACCGCTCCATAACATATGCGTGCGTATGTCTGTATAATAACTATAACGATCCCGTGGTAAACAGAATGCTTCTCTATGAAAAGTTAAAATCAGAGTGAAAAATGCTGCCGGAAATCGGAATGTTGCCGTTATTATAAACACCAAATTTAATGGCGTTTTCCGCTCTCACGGCTGTGACTAATTTGACGACGAGCGTTGCCGAGAGACGCTCCGTCACAGCCTCGCCCCCGCGTCAAGCCGGAACCCCCAAATTTTCCCAACCGATTTACACCTTTCACAAAAATGACCACTTCAGATGAAAAAAACGTGGAAAATTCTCATCCCGGATGTATGACAAATGAGGAAAATCACAACAAAATGTTACCACTTCAAAAGATTAAAAATTTATACACACTGCGTGTTCTTCTTAAAGTGACAGAATTCTTAACAGTAGTCGGATTTTTAGCAGCACTTTGTCGTCTTAATAAATATAGAATAGAAACATCTGTTGGGCCACGTTGAGACCAAACCTTGGATAAGTCGGGGGCGGGGGGGGTGTAGTGGTTTTGAAGGCCTGCTGCTGAAGACGACGACGATGATGATGATGATGATGCTTCACCGGCATCCAGCAAGGAGACCGTCGCGCTCAAGAAATTCTCCCTGAATGACCCGAAACAAGGACAGTCCAAAGCCTAAAACAGCAAGCTTTGTCTTCTGCTCTTCCCGTTAGCTGCCGACAAAGAAAGCAAATCAATCCTTGTAATTTTGGGCTGCAGAGAAAGAGGATTAAAAAAAAAAAAAAAAAAAGGCTTCGCTAACTTAGCTAAGCTAACCGCAAAAAAACTGCCCGGAACCATTTGGCCACTGGTTATGTTTACCGCTGGATTTTTGGTTACTGACGGACAAAAAAAATCTAAGAATAAAAAAAACAAAAACGAAACTGCCTCCAATAATTAAAAAAACAACAACAACAATAAATGAGATTAAAAGTAAACTAATTCAAAGATACAAAAAAAAATAAAACAAACCCACTCTAAAAACTAATTCAAAAGCAATGAAAAATGTTCAACTCTTCTGAGCTTGAGCGGAACTGCTTTCGGGTTCAGCTTTGGACTTTGTCGGCGGGGCGCACGCGGTGGCCCCTTTTCCGACGGGCGTAACACGTGCAGCCGCGCGCGGCGCCCCTTCTGCAACTTGACGGGGAAATCGCGGGCGTTGGTATGAGGACTTCACCTGACTCGGGGAAGGAGGAGCTCCGGCAGCCGGGGTCCCTCTGCAGCCGGACCTCCTTCAAGGTGAAGATGGAGACGTCTGCGGGAGGAGACGCGGCGGGTCAGCGCGCGTTTCACCTCGCGAACCTGCCGGCCATTTTCTGACTCACTCTCCGGCAGCGCGCGAAGCCGAGGCCCCAAACTCCCGAAGTACGGCTGCCTCGCGGCTTCGTCTGCGGAGATCCTCTTTTTCGACTCGTACTGCGACCCGCGAGAACAAGCAAAAGCGGCGTCAATCGCGGCCTCGTTGCCGCGTTTTCCCGGAAGCTCGCGGCGACGCTCACTCGGAGGAACGACGTCAGCAGGTCGACGCCGTCCGTGTCCAATCTGCGGAAGCGGGATTGGGGGGGGACGGGACGGAAATGGGTCAGGAAAGGCGAGGTGAGTCGTAAGGTGGCGCTGAAGCCAGAAGAAGAAAAACATTCCACAGGATTTCCTAACAGGAAGTGACATGCGCGCGCTCACACTGCTCGGCCTTCACCTTGACAGGCCGCTCTTCCGCCTCTCCTGGTGCCGGACGGCCAACGTCCAGGGCCCAAAAAAATAAAAATTGCTTTGGGGGGGGAAACGGAGGAAGTGCCCCCTTCCAGCTGTCTTCGACTTTGGGACGGGAGAAAAATGAGAAACGGACATTGCGGCCCACTCGGCCTGAATTCCGCCTCAAAGCGGACCTGGAGGAACCGGAGATCCAGAACAAGGTTCAAGTGGCTGCTGCTCGTCTCCTCCTCCCCCAAACGAGAAAAGGCAGCGCTCAAAAATGCACAGCGAGCGGCAAAGTCTACCGGCACGAATCAAAAAAAAAAAAAAAAAAAAAAAGATCTCTTGGAAAGAGACCGTCCTCTTGACTTGACCCCCCCCCCCCACGTTAATCGAGCCTGACCACGGCTGACTAAATTCTACTCACAATTTAGAAGCTATATTTTACCCCCCCCCCCACTTGCCCAAAATAATATTAAAAAAAAAAAAAATTCTGCACATACCTGGGGGCGTGGTTAATGAGCAGCTGGGTCTTGTACTTTGGGAATTTGTGGGACTTGAAGTCCTCCACAGAAGAAATTCCGGGCCAGCTGTCGTCCGTGGGGGTGCCTGCAGGGGGCGCACAAAACACGGGCTGGCCTTTTGTTTTGACGATATTCTTTCCTTTTCATTCATCTCATCAAACGACTGCTCCGTAGAAGATTTATAAACTATGCACAAATACAACAAATTTATATTGATTAGAATAAACTGACATTTTACATACTTCTGTACTTATTTCTTTATTTTATTTCATAAAATTATTGCACAATGACTTTTTAGCAAATATAAAGAACAATTTTACAGAAATGTTTAATCACAATGAAATATTTCTAAATGCATCTAATGATTTTGTTAATGACGAGACTGTGGAATTTGCAGTCCCTCACGCGTATTATTATATTAATTGTAAAACTCGATCGGATACAATTAACTGCAAAGCAATAAAATAAAAACGGTGGCCGATCTGCAACTCGGTCGCCCCGTTAAAGTCGCCAACGCCGTAAAGACGGCGGCCACCATGACAAGAAAAATCTTCACAGCCCTCAAGTCACATGTACTCCCCCCCCCTCCCCCCATTTACTACGTTTAATGTTTTTGCAAATAAGAATACTATCAAAAACAATTGATACATTTTCATATTCAGGTAATTCAAATCAAATCTTTATTTTTACAATACATTTTTATCTTATGTAATAAGTTGTGGGAAACAGAGTACAAAAACCTTTGCAAAATAACCGAGATTCAATAAATTTGTATTCGGAAATCAGAACTCGCAAAGGAAATAGAATGAATGCGCCCGTGGCCAACGTGCCCACGAGGGGGCAGCAAACACTCACCGAGCAGCCTGAAAATGAGGTGCAGCTCATCCTCAACGGTGGAGCCGGGAAACAAGGGCCTGCCCGCGGCCATCTCGTAGAAGATGCAGCCCACGCCCCTGAAGCAGGCGGGGGGAGATAAGTCACCCATTTTTGGCATCTCACGCTTTTTGTCATCAACGCCTGCAGATGACGACACCACCCAAAAGATGGCGACAGAGGCAAAGTCGCTCTGATTGCGATCTTGGGGGAGGGACGACAGAAACTGATTTGGAGAAGCCAGACGTTCCCCATCCGTGGCCTGAAGACAATTATTTGATCGATGATGCCAACCAGAATGACGGATGCTAACTGACTTGTTTTGTGCCAGCGCATAAAAAAAAAAACAAATCGAAAAGAACACAAACGAGGTCTTTTCCTTTCATTTGTTTTCCTGGGCAAATTTCATTTTGGAGAGCGTAAAAAGAGTCAAAATCCAACATGAGCTCTCGGTTGGAAAAGAACATGAAATGTAAAGTGACGTGTTGAATTCAGCGTTCGGTTTACTTCGGGGCGGCTCGAAGGGCCCGGGGTTCAAATCCCAGGCGCTCCCGCCCGCCTGCGTGGAGTTGGCATGTCGTCCCCGTCCCCCGTCCCTGCGTGGCTTTCCCGCCCGCTTTCCTCCCACATCCCTTAATTGGAGACTCTCAATTGCCCGTAGGTGCGATTGTGAGCGCGACTGCTGTCTGTCTCCGTGTGCCCTGCGATTGGCTGGCGACCAGTTCAGGGTGCCCGTTGCCGGCTGGGATCGGCTCCAGCGATCCTCGTGAGGATAAGCGGCTAAGAAAACGGATGGATGTTTACTTCAGTTTTTTGTCCAAACACGCAATACTTTCCCCTCAAGTCGGGCCAACCGAGGAGGATGAGGAGCGACTGCCGAGAGTTGACGACAGGGGAAGACGATGGATCATCTACGTCAGGCCGCGCGACATAACATAAATAAATCAAACGCTAGCGTAATAACCCGAACACCCGCAGCGAGCGCGTTGCAAACGCTGTGCGCGTTTTCTGAGCAGCCGGTCGCGGGGCGGCCCACTCACCACATGTCGATCTGCGTGGAGTACTCGGAGGAGCCCAGCAGCACGTCGGGGGGGCGGTACCACAGGGTCACCACCTCGTTGGAGTACGTTTTGGTCGGCACCGACTTGGCCCTGGCGAGACCTGCGCGGACCCGTTCGGACGGCGATGACGCACTTTTTTTCCCCCCCTCTCTCGCCACGAGCGGCTTTGTTTACCGAAGTCGGCCAGTTTCAGCTCTCCGCGCTCGTTGATCAGCAGGTTTTGGGGCTTCAAGTCTCGGTGGAGAACTTTACGCCGGTGACAGTACGCCAACCCTCGCAGGATTTGGAAGAGAAAAAGCTGCAAGGGCAAAGGAAAATTAAAACCCATTTTTTTTTTTTTCCCCAAAAATCTGAACAATGCGGAGCCCGTTTAGTTTGGGAAATACATTTACACGCCGCACCCGCTCAACATAAGTGACGATATTTACCAAAATGTTCCACCAAATCACGTCATCGTGAGTTAGCCTCATGCTAACGTAGATGACGAAAAGGGAAAAGCTCCAAATTGACCAGCCTTCAAAACGGACAGGAAGACGAAACAAGCATGCAAATAAGCAGAAGTTTCTGCCAATAAGGACGAGGCGGCGCTGGAAAACGCCACCGAGAAATGTTTTGGGACCGCTAAATCTTGAAACCGCAATCTGAGCCAAAACGCATCAGCGCCGCAATCAGAGCATGCATCAATCTGCATTTTGCTCATTTTTGAATCTGCCATTTCGTCGTGCTGCCCCGATGTTTCTTTTACGAAGCGACCTCGCCGGGGGCTGGCGGGTCATACGCGCCGTTAACGTCTTTCCGGTCCGGTCGCTCTGCCGTGCGCCGGCGGGGGTCTCCCTCCCTCCCTCCCTCGCGCGCTCGCTCGCTCACCTTGACGTTGTGCATGCTCAGGATGTTCCCGCAGTCGTCCATGTACTGCTTGAGGTCTTTGTCCTGGACCGGAGAGGGAGAAAGTTCGTGAATACTTGCAAGGTGCAAGTTACTCCCTCCCTTTTAGAAAGAAGCGAGTGTGCTCACCAGGTACTCGAATACCAGTGTGAGCGACTTCTCCGTGTGCACGATATCGTGAAGCGTCACAATGTTGGCGTGCTTCAAGTCCTTCAGGAGCGAAACTTCCGGAAGAAAAAGTCAACTTTGCTCAATAAATTGGGACTCGTGAGCGACGTGAGCGGACAAAGACATTCGGAGGAAATGAGACCCGCCCGCCCACATTTTTTTTTTTTAATACCAAGTTTAGATTCTATCAAAAACAAAGTTGTGATTAAGTGCTACGATTTTGTTCATAATAAAAAAAAAAAATGCACTCTGAGATGCAAACGTATTTGAAGGAATTTAAGGCCTTCATCCAATGTTGGCACAACGTTCGATTTCCGGTACCGGTACCTTCTCGGATTGCCGTGCACGGCGCCCCCTCCTCGTGCTCCAACCTGATCTCCTTCAGAGCCACCAGGTTATCAGTCAGCTTGCTCCGCCCCTTATAGACTGTGGCGTATGTGCCCTGAACAGGGGGAAAAAATAAAAGCAAGACGGAAAGCGACCTTTGCTGTTGCGGAGGTCAAATTAAAACGTGCCGGCGAGAGTTACCCACTGGTGGATTTCGGAACTGAACAGTTGAAACCAGAAACTACAGTCCATAAAAAGACACATACCACTACACTGTGCACCTGGAAATTGCACCCAAGGATGGAAGACACTTACGTATTAAGTCCATGCTTCTCTTTCTGACATCTTGTTTGATTTTTATTTCGATTATTATGACATCTGTTACGTTGCACAAAGAAGCCGCATGTTTAACGCGCGCCTTCAAACACATTCAGAGTCCGGCTTTTGACGTTCACGTTCCACATTTTTTAAACGCATCCGAGTCTTGATGTATGCTAGCTTAAAGTCATGAGCACCTGTGATGCATCCAGCAAATAGAAATACTGTAGCTTTGACCTAATTTAGTCATCTTTAATCTCAGACACTGATGGGGGGAAAATGTATTTTCATGTACTGTAAACTTCTGGTTCCACCTCTGAGTACATTCAAAAAAAGGAGTCAAAGTACAGATCCAACTCTTAGAAATGCAACAAAGTCCAAAAACCAGCAGTTGTGACTTCCGAGCGCCAACGTGGGTGGGGTGGTGGTGTTCCGGGGTCTTACCTCTCCCAGCTTGTCCAGTTTGATGTAGGTCTCCAGTTTCCCGAATCCGATCTCTGACTGCACGAGAGAAAAGAACACGTGGGCGTAATCAGCGCGGCGTGCTTGTTAGCGACGAGATAACGGACGCCGCGATGAATCTCCGTGACGACTCGACAGAAACCTTCACCCAAGAGATACATCATAGCTCATCGCTTGTGACAAAATGGCTTTTAGAACAACACGCGCTCATATAAAACCCAAATGAAAATGTTATTCTTTGCGAACGGCGTGCACATAATTGGATTTGCGAGAAAGGGACGTTTATGCCAGTCACACTGGAACAAATTTAGAGTGTCGCGCTCGGTTCACTGTTGCCATCTTGACCGCATTGCAAATATTCAAGCGTTTCATTTCTTTTGATGAGACTTTGAGATGTGGAAAGAAAGATGCAACGTCGATAAGGAAGAGCAAAAGCCACAAAAGCTCCCTTGTGATGTTTCTGCTCTTCATTTGAAAGTTAACAATTACTGGACCATAACATCCACGCAAGCTCGTCTACGGTGTTTCCCACGATAGCTACAGTGGTATTGTAGCGATGTTACATTTAGAAATATAGTATAATATCAACAAATATATACAAATAAATATGCTTGGCTTTAAAGCGTGTGATAGGGGTGAAATAATTTTTTTTTTTTTTTTTTTTGAAATGTTGCAGATTTTGCCCATTGTGGGTGGGTCAGGATCATTTCCTCTGTACCTTTAGCATTCATATAGGCGGAAGACGACGGTTTGTACCCCCCTGCCCCCCGTTTGCGGCGGGCCCTTCTCACTCACCAGCGAAGCCCTGCGGGAGCGTCGACTCAGCGGCTGGTGGAACGACGGGCCGCTCAGCTGCAACTTCTCCAAGTAGCCGTCGGGTATCCGGATGTCGGCGGGCAGCGACAGACGCTTGTTCAGGTCCTGCACGGGGACGGTACCCGTCGAAGTTGGAGAGGAAAAACAAACAAAAAAAAAAGCACAGAAATCAGGACCGATAGTGAAAGAAAAGACGCAGAGAGAAAGTCAAAGCGACAAACGGGGACGTTGTGGGAACCTTCCGGAATCTCACAGAACAAAAAAAAAGCGTCATTCTCTTCTTATTTATTACAGAAAGTCAGCAAACGCACGCAGCAACATGAATTTCTTCTCTTCGTTCAATCATCGTTAATCCGGCTTTGATTCGACTTCCCGGCCTGTGCCCGACGGTGACGAAACGTAGCAAAGGTCAAAGGTCAAAGAATTCCAATTCTATACAATTACATTACTGTACGCTATCTACGATTTTATACATTAAATTAAAAAAAAAAAAAAAAAAGGATTTTTTTCCATTTTTTGAGGAGGCTTGAACAGATTTGTGCTATTTGTGTACACTGATTTATGCGCTGGGTCAACTTGCGCAGTAAAACGGCGGTAAAGTCATTTTTGTGACGGGCGACACGGTTGCTACGGTTTCTCCTTTCAAAAGCTGTCAAAACATTTCATGGCATCGTCGTCGTCATCGTTTTGAGTGGCGGTTGGCGCTGCGTGAAATTGCCTCATTTGATGCTACATCCGCCGCATTGATTCAAGAGATTTGGGAGGTGGGGCACGGCCAAATAAGGTTGGCGTTAATTAATAATGCAAAAAAAAAATGAAATTTGAAATTTTGGTCCAGTTCTTAGCAAGAGTCACGAAAGTTGAAAAAAATGATTTGCTTTCGACCCAGTTTTGGACCTGAAACTCGGACTTTGACGCGTGTGCTCTAAAAATCAATCTGCAACTTGATTTTTTTAAGCCTCATAAAGCCACATATGCAAATAACATTGTCATTGTGCCGCCTACGACGAGCCACCGCGGTCAAGTCCATCACCTGACCTTTGCACCCGGCCCACCAACCAAGCCCTCCCGATCTGCTCCGACCGGGCCCATCTGGACCGCGTTACACTAATCCACGTGATGTCATTCCGAACGCTACCGTGCGGTTGTCACCCCGATGACCAGCAGGGGGCTTGTTGTCAAACAGTCGCAGGACGTTTTGAACTGGGGGGTGCGCTTATTTCGCTATAAACAGGATTGTTCCACATCTGCAGACGCTGATTTGCGATTATGTGGGGGTGGGGGTGGGGGGGGTCGTCCACGGTACATTCACCACAGAAAATCGACTTCATGAAAACAATGAGCAAAAAAAGGTGACATTTCGGTGACGAGCGTGCAGTCCGTGCACAAATTGAAATCCAATTCGGAGCCTTGAAGATGGACGACCGAATGGGCCTCACGTCAATCGATACATTTTCATCAAAGCGTTGCTGCTCCTTCGAGACTTCCAAGGCCCCTGAATGAAAGCGTTTCCGTGCGATTGCTCTGAACGCAAAGACGCGCTTGCCGTTCTGAAGCCTCCGTTTGACTGCACCAACAGCAGCCGGCGATGTAGCCGCAGAATCGCAATCTGCCAGCGACGAGTGTCGGGGTGGGCGTGTGTGCGGGGGGACGATGGTGGATGAGGTGGGCGCGGGAGGAGTGTGATTTCCACCCCCCCCCCCCCCCATTCCTTCTAAACAGACTTCAAAAGTATGTCGTGCATCAGGGCAGGTGGACGTTTCCGGTTAACCTCGTGTAGGCCGCCGAGACGATTCTGCGCCTCCACTTTTGTTACGGCGCTGAGCGTCAATGCAAATTTTGTTGCGTCACAACAAACAAACACGCACACGTTGAATTCATTCTGTGACCCGGCTCGCTACGCAACTGATATCCACTTTCGCCAATCACATGAAGTACAAATGCCATGAATTCATTCCAGCCTCCAAAAGATTCAAAACCAAAAAGGAAACTCTTTTAATCAAAGTAGAAAAAAACAGATGGCACAGGATGGTGGCAAATGACTTTTTTTGTTCGTAGGCTAAATGAAGCCCCTCGCCTCACTTCAACACGCTTCCTCGGCCGCAAGACGCTGCTGGAGTAATAACGATTGAATTATTACAACGTGGCTTTGGGCTCGGCACAAAGACAGCAAATTGGTTCGTTTTTCTGAGCGTTTCCCCACACGGTGCCGGATGAGCGCCCCCCCCTCAAAAAAAAAAAAAATATGCACATCGGCAAAATTTGCAAATGGCGAAACGTCACTTGGAACTCTAACAGTTCATGCATTTTTGTGCACAGAATTGGGAGGGGTCATTTGGGCTTTGACTACAGAAAATGCATTTTTAGGAGGAGGAGGAAAAACAAAACCAAAAAAAAAAAAAAAAAAAAAAGCATTTGCCCAACCTCTGCCGAAATGCGTCGGTTGGTTCTGCTCCTCAGGCAAACGCCGGCGGGCGACTGGACCTCATCCGAGGACGCACCGGACGCTCGGTCGCTTTCCCCGTCGGACCCCATCTTCAGGTTCTCGTGGACGATATCTGCAATGGGGGAAGACCAGCGAGGGAGGAGGGACGGACGGACGGACACAAGGAAGGAATGCAACCAATGTTAACATGGGACAACTGCAAGAAAAAAAAGTTACAATGTCCATCCTAACCAAACCCCAAAACTTTCACTACTACAAAGATGTCAGCCGGTCAAAGCGCATAAATGCCAGCTGTGGACTTAACAAAGGATGATGTTGCATGCTAACATGCTAAACATGCTGAAGCGAAGTCGCGTGCCTTTTTAAATTAAAGCCTTGCGACGTTTCGGAGGAAAAAAATTCAAAATTTACAATTTGGGATTGAAATCGACCCACTGAAAATTCAGTTTGCCGCCAGTCTCAAGAAATAAATATCCTGCTCTCTCTTTTGTATTCATATCTGCTCTTTAACCAAGCAAAATATCTAGATCTTAACCAAATACTCAAGTATTCAATAGAATTTTCTGTAGTACACAGAAATACTAAAATGTTCCCTAGCTAGTTTTTGCATAAAAACAACTTGAAGCAAGCACACTTTGCCTCTTATTTGGGGAAATGTGTTTGCGAGGCTCCTTTTGGTTTTCCTCAAAATGATGACCGTGATGAAGGGAAAACGGGCGCTTAGGTGTACAGTTGAAAATGTGTTTGAGGTAAAACTACAAATATAGATAAATATGTTCCCCGATATCGGGTGCAGGTCCGGAACATTTCATGGACTACACACAACCCGACAAATATTCCGAAATCCGCTTCCGCAAAAGACGTCCGACACTCACCGAGGCGACCGCCGTGGCGAGGAATCGCCGCGAGCGAGCCGGGGCCTCCGCCGGCGACGCTGTGAGGCCGTCGGAGCGGCGGCTTCTTAAAGGAGCCCGCGTACTGCTGCAGGAAGGAGTGGACGCTGTGCACCGACGGAGGGCGGCCGTTCTTCACGACGGGTTCTGCCGGAGCAAAGCGAAAAGCATTTGAAGGGCGTCGTGAATGGAAACTGCCTCGTCCTCAAGTCATGTCCAATAGTTTTACCGCTCATCCTCAGCTGCATTTCAGCAACGCAATGTTTGCCAAGACTACTACGCAACAATTTTCTTCATTTCCGCAGCAGTCTGATGAGCAGCAGCGAAGATAACGAGCAAGACGTCAAGTCGAAGAAGCAGGACAGGATCAGATGAGCTTGGCAGCCATTTCATCAATGACTTCAAAGTGGACTGGATTTCGGTCCCATGAAAATATTGACAAAAATGTAACGGTTGTGAGATGATGAGGGGAACGTGACGAGCGTGAGCAGCATCGGAAGCGCTCTGACGGTTTCACGCCGCCGCTGTGGACCAAACGTACTGGTGCCATCTTGAATGGAATCAGGCCTTTGGCCTCCCCTTCCGTGAATCTTTCAAGGCTTTCAAGACTTCACGAAGGCCGAAGGCTTCAGCCTGCCGTTCTTTGCTTCAGATCACCGTGTGGGCGGACGCCGCAAAAGCGCGACTCGTCGTTGACTCACCCCCGAGGAACGAGCGACTCGGCTCGAGCCGTCCCCGATGCGAGCGGTCGCTCGACCGATATTTTGTGCAATGTCGAGATACGGGCGGAACGGTAGCAGCAATCAACAACAGCCCGGCAGAGATTTTGACTCGCGCGTTCTTGGACGTAATGCTGCGGTCCCAACGCCGCCCACCGCTGCCTCATCTCTCGGCATCTGCTGTCTGGAGTTATTACTGTTGCGTAATCGCATCAGCGCCCGAGCGCTTTCCCTTAACTACCCGGTTCGGAACACGTCTCTCCTGGCTGTAGTCCATTCCGTCTCCTCGCTACGACGTGAGTCGCCACACAAAAAGCATTTGAAAAAGGACACAATTTGAGACGGGGGAAGAGATTGGATGCGGCGGGCCGAGAAACCCACGGAAAGGCCCGGGACACCTTCGGCTCAAAGATCCAAAAACAACAAAAAAAGGGGGGCGGGCAGAGAAGAATGACTAAAGGTTGCTTTGGAAATGCCTTCAAACCTCAAGCGCCATGGCAACAAGGCCAAGTCCCACCGTCTGCAGCCTTTGCCGATTCCAGCAAATTTATTTCGACGACTGCAAAATCAGGACCTCAAAATCTGAGAACACTGCACAGAGTCCACGTAAGAAAAGAGCTGAGCCAAAAAAAGGGAAAAAAAAAAAAAAAAAAACTCAATTCCTCGTCTGGTCCATCTCCGCTCCAGCGCGTTGTCCGGGAAAGGCCAAGATGGCGGAGACGAGCGCCAAGATGAGGTCCCCCCGCTCTGGGTGTCGGGCCTCCACCTCGGGGAGCTGCTCCTCGTCCTCGGCGAGAAGAGCCCGGAGGAGGTGGCTCAGCGCCGGACGCCTCCCTGCCCGGGTTTTCTGCACCGGAGAAAGTGAGTCTCCCGGCCGGCTGGCCTGGGAAAACTTCTCGGGGGTTTCCCCCGGGAAGAACCGGACCGAGTGGCTGGGGAGAGAAGTGAATCCGCAGCTGTGGCGCCCCCTGCCCCCATGTGAGTGCATTACAGTACTTTGATTGCTCCATTTTTTTCCTCTCACACCAATTTGGATTTGGAAGGAACTCCGTTCCAAACTGAGGACGCCTTCGGCCCCGCCCCGCCCCACCTCGACTCCACTCGTCGGGTGGCCATTTTGGAAACTCACCGCCGTCCTTGAGCGCGTTCTCCCCGACCGTCATCTGCTCGGCCAGCTCCGAGAGCGACTCGTCGATGGTGTGGCTCCCTCGTAACGCCTGGGAGAGGCGCCGCTTGACGCGCTTCATCTTCCCAACGGAGGTCTCCCCAAAAGCGGGCCTGGGCCGTGACGACAGACAAAGTACGCGCGTCACACAAGATAAAACAAAGGCCGTCCACCTCGACACTCGCGCGGCTGTGTTTGGACTCACTGGCTATCCGTTGTATGGTGCCGCTTATGGTGAGGTGGCCATTTTTTTAGTTTTGCTGTTGCGAGTCGGGCTCGCACGGTGCCCAAAATTCACCGCTTTGTGCTCAAAGTTTAGAGTACAGTTCGGTATGTTGAGATTCTGAAATCAGCGAGGAAGAGACGCGCCAAAAAGCTTTCCCGTTGCCTACAGATGCTGAAAAGTGACGGCTAAGCGCTACTTTTGATCAAAAACTGTGGCTAGCCAAAATGAAGCTCTTTCCCTCAAATTTAACATAGTTCCTTAGCCCCAAGTTGCTGTGGTATGAAGCATTCACTCATTGCCTGCTCCGAATCACTGCTTACGTTTTCGGGGACGTTTTAGTCAACCACGACCACCACCTAAAAATTGCGCTCGACTGATTCTGAACAGGGAAAGAGTAAAACTGTTCCAAAGACAGTCCTCGCGATGTCAACTGTGCTGGCTCAGGAAGACTAAATATCATCTGGCCGCGTTTCGCAACGCGAGCCTTGAACGGGGACCAGAGACGGCGTTCAACGGCGCCGCGTTTGACTGGGGCCGACCGGCACCACCGTGACGCCGCGTTCCTCCTGCTGAGAAAACACGACGAGCCGCCGAGGGAGATTCCCTCGGGCCGCGGCTGAAAGACCAAAATCTGAAACCGGGAGGGATATGAAAGAGGACGTGGACACGTCTTGGCAGGAAAAGCAGACAGCGGAGAGAACCTCAATTCAGCGCCGCGACAGATCTGGACTCGCACGCCAGCTGAGTAAAAGGTGACGTGAAAACTTCCCACTGACGTATTTCTTGCTGTCTGACTCAAAACATTCCGGATTGAAATCGGCCGTGGGAGAACCGCTGACTTTATTAGCGCTACTCGAGGAGACTGCGGCACTGGCCGCGGGAAAGCGCCAGTGATCGGGCAGCAGCTTCTGTTTCCATGGTAACCTGGGAAGAACTGCCACCGCACACGCACAGAACGAAAGCGACTCACTTGTTGCTTTGTTGCTTGAAGGTTACTTGCTCGGTTCTGCCTCCAGCGACGAAGCTATCGAGCGCGCGCCCTATTTGGGTGACGCGTTTGCGTCCGCATGCCGACAGATGAGCGCTTACGGGCCACCGGCGGCCGAGACAGCTGTCAAGTAAGATCGCGATCAGGCGCCGAAGCGCCACGTCGACAAAAAAGTGGACTTCAGTTCAGCACCGAGAAACCGCAGCAGCAAAGTGGAGACGGCAGACTGGCGCAAAATTCTAACGTCCAGAGTTAAGACAAAAGACCGGTATTAGTCCAATTCCACAGTCCCCCCCCCCCCCCATCCTTATCGTGGGGGAGGGGGTTATGTGTCCCAATGATTCTAGCACAGCTTCAAGACCCTGATGACAAAGTTTTAGATGGAAGTTCCCCGAGCCTGGACATGCCCCCCCGAAGGCGAGCGGCCAGTCGCAGGGTCGGTAACGTGGGTCCCCCTTCCCGGGGGTCGGGTGCAGTGCGAAAGCCGCTCCGATCCCCGGCGACAGAAAGGAGGCTCAAGGGATGTGGAATGTCACGCGGTTGTTTCTTTTCAACGGAACAGCCGACAGTCGAAACTCATCGATGACTGACGGACGCCTCGCGGGGCACGATGCCCGATCCCCGCTAAGTAGGCCGGCTCAGAGACGCCAGGGGTGGCGACGGGGGACAAAACGGCGCGGAGGGGTCCAAGTGTCTGAGGACTCGGGATTTGTTACCACAGTAACCGTGTTTTTTTTTTTTTTCTTTCCATTTTTAAAACGCACGAGCGGGGTGCTGCCTGCATATTTTCCATCTCCCCGCCGGCCCCCGTCGACTCGGACCTTTGGATTTGTGCCCCCGAAAGCGAGGCCGGAGTCATTGTTTCAGAAGTACGAGTGGGGGGGGTGGGGGTGGGGGCCCCAAACTGAACAGCACTCATCCAAGTGACCGTAAAGAAAAAGTAGCTGCCTGGAAGGCCAGAAGAATAAACAAAACAAACAAACAAACAAAACAAAAAAAAAAGTCACAAATTCAATTAATTACATTCCACAATTCCAATGGGGGGGGGGGAGTCCCAAATCAGAATCTTGGTATTCAATTAGAAAGAATTGAAATCGCCCATCTTATCAAGGATCAAGGAAAGGCAAATTATTCATTCTTGACAGTCTTTGTAGTTTTTTGAGTGATTTTTCATCGTCATTCCTTGGTTGGTTGGTCACAGCAAAACCGCTTTGCTAACGGAACACGTCGGCGGGGATCTGCACACGTCTCATCGCTGATGCAGGAGTAGGATTATTTTTGACGAGATGAATATTGATCCCGGACAGCTCCAGTTGACGTCCGCGGCGCCGCTCACACTGCAGCTGCCGCGACGTTGCCCGCGAGGGAGGAAACTCGACGGCGTGACGGCCGACCGGCGCGTCATTCGCGGGCGAGATCAGCGTGGCAGTTTGTTCCCGTTCTGGGCAAAACGAGCGGGCGGGGGCCGCCATGACGGCGAGGGCCTTGCATCGAGACGCCATCGTGCGCCCAACCCAGAAGGACTCGACCGTCGCACTCGGACGAGACCTCCTGAACGCAGGAACGCAAAAAGTCGCACGCCAGAGAGGTGGCAAAAGTAAAAGTGGCAACAATTACTGTGCTAATCCTCAGAGTTCAAAAAATCTGTTATCAGAGCCCCTTATCCACACAAGGGTCACGGGTGTGCTCGGAGCCTATCCCGCCCGGCCGGCTGTTATCGGGCGGGAGGCGGTACCGTTCGGGACAGCCGGGACGAGCGCGGGTCCCGCGGGGGCCCCGTCCAGACACGCCCAAATCCAAACCCAGAATCGGGGAGTGGAAGCGGAAAAACTCCTCAGGCGGGGCCGCGTGCCGCTCGTCGCTGGAGCCGTCGGCTTAATCCCGCCTGGGTAAGCAGAGGGCAAAAGTTTGCATCGCCGGCTATCTATAGACCCGAGCGGTGGCGCTGGTCCCCGGAGAGCTTCAGACAGCTGCCACGGCCGGGGGGAAAACGCACCTTGCGGCTTCAGCTGGTGGCTCAAGTTGGAGGAGGAACTTTCAATTTTCAGTGGGGGGGGTTACCGTCGTAATATTCTGCAAACTCGACGGCGGTCCGCAACTTTTTGCGTGAACAATTGCGGGGAAAAGACGGCAAAGGGGAGCCTCGTCGGATCTGCTCCGCGACCGCAGCTGCCGATGAGGCGGATCAGGTTACCCGGCCAGCGATGCCCCCCCCCCAACCCCCCCCCCCACACCCGGGAAATGACTCGCGTTGAGGCAGCCCCCCCCCCCCCCATCTACGCACCTGTTGCCTGAGCAGAAAGGGACTTTCTCGTTTGGAAAGCACCTGCTGCACAAGCTAAAGATTGCCATGATTTCAATCACTTTGGGGGGGGCGACACCTAAGAAGCATTTTGACATTATTTGATGACGTTAATGTCCGGTCAAGGTTTCATTTGATCTTGAACCCAAATTCCAATAGAGTTGCACTCGACTTTACACAAAAACTAGTTTGAAGTTTGAACGGTTCAAAGATGGCCGCTCCCTACTACGCGCTCGCGTTTGGGCACGCGGAGATGCTTCCGTTGTTGGAGAGGAAGAAGGCTTTACTTCCGGGGTGCGTCGGAGAGGAAGGATCCACCTCGATTGCGCGTAGAAGAAGACAAAGCTACCTCCAGCGTGTGCGGAAGAAGACTGCGCTCGTTTTGAAGTGATTTCTTTTGAATTTCATGAATTTAAAAGCTTTCCCAGAAATTGGCCGCCTGTGAAGGTCTTCCTTTGTCTGAGGTCTTACAGTGGCTTTGAAATGCGTGAAAGAATTTACGATCACCAACGGATTCAAATTGTTGGACTCCTGCGCAAGTTCAGCGGTAACTGGAGATGAGAATGACACCGAGAGAGCAAGGCCGACTTTCTGATCATCTACAAATCTGAGACTGAAGACGACGACTTTGGTGGTTTCAGCGAACGGGAGGAGGATGACTAAAAACAAAGACTTTCCTGCTCTGTTTGAGCTGCTTGGGAACAGCCCATAGTAACGTTTCAAAAGTCTTTCTGTGTGAACATCTATCGCAACGTAGCAGTAAGTACGGTATAGATCTGCGGCGTACGCTCGGGCGCAGCTCACGTATGGAATAACAAAATATGAAACGCTGCACGGCGTACGCACGGCTTATTATCCAGTAGACGCGGCCGTCCGCAAAATACGGTAGCTTTCAAAGTCAACGAAAAAAAAAAAAAAAATGATGCTCCGGCGAAATTATGACGCAGTTTTTCCCGCAGAATTTTACGTGAGCTAGTGCAGCAGCCTCGCTAGCAAAATGCAATTTGATGACGAATCCGGAGGCGAAGACCGATACCGGCCAACTGGTAAAACTCGAAATATTGAAGACGGGTCCGCGTCATCGTGTTTTAAATTCGTACTGTTGGTCTTGGTACTGGTTTGGGCGAGGAGACGTGCTATGGTTCATGGATGATTGTTACGCGTGCGGGTGTTGTCATCTGGAGTTTTGGGGTGTCTTGAATCTGAAAAATGGCTCAACTGCGTCTGTATCCGACCGAACATTGCGTGTCACTTCATCGTGACTCCGTGATGTCACTCATTGTTTTTTGTCGCGCGAACGATGAGCTGACTTTCGTCAAATCATCGACCAGCTGTTGGGCACAGGATCCGGCCTCAACCCGTGTACTGTGCAGCGGTGGCAAGCCACGGAATACAAACACTCGCTTACTCTGGTCAGGTAGATTGAAGATTTTGTAACCTTGGCGCTGTTTGGATGCCTTCAACAGTTTGCATCGCGCTCCAGGGACTGAGGAGGCTCCTGCTCAACGTTTGGCCACAAAAGTCAAACGAGACGACACGCGCGCTGCCGAGCGAGACGTCGTCAAGCGTGCCGGGAAATGATCCAATTGCTCCTCGTGGGGCCACCATTGATTTATTTAAATTACAACTATATCCATACCGCTACTCGTACTCGGACTCTTGATTTTACACACGCATCGCACGTTCTGGAAGTTCCAGGCAGGCGGAGGAGTCGTCACGTCAGCTGTGTGCAGACACTTTAGGGGAAACACGCATGACAACACTTTTGTTGGCCACACGGGCGGCGATGAAGCTGCAATTTGTGGCGGCGGGCCAAACGTGAGGCAAGCAAGCGGCAACTTTCCCAAGGAAAGTACCGTCGGAGCAGCCGCAAGCAGTCGTCGACGTCTTTGTCGCTCACTGCGGCGGCCGACATCAGTTCAAATCATCTTTTTTTTTTTTTGGGGGGGGGGGTAAAAACATCCACTGTGACGTCATATTTATAGAAACAAAAAAAGGACCAGTGATTACGATGCCAACCGTGCGACGCTGAGTTCGGAAATGATGCAAAAACATCCCGACAATTTGGCCAAAACTGACAGAAAGTCACAACGCAATCGGAAGTTGACCATTTGAGAAGTCGTCTCGACTTCAACAATTTTGAAAAACTGCCTTGAGTGTACTTTTTAAATGAGGCCACCTGCAGTGCTTGTACTTGAGAAAAGGCCACATTTGGCAAAACTGTTGAGTGGGGGGAAATCACACCTTACTTCAAAAGTCACTCGTGATCATTTGCAGCAATAAAATGTATCATATTTCCATTTTTATTATTTTATTTTTTTTTCCACAAGAAAGGTTTGTGGTTTCGGGCGATATTTGATTATTTATCAACAGGTTGTACACCACAGTAGTGGCAATTGTCGATTAGTCAAAGTATTTGCTGTCAAAGTGCGTCCGTCCGTCCGTCCGTCCGTCCGTCCAAATGCTTTTCGGCAAAATCTATGGCGGCGACCTTTTCTGACGAGCAAAATGTGCTCTTCCACTTTAACTCATTTTAAATATGTACCTGGGTTTAATAAATGTTGGCAAAAGACGAACAACTGATTGCATTCTGCAGAAGTGCAAATTAAAACCTTCCGTTCGACGAAACGACGACTAAGTTGGGCCATTAAAGCTGGTTCTGATTCGGAAATGGTAGAAGAAGCGAATTTTTCCGCACGGTGTCGGGACTGTTTGGGCTTTCCACTCACCGCAGACGATGAGCGTTGCTCGGACCGACCGGAGTCCCCGACGTCGGAGCCTCTCCTCGGGCCGGACGCCGCCGTCTGGCCGCCCTCGCGTGGTGGTGGTGGGGGGGGGGGGGGGGGGGGGGAGGAAAAAGCAACAACTTGTTCGGGGTGGTCGTCGTCTTCTTCTTCTTCTTCTTCTTTTTCTTGGCGGCTCGTTCGGCTGAGCTGTTCTTACGTCGGAGAAGTGATGGTCTCGCGGCTTTTAAAAACGCGGTCCGGCAGTGTTGTTTTTTTCCTCCCGAACCGGGACCGTGATCGCCTCTGGGGGGGGGGGGGGGGGGGGGGGGAGGGAGGAGATCCGACCGACGCCGACGATTAGCAGCTTGGAGCCGAGCCGAGCCGAATGGAGCCGAGTGGAGCCGAGTCCTCTTCGCCTGTTTTTAGTCGTCGTTGTACTTTTCCTTTTCGGGAGCGTTGGGGCGACAGCGCCACACGGAGGTCAAGCGAGGAACAAAAAGGAAGCCAGAGAGAATGCAAAACCGGCGCCACGGTGCCCCCTGTTGGTAGATACGCGGAACGTACGCAGTGGTACAACACGATCATTTAGAGCAGCGATTTCCATCCTTTATCGATCCAAAGCACATATTTTACAATTGAAAAATCCCACAGCACACCAATAAAAGTAAATGTCACCTATAAATGGATCGATCGATTACTGCATGTACTTCCCGCCGTCTTTAACAGAAGAGGATTTTTTTGGGTTCTGTTTGTCATTGTGCCTCACTGGCATCAATAGATAAATAAAGTCTTCATTCTTTCTTGGAAGTAAATGTTTTTTTGGTTCTATTTTTAGCAATTACATCAAATTGTATAACTTCCCACAGTACACCCGATGAGCGCTTGCGGCACACTGTTTGCGAATCACTGATCTCGATAATCACAATGTGTTCATCTTTAAAAATAAAGCGTTTATTCTTTTTACCTCTTTAGTTATTTGTGTCTGGTACATAGGTTGGAATTTGTGAATTTATTTCATTAAACTCTGACTGTGGCTTGTGTGTTACAAATTGGACAAGTTGAGACAACTCAGAAACTCATTGCCGCCACGTTTAAATGAAATAGCCAACAAAGTTAAGAGTACTCGAGACCGCAGTGCACGGATTTATTAAAAATAAACTGAATCTGCAAGAAGTGAACGGGGACGCAGCTTATTTTCTTTCTTTTTTGTGTCTGACCAGAAGCAAGGAAATTGTGACCTCCAGGGGAGGACGGCGAGCTGTGTGAAAAAAGGAAGCGACCTTTTGCCTATTGGAGGACTCGTGTAGCTAATATGAGCGGCCATTGGCCGTGCACTTCCCCATTGCCCAATGATGAACATTTACGTTTACATTACGGCCCAAGTGAGCGTCGGGGAAGATCTTGTTGGTTTTGTGTCAAATTAGGACGAGGCCGAGTGCCGCATGCTTCAGCTGAGGCGAGTCTTCGGTCTGAACGAACGAATAAATGAATGCGTCGTTGAGCGTCATTGTATGACTACCGGGGACCAGCACGCCCACCCCCAAGCTGCAGGTGGCGCCGTCAAACTCTGTGTGCAAGAACGTCGTTGTCCAGCCGGACCGGCACCACCAAAAGCCAAAGGTGAGAGGTTACGTACCGACGGGCTCGTAGACATGAACGCCACTTTTCTTGGTTTTAAGTGAATGATTGATGCAGAATTATTCTGTTATGAATTCAAGAGGACATTAGTCTGAAGAAAAAAAAAAAAAAAAAATGCCAGTCGGTCACATACAAACAAGCAACCATTTCCACTTATGGGCAATGTTTAATGAGCCCGACGTGCGTCATTTCGAAATGTGGGAGGAGCCAAATTACCAGGACAAAAATCCAGGCAATATACTCTACATTATATTTTTATAGAGATATTACATACAGTATAGTGACTGTAATCAGTTAATCTGCTTGAACATGATGTGTATGTGGATCATATAACATCCATTTATGAGAAGAAAAATCCAATCCAATCGATACATTTTTAAGGGTAGATAATGACATTATACCAACAAAATATATATTCTGCAATCAAAATTCAAAATACTTATTTTCAAACTAGTTAATGTCCCCCCCCCCACTGGAATAATAATGATAATAGTTATATCATTACAACTATAATAGAAAATGACGCTACAAGGGAAAAAAATGTGCATGTATAAACATTTTAATGATGACTAAGTCAATAAATACTTTTAAAAATAAAATTTAACATTCAAAAACGGCAACTCAGAGCAATTCTTAATATTCATATATTTAAACGTTATTAAAATCTTTTAACCGGTGACACTTTGAAGTATGGAAGAAATACTGTACAGTATTTATTTACATAGTTGAAAACTATGCAAAAAATATTTTGGGGTGATGCAGTACCGAGCGCGCACACCAGATAGCGTCCTCGTTTTGCATTTGCGTAGTCAGAAACTGATTTGCACATTTATGGGCCGAAATATGGAGCAGCAGGAACTGAACTTGAAACGTTTTATACTTGCATTTTTAATTTGAACACTTAAATGATTGCATTCAGAAACTGAATTGAAGAAGCATCATTTGAATTTCTACAGTTTCACTTGAAACATTGCATTTAAAAATGGAATCTGAACAAAATCTTTTTAGTTTTAGTTATTTAAATTTATTAGTTTGGAAGTGAAATCTGATGAAATTGAAAATGACTAAGAATTTCATCTGCAAGGGAAATTTCAATGACATTTGGGATGCGAGGGGGAAGGCGGAGTACCTGGGGAAAAGCCACGCAAGGGATGGGGGGGGGGGGGGCCCAGACTCCGGATTTGAACCCCCACAATTGTGAAGCAGACATGCCGACCCAACGCTTTTCCACTGTGTCCCCCATTTCACATTTAGGTCCCGAAAAAAATAAAATAAAATAAGACCTGTGATGGACATCCGGGACTGGAGGTGGGGTCTTCTCGTCGGCCAATCAGCTCCTTTGTTTTATCGCGTGACATCGGGACTCTGGGACGTCAAACGTTTTAAGCAGCTGCAACATATTTGAACCTTTGTGGAATGTGTCATGTACGGTGGGTCAGAAAAAAAAAAAAATGCGCTTCATTCCGAGCACTGGAAAGGAGCAAGTCAGAAAAGTTGACAGTTCGAGTCCGAATCAGGAACTTTCACCAAACTTTTTCTGTGGACTTTCTTACCTTTCTCAGAAATCCAGTTTTTCCTGTGAAACATTAAACAGTTTTCCAGCCCCCCCCCCCCCCAATTTTATAACTATAATTGTACTCTTGTGACGTTACTTCCAAATTTTTGTGAAATCCCATCTAATATATTTGGATTTTGGAATTGATCTCTTAATCCCAATTTTTAGCCGATGAGGGCTTATTTCCATTTGTTCAAAAAAAAAAAAAAAAGGGAGGAAAAGCAAATACTAACTAGTAAAGTTAATCAATTAGTACACGGTTATTAATACGGAACATGACCTTGGACAAATGTGCATTATTGCTCACAAATTAAATGCATTCAAAGTTGTAATTCTGCCCCCCCCCACCTGTGAATATTATCATCCCTCTTGACACTTTGTCACTTACATATATAAATTTCTTTTTTAAATCCAAAAAGTATGCTTGCAGTTATTGACAGAGGCTTGATTAACTTTATTACATAAAAAAAATGCCTTTCAAACTCCCCCAAATCATTTACATCACGGCAAACTATATTTACACATACATTTATAAATTCATACAATAAATTAAAAGAGCCGTCTCACACGCAGTGTCCATGTGACGATTTGACATTTTGTCATACAGAAGCTTCCGTCCGGTATGATCACTGGAATGTTAAGCGAGCCAATGGACGGGACGGAGGCGGAGTCAAATTTGTGATGTCATATCCCCCACCCCACCCCAAAAAAATGTCTAAAGTGCCAAGAAGACAAAACTGCAGTTGGCTGTCGACAGTTTTCCTGTGAGAAGCTCAAAACGGCGCCGGCGGCTCACTCAAAGTCGTCCTCGTACTCGTCCAGGTCCAGGTCCAGGTCCAGGTCCAGTTCGCGGTCCTCCACGGGGATCTGGAAGAAGGTCCTCTTGGTCAGACCCCCGTCGGAGGGACTCTGCAGCCTTTCCAACCTGCCAACGCAAAAAATATTTCCACCGTTATTTTCTTTCAGTGTTGTTGTCGTACGACCATTTTGAAAATGAAGACCCCGCCCTTAAACTGTCACTTCATTATCAACAAGAGTAAATCATAATTTTTTTTCCCCCACCTCTCATAAAATTTCTGAATTCTTCAGACAATATTTCAACACTATTCTCATCTTATGAAGACGTCACCCGTGTCATATTTCGACGTGGTGACTTTTTAAACGCGACTTCAGCGTAAACATGGCCAAGATACTTTTCAGTATTCGATGCAACTTTTTGTCCGTGCTTCAAAGTGGAAACGTCGGCCAAAACCCAAAACTGTAAAGACGCGAGCGTGTGAGTCGACAAGACAAAGAAAGGAGAAGAACACAAAGGAGTCGCGAGTGCGGGACAACTTTTGCAAACGAGTTCAAGGGTGGCTTTCCATCCGGAGAGGAGGAAGGAGAAGGGTTGGTTCTTTCCGGCACATTCCGTCCGGGGTCGGGGGGGGGGGGGGGGGGCTCTCTTACCTGCTGGCGGGGAGGCGCTCCGCCGTCACAGGTTAGTGGTGCTCCTAAAGTTCAACACGGGAAAAACTCATCAAATCCGGGCCGGATCGCAAACAGTGACGAATTGCGCCGCCTCGTCCGCTCGCTACGGCCGTCGTCCGATGCGAAATCTTCCGTCAGGGGAGACGTTTTATGACGTTTATGATAAATATCGAGGTCGGACCGTCAGAAACGTACGGTGGGAAAAAAACAAAACAAAAAAAACAAAACGATAATCAAGAGGAAATCGCAGAAGGTCAAAACCAAGCCCGATTTCAATGTTCATAATTCAAATGAGAAAAAAAAGAATAATTTCACCACAATCACCTGGAGATCATTTACAAAAAGAAAGTCGCAAATCACAAAAGAATTTTAAAAACTTTTTCACCTTATGATTATCACGTGTTCATACTGAAAAGGTTCTTTTTTTTTTTTAATTTAATTAAGTTCCATGTCAGTAAAACTTCAACAATTGAATGCAGATAAACTACAATATTTTTCTTTCTGCAGTTTTAAAGAAAATGTAGTCATAATACTGCAAGAACTATAGGTGTACATTTACAACATTGTAATTCTTTTAGTTGAATGTATTCAATGTATTATTGTAAGCGGTCATTTTATAAGGATGAAGTCACAGCATTAGTACAAAAAGTAAAGTTGTTTTAGGTGAATTTCCTCCATTTTTGTGACTACAGTAATACTAAGACATTTTATTAAAAAATGCGCATTTTACAAAAACTAGCATAAAAATGATAAGGGGATCTTTTTTGATTGAGTAAAATGAGTGGAAACATGCAAAGTGAAAATGACACCATCAGAAGTTGAGAAATAAAGTAGCATTACAGTTAAATGTTGCATTTATTAAAAAGTGGCGCTATACTGCAAGAAGTTGGCAATGATTGGGATTTTAGGAACATTTATAATATTAAAAGGAAATGTTTCACAACTGTGTTATTTTATATCTTGATTTCTGATAAGATTGTGGCAATTTCACGAGACTAAAGAAGCTGCAATTACATCATAAAATATGCCAGTCATGGCGTCAATGCTGACGCGGGTGTACCTCATCCTGCGAGCAGCGTGAGCCCCTTACCCGTCGTCGCAGGGGTTGGCGGCGGCCTCTTCGGCCACCAGGATGTCGTACTCCTCGGCGGCGTAGCGCTCCCAGTCCGACACTTCCTGTCCCTCCGCCTCCACCTCCTGTCAAAACACAGACGATGACGCCACGGGGCTCGGCTCGGCGCGCGACGGGGCGCTCACCCTGAGGACGGAGAAGGGGTCCCGCTGCTCGTGGTCCAGATACTTCTCCAGGTTGAAGAAGGTGTCGAAGAAGACGTGCGACAGCTTGCACTTCTTCAAGTCCCTCAGCGTGATTTTACCTGCCGTCATCGGAGAAGTTGGTTTGAGGAACAAAAAAACCAAGTCGCGCGAGTGAAAGAATTTACAAGAACCGGTCAACTCCCAAAGGAAAATGTCAAGAAAATGACATAAAAACAAATGATGCTTAAATCTCATCACAATAAAAGTTTTTATAGCAACTGAAAGACCAAATACTGTCGGGAAGAAGCTACAAGAACGAAGACAAGAATAAAGTCACCATTTTAGAACAAGATGAGAAGCATTTTAAATAAATACACGATGAATGCTTGTCAGATATGAGGTTGTCTATCGATGGATAAAGTTCAGGGCCGTTGCTTCTCCTCCGAGGGGAGGCCGACCGACCGCACGTGCAGAATGCTGAACGGGGTCAGAAAGATCCCTCGAGTCGCAGTCACGTGCCAACATCTCTGTCGACTAGTCGTGGAACGAGAAAGGACTTCATTGGATAACACCAAGGAGGAAGCAGTTGCTGTCAAAAAAATTGGAAAATAAAAAATGCTGCCCCGTTTGACGGTTGCTGAAGAGCACCTGATGATCCACGGCACTTGAATTGTTTGCGAGGAACGCGCAACGTCATGTGCGGAGAGGGAAAAAAATGGCACAGCATATCAACATCAAAGCCTTCTTCCAACTGGAATGGGGTTGCTTTTCAACCACAGGGCCTGGACAGCTTGTTGTCATCAATGGAAAAATGAAATGGCAAGTTTCATCATCAAGACATTTTGCAGACAAAGTTGCGGTCATCTGTTCAACAGTGGAAGCTCAAAAGAAGACGACAAGTCCGTGACCCAATACTCAGAACCAAACCAACAACAGAAGGTCTTCAACAGAGGAACAAAGGTCTTGTCACCTAGATGAAGATCCGACTGGATTTGACCAACAATTTATGCAGAAAGGCAGGAAGTTCCAAACGGTTTGCAAATCCCCCCCCCCCCCCCCCCCCCTCGTTGCAAGTCCTGAGGTGTCCTATTTTGTGCTAAATGATGGCTCGCTTTCCCGCTGTAGCGACGTCCCCACCTTGGACTCGAGGCTTGACGAGGTCGAGCATCTGGCAGAGGCAGTCCTCGAAGGGCAGCGGCTCGATGGCCATGCTCTCCAGCTTCTGACACTGCTCCTCGTAGAAGTACTCCATCTCGTACATGCTCAGCACGCCGTCGCCGTCCAGGTCCATGCAGCGGAACCAGTACTCTATACTGGGGGCGGAGGCGGGTCAGGGCGAGCGGGAGAAGGAACGCGCGAGGCCGCGACATACCTGGTGTCCGTCTTCTTGTCCTCCTCGGAGATGAGGAACCACACGAAGTCGGCGTAACTCAGGCGGCCTTCCTTGAATACGCGCCTGTCCCTGACACGCGGAAACAAGTCGTACTCATTGTACGCAAATACGTTACAGTACAACCGTACAACAATCAAAGTCCTTCATAGCGGGATAAAAAAAAGTAATGAGGATTTTTTTTTTCTTCTTTACAAGTAATATAACCTGTTCATTATGCAATGCAAAAGTAAGTCGATGACAAACATTAATACAAATAATAATGCATATCAGGAGGAAAAAAAAGGCCAATTTTACAAGAGCAAAGTCCTACTTTGATGACTTTTGAGTCTTCAATCTCTTCATATTCCAAAAAGATAATTTCACAAAAATTATAAACTTCATCAACGATAGACACCTAAAATCATACAATTTTTTTTAAAAGTTTGCAAAGATATAAATGGCAATAGTATTTTATAGAGAAAAAAATCAATTTGAAAGTGAAGATAATTTCACATAGAGGCAATAATATGATCATGTTTACGTCTTCTGTATGTTTCACATCAAGCTGCACATCAGTGCAATTATGACAATGTAGTTACAGAAAACTTTTTTTTTTTTCTGCAAAGGCAAAAATATATGTACTATATTTCTCATGCAAGTGAGGAACGAGTTACTTACCTCGTCACGGTTCCCGAGAATATTCTCTCGATCATCTTTTGGGAGATTGCTGTGAAACACGGCAAATGTCAACGACGTGCTAAGAGTTGCCGTCGGCGATCGCGGGGCGGCCATCTTGGATGTGGCACGAGCACCTTGGTCGTTGTGCTGCGCCAGGTCCTTGGGGTCGATGTACAGGTCGTGGTCGGTGTCCAGCTCCCAGAACTTGCAGTAGATGACGTAGAAGTGCTCGTAGGAAAAGAACTCCGTCAGCTGGTTGACGTCTTCTTCCACCTCCAGCAGCGCGACGTTCTGCCGAGGCAAAAACAATCAATCATAACGAATCATATCAAATGATGTCCGCCACATTATCATTTGTAAAGCCTCCAGTGTAGAACTACCTGAAGAAAGTTACTCTTCCGGAGTTCGCAACACGTTATTTTTCCATTCCACGAGCGGTTCACAGTGTAAAATATCCTTTGGATCACCTGCAAGCACGGAAAGGCTCAACATGGACGTCACGTAAAACGCGACAACGTGCGCGCGGCAAAGCGGCGGCTCGGCGGGACTGCACCGTGGTGATGTATCTGGAGTGAAAGTCCGACGCCTCTTTCAGGAAAGCCAGGCCCGCGTGAGAGTTGACCACATCCTGAAGGACAGTAACGATCGTGTTAAGCGGACGCTAACGCGGCTCGCTCAAATCTTTTCGAAGAGTCTGCGAGACAGCATTTGAAACGCGCAAGATCGTTTTCAGCGCGGAACGACTTTGCAAGGGAGATGTGTGTGTTCAACAGAAGTGGAATTAACATTATGGAAAACATCGGGGGAGGCTTTTTGCTGCAAAATCACAAGAAAATGGGAAGAAAAGAAGGGCGGTGGGTCACGTCAACATACAAGTTCATATCAAAGTGAAAAAGTGGAATCTCAACCTGAGGAACCCCTTTCAAAAATATCAGCCTTTTGCACTTTTAGAAATGGTAACTCGCATGTAACTCTCACCAAGTGCGCCTTTTCTTTTCTTTCTTTCTCTCTCTCTTTTTTTTTTTTTTTTTTTAAATATATCAGAAGCAATTTTTTGCACACCCTGGTTGCCACGTGTTTACATAAATGTTCGGGCCACGCTGGAATCCAAAGGTCTTATTTTCGCTGCCTTTTTGACTCCCACCGTGAGAGATTAAATGATAGTAACGAAACACATAAATCACAAGCGGGTGGGGGGGGGGGGGGGCGGGGCTGCGGTAGTCGCATGTACTCCGCTCCAATCGTCCTCTCATCCATCACCACAGCCGAAAGACAATGCCCCCCCCCCAGCTCTGCACAAATTAAAGCAGGCGGGCCACCGGGAAAGACACCCTACACTCCAATGGAATATTCTTAAAAATGTTTTTTTTCCCCCTTCTTTTTTGTAATGCTTGAATGTTGAAAAGTCAGCTCCATTAGTTAAACCTGTAACGTTGGGGGGGAGGGGGGGGGGGGGGAAGAGAGACTCAGAGAGGTCTTAATTACACACACACAGTCCAGTAAATGAAGAGATGATTAAAATAGATTCATTGCGCCATTTTGTCTTGGACTTGGCCATCAGTTATTGTTATTTTAAACTTGCTGATCGGCCCCAAAAATCCCGATTGTGGAACGCCGAAGGTCAAAGTCTGGAGTTACTGTCTCTCTCCTGGATGCACTACTGCAGTTTTCGCTCCTCCCCACCTCCAACTTCCCGTAAGCGGCCACCGGCATGCACCCGAATGCAAGCGGCACAGAAAGACGGACCCGAAGGGTAGCCGAGACCAGGACGAAAATGATACGGCAAATTGTTAAAAGTGGAAGTGAAGGAGAGAAAATCCCCCGTTTTGTGGACTGCGCAGATCCAGAACCTCTACCCGGGACAGGTCTGGCAGACAACAGACAGATAAATAATTGTGGTGGAATTCATCCTCAGCATTAGTTATTATTCATTTCAAAATGCCATTGGCCATTTGTTACTTTTGCCTCCTGTACTTGGGTCCAAACAAATGGACTGCTCTTTGGCCTACTGGTTAAAGTAAAATCGCTCACCGCGCTGACAGTTGCAAGGCAACATGAATTACTTCATTCATGTGCAGTTGTTCCCAATCAAGTGGCCGCCGTTGACGAGCGCGTATGAATTCGTCCTGCGCGAGCGACACGAGGCGGGCCGAAGCGCGGCCTTGCCAGTACCTGCAGGAGGGGGATAAAGTCGTCTTGTTCCAGGTAATTACAGCCAGGCTTAGCCAGGAGGTGCACGAATTTGGCGGCGGCGTCGTGACAGGTCTGCAGTGTTCTGCATTGGGGGGAGGGAGAACAGATGGCGGCAAGGTTACTTCCTCTTTTGTTGTTTCCTATTATGAGAGGTGAACAGCTCTAATACATTCTGAAATTAGGATTCTGGATGGCTTCTGGGTAATTATCAGCGTTGAGTGTGTGGTGGTTAAAGGGGGGGCGAGCATCCGTTATGGTCTCTCATCTAAGAACAGCTCCATTATGAGCTCGGGTCCAAGTTCAGGCCAGTGCTGGTTTTTGAAGGCTCAATACAAGAATGTCAAACGCATACACATGCTGCATTGTGCAAAAGTATTACCTGCTGCGTACAGTAAGCTTTGTTGTTTTGATGATCTTTTTACAATACATGCTCAATCGTAGAACACATACAAAGTTTTGAAAGGATGTGAATTAAAGTGCGGGGATTTCTGCTCACAGTAACGGCACTGCCCAACTGGTCTTCATCCCGCATGACCGGAAAGTAGACTACTAACTCGAGGTGGGTCAAATATTCATGTATTGATATATTCACTATTCATGATTGTATTACTGGATAATTGTTATGACAATGTTGCAATACAATCGCATTTTGAAATATCCCGCCACTCCCACAGCTCTTAAAAAAAAAAAAAAAAAAAAAAACAGAAAAGGGTTCGGGTTTGGTGAGGTCTACCTATGATGAAAATTACCGTCATTTTTTTTAAGCAGGAGAACTTGCACAAATGGTGCCTGACCTACTCTTTTTTTTGGGCGCTATTTTTGTCCGCAGCGCAAATGTTTGCGAGGCCTTCGCCATCCATCATTTGTGGTGACTGACGCCAAGGAAGAACCAGTTCAAACAAGCGAGTTGCGCACGCAACGAGCCGAAGCGGTGGACAAAAGAGGCCGTTGTCTTACTTGCGCCACATGGCCACGAACTTGTGCACGGACACGAAGCCCGTCCTGTCTCCCCCGGCCGAGCAGAACAATGGCACCTTCCAGTAGAGGGGACACTCGCAGGCCTGGGCAGACACGTCGTCGTTATTGTTGAGGACACTGAAATGGTTTCAATGAAAATGCGATTTGATGACATCCCAGAGGAAACATTTGGGTTTCCCCTCAAACCACAGGGAGGACGGGCTCATATTCTGGCTGTGAAAGGAGCAAACAGGTACATCATTTGCCTGGGTGGCGTGCCGCAAATGGTTTTCTCACCTTGGCAACCTGCGCCATGTCCTCAATGGTGGCCCTTTCATTGGGGAACTGGCAGAAGGCGGCCTCAATTTTGGAAATGAGGCCGTCGACGTTGACGTTGGCTTGAGGCCGACCTTGCGGGAAGTAGAACTTCGGAATGCTTTCGCTCAGCGGGCGGCTGACGGGTTCCTCTGTCTTCACCTGCGCCTGCTGCAAAGACACGCAAATTGCTTAACCACCTGATGCTTTCACATCATCGCCATCGCAAACATTCAAGAAAAAACCTCCGCTCTGCCTATAAAACTGTGCTTCTCCATTATTATATTTGTTACACTCCCTCCCGCCCCCAGGAAGAAGAAAAATGTGACCCTCAGTCCCCGTGTGAACACCTCTTTACAACACTGTGTGTGTATATATATCTTTATGAACATTGAAGAAAGTACAAAAGAAGAAAGGCATATAGAACAAATCTATTAACGTTAATTGCCTTATTCAGGGTCTCTCACCCCCCCCCCCGTATGCCAACACGACCCCCTATTTGAGAAGCACTGCTATAAAAAGACTTGCTATTACTTCAATTCATCATAAAGTGAATTCGTGATATCGTGGTCAGTTGTGGTTATTTACTCGAGCGCAGATAGTAGTGGGTACTTTAGCAGAGCCATCAAATACTGCTACTGTTCCAAAAGAAAAAAAAAAACTGTACAGTATCACAAAATTATGTGATTTCTTTTCATGTTTGTAGTCAAAACAAAATACCCATTTTTATTGGACAGCACAACATTTCATTGACTCAACTAATAAAAGGGTAATAAATATACAGTCAGAACCAGTCTCAATGGTAGACCCCCCCGCAGCCCCCCATTTTCTCCAGCTGCCTTTTCTTTAAACTCACCCTTAAACATCAGATTCATGGACAGGCAGCGTGTGTTACCGTAAACATGTAATTATAGCCCCCCCCCCCACCCCCCAGCGGAACCATCTGTCATTTCTATTCCTGGAAAATGAGTAAATAGGAGGTCTATTTGGGCTGAAGTGTTTCTTTATTGAAGTGGATGACACATTTGGCAAATTGATCGGGGCTCTTACAGTGGAGGCCATTCTTTGAGGAAATACAGAACCGCGGACCCAAAGACTGAAAAACATCATTTGCTGACTGGGCTCGACGACTCGGCAATAACACTTGGTCTTCTCTATTTAGGGATCGTAAACAACCAACCGGTGGTTTGTTTTGAAGCCTCTGTGGGCAGAGAGGATTAATCCATTGGCCCGGCTGAGAAACCAACATCATCTGTGCCACGACAAGAAGGTTTCACAAGCTATACTATCAGTTCAATGAGGTAACACGTCCCTCGGTAGGAGGCAGTCCAGTTCTACGCCATCAGGTGCAATGGACCTTTCCGACCCGTCAATCACTCGTACAATAATAGCCAGTCGGATAGCCGCATTGTCTTTACGCGCCCCTCTCGCCGTATTGTCCCACAAGCAACGGCGGTTGTACGTAGCGTGCGCTTGGAAAAGTTCACGTTACGAAGAAAATGGTCGTCAGATGCGCTTGGGGAACGTGCATATCCCGCTCGCTTGATTCATTCTCCAAAGCCTAAAAACACAGTTGACGAAGTGTCTACGATGGATTGAGGCCCGCGGAAGAGCGCACGTACAACTAAATGTGGACAATGTCAACAAACGCGAGGCTGTATGTTCGAAGGGAAGTGAGGCAGAAGTATCTTCTCTGAGTTCGATTGAACTATTATCAGTGCTTTTTACATTGCGGGACAACAACTTTCACTTTGTTCGTGTATCACTGACCTGCTGAATGAAGTGTGTCATGTTTTATGCCAAAGAGTCAGGTGAGGGATACGTAAATACGCCATGTCATGCGAGAGAAATGTCCATTGATGTTACTCGTGATCTTTCCAAGTAAAAGTACTCACCCTGCTTTAGAAGCGCAGCACGATTCCACTGTTTTATCCTGTTGGATTTCAATATGAAGTTTGTGAGGCGTCAAACTTTTTTGCATCGATCGCCAACGTTTGGCTGTAACTCTGACATTGTGCCCTGCTCCGTCCAAAATCTTAATTCCATGTACATATCCTTGCGTGAAATAGTTGAGACCGCTCAGTAGAACGCTCTTGGACAAGTCTGACGCATTTGGCAAAAAAAAATGTACGCCAATATTATCTGGAATATGCGATAGAGAATCGACTTCAAACCTGTTCGGTTCAGTCGCCATTTTGGAAGCTTGTGGGACATGTCAACTGTAGCTAAGGGGGCAGAGCTTAAAGGTCCATTGAAGATTGGGGAGAACGTTTGATGAGCTACGCAAATAAACGGCTAGGTTATGTTGATACATTTGAGGCTGCAGACAAGCACAGGACAAAAGTCAGCGATAAGCATTGAGCCACAGTTCAAGTTCACCAAATGTCTTTTTAAAGGGAAGAACTTTCTGCTGGCACAGCTGCAATCATACATGCCATTAAAACAATGATGAGAAGTTCCAACAAGATCCTGCTGATTGATACAGTAGTATTTATATATCATAAAATACATCTACACCGCCAGTAAAAAACAGCACATTCTGCCATTTATATTTGGATAACACAGGACAGGGGACACCACAACAGACGCCGGCGTCATCTAATTATGGGATTGCGAAATGCCATGTTGCAGTCTGAAAGCGCACACACGCATCAAGCGTCCAGCCTCACTGGGTTCTTGAGCAAAAAGCCAGAAGGGATTCTCAAAGTTGCCTTTAAAAAAAAAAAAATACATAAAAATAAAAACTGACACGCTGATAGCCTAACTGAGCGGAGGATCGAGCTAAAAGGTTTCTGGACGGATGTCCTCCGGAGAATGGAACCTCCTAAGGTCAGTAGGCCGAGGTCAGAAGAAGAAGAAACAAAGCTCGTCATTTTTTTGTAATTTATTTTTAACCGGGATGGGATTTGTGGCATTCGCTACATATGAGCGCCGCGTGGCAAGATAGTCTGTGCCCAGAACAAGACGAGACCACAAAGCCAGTTATCATCTTCCCTCTTTGGCCGTGTCGGTGCCAAATCCAACAGACGTCACTGTCACAACCCGGACAGCTTCTACTAAACAAAACCCCCCCAAAATTTAACCTGATTAGATTATGAGACCAGAGTTTGGGCGAAGGATCTGGCCTCCAATATGAATATGGAGATCAGATTGAAGGAAAACATGATGCTGCAGAGGACCAGGTCTTAGGCGGGGATCAACATGGTCTCAACCTTCATCTTACAGCCAAAGACTTCTTAGGAGATTTGGGGATGACGGAGTGGATCAGTCACCAGGGTGTCTTCTCTCTGTCGCTATTCAATCAGTTTTGATGTGGGCTAAAAAAAAAAACAATTCAAGGATCCAAAGATAGATATGCCAGACAAATTCTGACCGACACAGATTAGGATTGTTGTACCTTGGTCGGAGTACCAGTTCCACCAACACAGCAGTCACAAGTTGGTTTTACCAGCAAAACAAAATCTAATACCGGCATACAATAACTGAAAGGGAGGAAAACTGGAGTTTGAAAATGAAATCCGAGGAAACAAATGTGGTGATCGGCACATATGAAGGGAAACTTTAAACAAGATCTGAAACGATTGAATGAGTCGATGTGGCGTGGCTGAATGTCTTCAACGTGCCGCTCAAGCTGATGTCTGCTTTTGGCCCGCAAAAGCACGTAACACCTGACAACGCGGTCCAAACTATAAACACGGCTGAGGGTGCACCCTCAACGCTGAATGCGAGCGATCCTCTGCTGTGTGCAGCGGTGCCCCGTGTGTCGGTGTCGGCCGTGGCTATAAAAGGACATGAAGCTCTTCTGATGCCCCCCTACCTCCCCCACCTCCCACGCGAACCACTAGCCGAGCGCCTGCAGCGCTACTCGCTAAGCTTCGTGACATTTTACACATTCCCAGTGATGCAGCCCGAAGCAAGGACAGAGGAAGTGGGAGCGGGAGCGGGGGTGCGACCAACGCTGCCCGGTTAGGGTTAGGGTTAGGGGCACACCAGATGTCACGGGGCCTAATGAACACCTGTGCCGTTGCCTAACAATTCAGATACACGGTAGTATTGGGAATTGAAGAAACCTTTTGTGTGTGTGTGTGAGAGGGAAGGGGGTACCCAAGTACCCAAGAGCCAGAGAGTCCCCATGACTTGCTGAGAGTTATAGTAGTGCCACACCAGGCCCGAGGAATGATTTAGTAATATGAGTCAGCTCGGGACGGTGCTGCCGACAGTGGGCGGGCATAAAGTGCAAGACAAACACCATCCGGTAAATGTGGCCATCAAGTGATTTGACTGGGCCAAAGCAACAGCGCCGCCATTGCCTAACAAATGAGGAAGTGGCGATGGCGGAATTCCGGCAAGGTAAGGGCACCCTGTGAATCTGACACAAAACCGATGCCGCTGGACTGAAGGAAGACCCGTGCCATTGGCGAACAAATAACGACATGGCGATGGGAAATCCCAGTTGACTGTGGCTCAGGTGGCAAACCCAACCCAGTAAAACGTGGACAACACCTTTTCCATTACCGAACAAAGAACGATATCCGAAAAGAATGATCAATTGCGGGTGCTCAGTCGTCGCTGGGTATACACGGAAAATGAAGTGCGCTTATTTAGCGCTTCGACAAGACCATCATGGCGCCCAAAGGGCTTGACAGATGCTCGCACATTCATGCACGGGTGGGCGGCTGCCGGCATGCAAGGCGCGTCCAAGCCCACTGAGAGCAATTTAGGGTTGAGTCTCTCGCCCGCGGACAAAATCGACAGCAGATAGTCGGAGGCGGGATTGGAAGCGCCGATCCTGCGGTCAAAGGACGAGCGGGTGTCGCGGTCCCCGAACGATCGTGGACTCCCAGTAGTCGGGGCTGCTAGCGTAGCAGAAGAGCAGAATGCGAATCCATTGACAGGACATTCATACGAACCTTGGCCTGTCCTTGCTGGAAGGCTTTCAGCCTCTTCTTGAAGCGCGAGGGCAGCACAAAGTCACAGCCTCGCGCCAGCAGGGCCAGCTCCTTCCTCAGGTCAGGGTCCTGACGCAGAGACAGCTCCCTCATCCTCATCCTCGCGACACGCACCGCGGGGAACACATAAACAAATCCAGCGAGGTCCGGACGGGTAGGACGAGGCGGCCGGCCGCTGGTGTAGTTTCAAGAAGTTGGGCGTATCTTTGCGTTTGTGCTCTGTCAGAGAGAGAGAGAGAGAGAGAGAGAGAGAGAGACAGCAGCTTAATGCAAGGGAGCAGCTGCTACTGTGCCTCCCTCTCCCATTCCATTCTCAGCTCTGCCTGCCGCTACACAACATTCACGGAGAAGGGTGGCAAAGGCAGCGCCCTCCCCGAGACTGCCGGGGAGATAAGGAGTGACAGGACATCTGTGAGCGTGGACTCGCTCTCGGTGCGTACGGCGACGGGAGGGGTGGGCGCACTGGAGCTGCCCTTTCCAGTTTGCATTCCTGTGCGCTCGCGGAAGTTCCCGGTGGGGGATGCGCCTCGGCGACATGACGACGGGGCAAGTGCCGGGGAGTTGAAATCTCCGGCGACATCAAACATAGAAACGCAACACCTTGCCCAATGTCACTTTCAAAACTTTTCCGGCAGCGGGAAATTAGGTCATTCCACGAATGCGTCCACAGTTCGAATAACCCGAGGCCAGTCCGGCTACGTTCGGTTTCTTTTCTCTTGGGCAGAGACGCACAAAAACCTGAATTCAAAAAAAAAAAAGGGGGGGGGGGAGTTGCTGACAATCTGCTTTGGACGACATCAAGCTCCATTTGAAAGTTTTCCCTGCACTCTAATTCAATCTCAGTCTAAATATGTGCATACCATACTGATACAAAAATAGGCCGGATTAGGTTACTAACTTTCTTTTCCAAAAAGAAAGGGAAAATAAATGCAAATAAATTACAGCCAGCAACCATGACTATCAACAGGTTTGTAAAAGTACTTGTACATCGTAGAAAAAAAGTCAAAATTGTAGGAAAATAGTATAAAGATTTTACAAGAATAACTGGAATACAAAGTTAATGTCATAATTCTCATGCAAGATTGTGTCAACTTTGTCTCTGTAGAATTTGAGGATTTCTTGTAAAACGAAATTTTTTTCCGTGATGATTATTTTGTTACACTGATATTACTTCTACAACCTTTTGCTCAAAAGACCTGTTAACTAAAACCTTTTTCTTTGTTGTTTAACTTCAAACGTTTACATTTTCAAGCATTTTGAATAATTCCAAGGATCCTGGAGATTTTTTCCCCAGCAAGAATCTTTTTTAGATGGGGGGGGGGGGGACACACACACATTTCAGCGTCGAAATTGAAAGCAAGACAGCCTTTGCCTTGCGCATGTATACCGTAAATGTCAAGAACAAGCGAGACGAAATAAACTCGGTGACAGCCGACGTATCAAAAATGTGTTCCCGAAGAGGACGATGGTCTAAATTAGCGTGTGACACATTCACCAGACGCACATCACGCGTGCATGGAACTACTCCGCTTCCTTCTCTTTGTTTTGCCTTCCTTCTGCGAGCTCGGCCTGCCAGCCATTCCACGTCTTATTATAGTTGATGGGCGACAGCGGCGGGGGACGGGACACGTCAAATTCAAAGAATGTTGTCCGAAGTCGTCGGCGGAGCCCCACTTAAAAAGCGCCAGGCGAGCACCGTACGCGACGGCGCCGTCTGTCGTCCACTTGCGCCCCAAAAGTGACGGCAATTACGTCAATTCTTCACAAAGTTGCTGATCTAACGCCGTCGCCCGTCTGATTTACACACGCTCGCCACAGCCACGTAAACAAACCAATATTTGTTCACGTTGTGTTCTGAACTCGCCTGCACCCGGACATATTATTTTTAGATGATAGAACGTTTCCCGACGCTTTGTGCGCTTCCTGTTATCCCCCAAGCAGGACGCTGCACCAGCTCGATAAGCCGCTTGTATGATGGCTTTTTCACGCCAGGTGCCTTGTTATTATTTCTGCTTTAAATGCCATACAGTTAGCAAGGGACGATAATGATGTTGCGTCGCTTGACTTTAACCTTACGACGAATGTGTTGGAACAGACAAAATGAGTTCCAAGTAACCGAGTAGAAAGCATAAAGTACCGTCATTTGGATGCATATACAAACAAATGTGAACACTGAAAAGGATGGGCAAGAAAATTAGTTTTGGAATGAAAGTGAAAGTGTCAGAAACTGAACAGGCATCCTTCCAGTAAGTTTCAAACAATCAGTGGAATGCACGCTTCGCTACGACCTGAGTGAAGGGGAATTGCACGATGCCAGGACACGAGGAAATTTAGGGGCTTCGGGGGTTTGGGGCTCCAAACTTCAACACTGTGCCATCTTGCATAAACGTGAGGGATGAAATCTAGGAACGAGCGCAAGACTCGATACTAAACGTCTCCTGCGTCGTGCTGCGGACAAATTTTGCGTGTTCATCTTCAGACGCTGGCGTCATCCCATTTTTTGCTTGCAAGGATAAATCAGCAACTTCATGGGCGGCAAAATCTTTCAAATGGATTTTGTGTTCGACCTACTGACTGTGCCAGGTGGGTGTGCACTCCAAAGGGTTGCCGTGACAGCCAAGTCACGCCGACCCTCGCCGTGCAGCCGAGTGCCATTTGGACCGAAGGCCCGTTCCAGCCCCGATCTGCAGTTTACATAAAAGTGCACAAGAGAGAGAAAGTCTGGAATTTAAAGGCCGTTAAGGGTCCAACGCTTGCAGGTTTGCTCTTTAACATGCCGGACACAACTCGCCGGAAACTCTACCGAAGAATTGGCCAATTTGGCCGGAAGCGACACTCAGAACGAGGCTCGCACGGAAGGCCGACGGCGGCAAAGCGACCTGAGCGGATCGGCAGCTGCTGGAGGATTCCTGCCCCCGCGGCAACTGCGCTCACCGACACACCACAAACAATAAGCAGCAGAGTTGCGCTACACTTCATCTTCAAAGATTACAAGGACAAGCGTTTCATTCTCAACACTGCAGTTATTGGGCAACGCTTGAAAAAAAATTACATTAAATGAACAAAAACAAATATTTGTCTGTGACTCTTCTAAGGAGTCGTTCCTATTAACTGAATGTCTCTTGTTCTTTGTTTTGGTTAGCTTCTTTGTTCTTTGTTCTGAACGCCGTACCCGGGCGGCACCGACTGCCGGAGCCAAATTCCTCGGGTGTTGTCACGAACTTGGCCATTAAAGCTGATTCGTCTCACGGGAAATGAATTTGTCCCAACTCTCAGAACGAATACAAGGACAAGTAAAACAAAAATGAAAACAAAAAACTAATGACTTTTTGAAAAACGTTTAACAGACGCCTTTATCATACAATAAAATCCTTGCAAAATGAATGTGCATCCTTTTATTGACTGTTCTTCATTTTGATTGGACACTAGAACAATTTGAAAACCTTGAAGACGTCTTCAATTTCTCAAATCTCCATTCATATAAATGGCACTTTTAATAAAGACGCTCGCAGGGCAGACTAGCCCCCCCCCTCCCCCCCTCCATCTTAAAATGAAATCATCACACATTATAAAGAAATAACCTGTGACAAAGCCTTAACAATCCGAGCAAAATTGTCACGTGCGAAATGTCAATAAAACGAGCGCCTGATCTAATGCTGGAGAAATTTTGGGAATTTCATGGCGGCAGCGCGGCAGGGGGCTGAGGGGATCTTTCTGCGCTGTCACAAGTCACACCAGCTGCTGAGCGCCGCATCACCGCGGCATAAATCAAATTTTTTCCACTAATCGGCCCAAGAATGCATCAGGAGTCGGGAATCCATTTTGCCGTCTTAAAATAGAAGCTCACTCCCAGCGACACGCGGCCACCGTTTTACACTCGACCGCACCGACTGCCCAACTGATGCTTTGCATCTCATTCAGAAAATTCCACAGCCAACTGGTCGAGGTAAAACTTTCCCCAAGAATGGAAACTGAATCAATCCGTTCCAGCACCAAAAAAAAAAAAAAACCCACAACAAAAACAAAAAAAACTGTATTGACTGTACAGCAATTTTCACCCCTGCCAAAACTCATTTCTGGTTGCACAGTTCCTTGGCCCCAAAATTGTCTACATTAGACAGAGCTTTGGCCTGTGCACAAAAACATAACTTTTCAATGAAGGACAATAATAAATAAGAGGCTCCCCATAAAACTCAGCAAAGAGGAGAAATCGGAATTGAAAATAGGCAGCGGCCCACTATCGACTATCAGAAAATAGTAAGGACAGCGTGTTTTATATCAACATATTCATTTCAACAACAATTTTTCTGATGAACAGCAGTCACTCACGTTTGAAAAATGTACGGGTGTGGTCAGTCATGCCTGCAGATTTAAAGTTACGAGTGTGGTCTACCAGTCATGCCCGCGGATATAATGTTGCGGTGTGTGTTTGTAATTATGAGTGTACCCTTTTAAGAGCGGAGGGGGGCGGTGTCAGGTAAACTAGGAAGAACTCGGCTGAGCAGCAGCTCGTTGTTGTGCTTCCGTGTTAAAAAAATTAAAAAATGTCAGGCTGTGGTTGACAGCGCTGGATCGATTTTCATGTGCGACAACTGCATTGGTCAAGACTACACAAAATAGGAGACGTCTTTCAAGATCTGTGTATTTCTACTCATAAATTTCATGTGCGTGATTTTTCGTGCTCGACTGTGCAGATTTGCGAGTGCGATGGTGCACGGGCGCATACGCGACCGTCGAATCACAGTGACTGGAACAGCTTTTTTTTAACATTTTAAACAAACAAACAAACAAAAAAAAACCTCAGTGCACACAGCAGAGGTGACATGTTGGTATCTAGACAAGCAATACGTACTACACTCAATTTTGCATCCTTTGCTAACTGTTAAATCCAGACAAATTCTTCATGTACTTAGTTGGACAATAATTATGTGCAGCAGCTAATCGAGCATGTACTTATGTATATAATATGAACTTGCCAGGACAAAAACATGTCCTCAGGTGTTGTGCGTGCCAACGGCACATGACCCCCCCCCCCCCCCCAGCTGTCTTCCATCTTTTCACACACTTGCGCCATATGCGCTCGCCATTTCGTCAAAATACGCGAGCGTTTCAAGGCGTGAAGACCTGAATTGTTGCGGGCCTCAGGAAAGTGAACTTAAGGCAGAGACCCCCCCAAGCCCCCACCCTGGGCCCGCACTACCGAGTCCATGTCACCACCACCACCACCACGCACACTAATTCACGGGCGAGGCTGCAATGTTTGGAAAGCTTCTGTACAATTAGGCCTGGAGAGCCTCCTGGGGAACGGCGTAGCGTTCACGTGCTAGTCGGCCTCCTCTTGCGGCCACAGCGGGAAGATCGCAGAGGACGCGAGCCTCTCTCGTATTTCCACAAGCGCCTTTCACGCCACCCGTCCAACGGGAACCATCGGCTGCGGTCTGCAGTCCCTCAGCCAATGGGGACGCCGTAGAAAATGTCGGGCTTCCCTGAGCCACTCAAGATGCAAAACGCAATGCGCATTCATACGCACATTTTTTTTTTCCCCATTTGCAATTTCAATTTGTCCCCTTTCCCAAGAACGCTCGGTGGGCGTGTACTCTCGCTTATTCAAGAAATATTGGGGTCGGGGGTCGGAAAACTCTTACCCTTGCAATTCCACTGGCCGTCCGTCACACAGCTCCACTGTACTGTACTACCATTTGCAAATCCTTTTCAACTTCCATTCAATTAGGGAACGAGACAAAAATATTCAACGTACAAACTGACGGAAGTTAAGCTTATTGGCAAATATCCGCTCGTATTGCACGTGATCCGTACAAGGCGTGAAAAGTGGGACAGGTGAGCGTTATCCACCGGGTTCTATTATTATATTGTAACTATTATAACACAACAAGCGGTCGGGAAGCGAGGACACAAATTGTCGAAGGTTTGAAAGTGAAATTCTCTCTCATCCATCAATGCTTGATGTCAAACTTGAGCTGCCCCTGGAGAGCTCGCCGTCATATGTACTTTTGACAACCTTTTGGCTCAATTTCGCCCCTTTGCCGAGAAACCCGACGACCGACCTTTTTGGAGCTGACGGACCTCCGCAAGATCCTGCCGTGGGGTCCCGTCGCCCTGGGGCCACCGTTGCATCCCGAGGGCAGGACGGAGGCACAAGGCGGACTGGGGCCCACGTTGAAGGCGGCAGCTTTCTTCTCCGCCGAGTTCTTTTGGGCCGCCACGTTGTTGTTTTGGTTGAAGGTGAGAGTGCACTTCTCCTTGACGCTCACGTCGCTGAAATCGGAGCGCTGGCCGCTTTTGATGAGGTCCAGGTAGCCTTTGAGGACCGTTTGGGTTTTGGGCTGGCTCAACCAGGTGAGGAAGAGCTCGTCCACCTTCATCTTCAGGACTGGTTGGAGAATCTGACCGGACGGCATTTTGAAGGAGGTCCTGGGGAGTTAGAATGTCATCATTATTATGACCAATGTCGGAAGATGACTTTGGAAAAGCAGGTTGGTACAAGTTACTCTCTGGAAAGTGTAATACCAGCACATTTACAATATTTCAATTTGTTACTGTATTTTCCGGACGACAAGCAGCTGTTATTTAACGATGCAGCTAGAATATTAATTTTTTTTTTTTCTTTGTCGCTAGTGACTGTAAGATTATAAGAAGAAGATTGTGCTAATTTTTGGTGGGGTCAGCAAAACAAAGCATGAATAAATAAATAAATACAATACAAAAGAAATGTAAATAAACATTTACAAAGTCTTTTTTGTGTGAATATCATATGTCACAACACATCGTTGCGTACGGTATTCATCCACGCTGGAGGGTGTGGGGGGGAACCACACGCAGAGCGGGCGCTGCTCATTAACCGCTCCGTGTCCGGGAAATATGGTGCTTTCTCAAAGTAATATTACAATTAATATTACATCAACAGGACACTTAGATGCTTCCTCGAAAAAAAAAAAAAAAGTGGATTAAAACCAAGCAAGGTCATTATTTTGGAACTAACCACATTTGTTCGAAAAAAAAAAAAAAAACATGGTCCAATGTAAATAAATGTCTGTGACATAATATGTGTACAGCACATGGAAAACACGACACCGTGTTGGCCAAATGGCAAGTGTGTACATTTTAGACAATATCAAGGCTCAAAGTTTATTTATTTTTATTCTTTCTCAAGTTTGAGCTTGTCCTGTTGGGTTGAGGAAATGCAAACGTTTGTTTTTGTTGCTTCTGTTCATTTGGATGCCAGGATTCATCTCACAGAACGATGACTGCCATATTGTGGGAACGCTCGGATATTGCAAGAACCTCGAAGATACACGCGGGGCAAAAGTGAGGAAAAAGCTCTTTTCTTTCTTCGCTCGCCGAGTCCTTTTCAACGGCCTCCAGCAGTTTCTGCGCATTTCCCACGCGACGAAGTCAATAACTGCAGTGACGGCTTTTCCAACCAGAGCCGCTTGGTCACGGGACAGCTACTTGTTAACTCCCCATCCATTTTCTGAGCCGCTTATCCTCACAAGGGCTTATCTCAGCTATTATCGGGGAGGAGGCGGGGTACGCCCTCAACTGGTTGCAGGCCAATCGCAGGCCAGGCCACACAAAGACAAACCACAGTCGCACTCAAAAATCACACCGAGGGGCAATTTAGCGTGTCCAATTATTGCATGATTTTTGGAATGTGGGAGGAAACCCCGGCTAGTGTTGTAGTATAGCATCATATAAATATAGAAGTGCAGTGCATCCGAACCCGACAGTTTCTTCGGGTCCAACGACACATGACAAACACGTCCCACTTTCATGCAGCGCAAATGCACACGCACATTACAGTGGTTTGCATTGCTTGTCGAGCAGTCGACCTCCTTTTCTACTGATGTTTCACATCACAAACATTATTGAATTTCAGCGCATCGATGCGTGGACCACCGAGCACACAACATGGGCTATTTTAAGACACCGCGGTGGGAAACAAAAGTAACAAACTCGAGCTTGGTTCGGCGTCCCGACGGGAATGTATGGAAAGATGAAGAAAAGAGCAAAAGAAAAGCAACGCGGTTGGGAAGAATCGCTTTCCATGTTAGCGTTAGCATGGGAGCTATATTAGCCCGTTAGCACGGCGAGCGAAGCTAAGGTACCAACCTTTTATTTAAAGTCCGACTTGGGTGGTAGCACGCTCACTCGTGCTCTTCATTCGGAAATGTTGCTGAGGGTTTATTGACTCGTCAAAGAAAAGCCAGACGCTGTCACGAGCGAGCATCCCGCGACAGAACCGCTCATGACTACTTTGCCCGCTCGTTCCAACTTGGGTTCCCCTGGTAACCACGGGAAAGTATCGCGAGATCTGCCGCGAGATGTTCGACCTCCAACTCGTTGAGGAATTGGGGGGGGGGGGGGACGGATGAATTTAAAATGATTTATTCATCTACTGTACATGTGTACTGAATACTGGGTATCTTCAAAAATGTATATCTCTGTGTGTCTAACTTATGTTCCCCTGGTAACCACAGGAAAGTATCGCGAGATCTGGCGTGAGAAGTTCGAGGTCTTCCTCAACGACTTGGAAAAAAAAAGACGGATAAATTTAAAATGATTTATTCATCTACTGCGCATGTTTACTGAATAGTGGGTATCTTCAAAAATAGATATCTCTGTCAAGTCCAACAAACATTCGTTACAAGATAACAGAAATAATGGGTTAAAACTTACTCTAATTCAATCCCTTTATTAAAATTCAATCACGTCACACACGAGAATTCTACAGCAGGCATCGACTGAACGCTTGCATGTTCGCTTACAACCGTGCGCGTCAGGACTAACTTGCCAGGCTTCGTAACGTTTGTTTTTGTCGCCTGCTCGGGAGTACGTGAACATACCTCAAGTAATCCTGTCCGGAGAGCCAAACTAAAATGAGCAGACACTCCAACAGCTAACTTTACAAATCGACTGCCACTTTTTGTCACATTTCTGCTGTAGCCAATTGCTATGATTTATTATACGTTACTCGTGCACTCGCTGTAGCGGTCTCGCCACACTTGAGGATTATCTGCAACATTTGCACAATCGACATCATGTCAGATTATTGCACTATTTGCCACTTTCAATGGCAAACATCTCTTGAAACGCGCAGGGTAATGGAGTTATACACAGGTTGTAAAAAAAAAAAAGAATTTAATCCTGCTTGTCCAACCAAAATATAAAATTTGCCAGGTATTTGCAAGAACTCTAATAATCTTGAATAACAATACCACATCTGTGCCCGACTTGACTCTTTTCAAAAAGAAAAAAAAACCAAGCGTGTGTATGTGCGTGGGCTGCATATCGCTATATTGATTACTGTCGAGGGCCGCCGCGGACATCACGGCTCCCTCCTCACGTTCGTCCACGTGAGAAATCAACGCAACGGAAGAAATATGGGTCACGTTCAACAGAACCTTTCCGCGTCCACGTCGAAATCCCAACCCGAAAAGAAAAAGCAAAAAAACGTTTCGAAGAGATGACACGAAGCCCTTTGCTGGCAACGAGGACGGAGCAACAAATTCTGGAACGCCCCCCCCCCCCCCCCCCCGCACGCTCGTATATCCTGCAGTTGTTTTTGCAAGGTTTATCAATCGAGTAATTTAAGTATGAGCGCACAATCTCAAATATCACAAAGCCAAACGTGCGCGTGACCCTCCAAAGTTGACCAAGACCAAACCGGGAGGATTTCCTTATTTCCCGAATATGGATGAGCCATCACATTAAAATTGCAGTAACCACAAACTAGACAAATTCTTTTCAGCATCAATATCATTAGTTATGAGTAATGTCTGTGTGTGTGTTTTGAAATGTGTAGCTTCGTAGCGCTTAATAACTATTTCTGTCTATTCATCCTATACGATGTGTTCAATGTTGTACTTGAATCCAAAATGTTTTCACTCGTCTGATCTCGGGTTGAAATTCTGCAAATTTGCCCGAGCTCAATGGAACGTTTGCGAAGGTTATTGACGCTCTCGCCTCCCCCGAGAATCACGTGCGATGCATCGGTGGCTGCCGGCGCTTGCTCAAGAGCGCTTTGTTTGCCCTGCGCAACACGCGCAAAGAACGTAATCGATATCAGCAACGGGCAGATAAAAAGTGCAAAGTCTTTTCAACTTTTCAAAGTGTAATTACAGCGTACAAATCGGGAGGCTTTGGCCAAAAGCGTGTTCTTTTTTTCCGCGTGCCTTGAAGGACATTTCAAAGTATTTGGCCGCGGCTGAAACCACAGGGGTACGAACGCTTAGCGTAGCGAGGAGGAGCCGCCGTGGGCCGACCTTGAAAGCGTTGCGCGGCGAGCGGATTTGCTCTCGTTTACGTCAACGCTTCATCTTCGACTTTCTCGCACAAGTTTTCTCGGATTCACGCACGCAAATTCAGATCTTCGATATCTGATCGTGTCACATATTGGCACCACATCTGTCTTCCGTACGCTAGCTAGCTCTGCGATTGGATTACCACCGCCTCACCTAATGAATGACATTTGTGTATGATGGCAACACAAACTGCGCAGATCTCAATGAGACAAATGTGCTTAGCATTTATGAGATTTTTCTTGCGGGCCGAGCCCGTTCGTGCAAGTTCAAAGCCACGCTGGTAGCTTTCGAACGACTGACCCGACTCCCGAGTCGCCGTCGGCACGGGCGGCGTTGGTGGGGGACATTCCGCCGCTCAATAAATGCTTGTTTGCATGGTTTTTCCTCTGAATAACTAAAGCCCAGAGCCATCTCTTGCACCAAACATGCATAATTGCATACACGCTGCAGATTTATTTTTCTGTTTGTGCCGCGGTCGCCGCCCGGCCCGCGAAAACTTCGCCTGCCGGGTCGCACCCCGCCAAACGGGTTCTGTGCACTGGGACAATGCGAGCGGCACATGTGGCTGAATGTGCCAAATTGAAAGGATCCGCCACGGCCCCGGAAGAAATTTCCCTCGCTAACGCTAACCTCACTTTGGACCTCCTCCAAGTTTCGCTGTGTCCTGTTACGTAGTCTCAGGTTTGGTTTGGATCTCGTTAGCACATCCACATTTTTGAGGCAGTTGCAAATCCTAAGCGGGCCTCCACGGCAATCACAGCCCGGCCCAAGCCGTGGCGTTGGCTGCCGGGAACGTGGCCTCAGTGGAGCCTCGGCAAAACGCAGCACTTTTAGCTTGCGCGAATGAGTTTCTGGCCTGGTGCACGAGAACGGAGACGATCTCTCGTGACGCCATCCATTCGGTGGCGACGGGTTCTCTGACGTTCCAGTTGACGCTGATGTTGTGGTTTCTTCCATGTAGCTGTAATTTCCGGCCTATTCACATGCTTTAAAACCCTGCGGTTTGTGTGGTGATGTGGTGGTAGCGTTAGCATGGTGCTAGCGTGAGTGCGGCGCTAGCGTTAGCGCACCTGGTTATGAGCCTCGGTACACAGAGGTTAACGCTAGCGCAGCGCTACGCATAGAAGCAGGTGCGCTCTGTAGGCCGGGAATTACGGCACGCACGGCAGAGGAGGCAGAGAAGGCGATCGCCGTCCCAACGGACTCTGACGTGGTCGCTGCACAGTGTTGCGTGCGGGCCATATTTCTTTGCGCTGTATGACTTAGGTTACTTGGGGTGGCGTCCTTTAGCTTGCTGCCACGTCGTGTATTAATATTCCGTTGAAGCCTCCCTTTGTGGTTTTAAAGAGGATCGCGCATTTTGGGGGGATGGCGTCGTTCGTAGAAATGCGAGTTCCAGACACGCGTGGCACGTCGTCGCTCCACAATGTCGTGCATCTCCATCTTGGCTGTGTGCAGAATGTCGCCTTTTGCACTGCCCAAGCTCACCGCATCCGATGCGGTGACGTCTTGAACAGCCGTTGGCATCCCAAATGGCTGCGGCTTGACGTGTTTAGCTTGCACGAACACGCAGTCGAGCGGCCTTGTTTCTTCTTCTTTGGCTGCAATGTTGGCAGTTTTTGTATCGTTCATCCTCCCCAAAACTGTATTTCTACAAAACTATATGAAACGTTTCCCTTTTCTAGATGTGCCCTCCCCGTCTGCAACTGGGTGAATAATCACGCCAAGCCACGATTTGATCACACATTAGTCAACATTTCACTCAAAACGGTGATTTTTGTGTGCAATGTAAAAGTGTAAAGTCTCCTATCATCTTTCGTTGTCTTGCAGAGCTCAAAGAGAGACTACAAGTGCACTTTTTTTCCCCCTTTCTTTCTTTGCAGGTGGCGTGCGGTCTGATTGGAACATGTCGTCCTCGCGCAGGAACCAACGTGCGCTCGTGAGACGATTCGAGTGCGCACCACTTCAAAGGGGCTCTGCTGCATTTGTGGATTCATCTGCTTTCCAATAATAGCGCTTGCCACTATTTTACAAGAACGCCGCCCCCGCTCTTGCGATATTTTGGACCGAGACTGACTTTGATCCCAACCCCCCCACCGTATTTGATGAGCCGTTAAAACTCAACATGCAAAAATGTATAGGAAATGGTCAAATCAGAGACACTTTAATGGCAGACACCACGTTTTGTTGTTTTAAATTTTCAATTACACCTGCAGAGAATCGCAAGGCGCAAAACTGTCTCGATTCGGCGGGGGGGGGGGGGGGGGGGGGAGAATGGAGCTCCCTTCTTTCATTTGGACGCGACTTCAAAATGGAAACGAAGGCTCCGCCCGTCACGTTCGTTGCAGAGGAAGAAGCGAGAAACGCATCCCAGCACACAGACTGTGTAAAACGATCCAGCGCAAGAGTTGTGCTTTTACTAAAGTGTGAACTTTGAACTGTGTTTGACACCTTCATCAAGGTTTCCCATCATCATCCTCGTGGCTGCGCACACTTCACGTGTGTAACTGTAATCACATCTTCTACGTGTGAATTTTTGCAATAAAGAGGCGCAAAACGCGATCTCGGAGGGATATTTGCCCAATGAGTCGCATGCTGCTTCACCGAGACTGAAAACGCGTTCTGATAAAATCTCACGAGAGTCACGAATATCACTGGACTGAAGTTTCTTCCTGATGTTATAAGCGAGAGCTACCAAATATGACGATATCTCATGTTTAAGTTTCATTTTTTGTTTGAATCAAAAATTGGAATTGTCTCGAAAGAGAACCAAAACGTTCGGCTTCCAACCATCATTTCGTCGCTCGTTATTCACAGGAAGTCCGCTAACCTGCGGTCTGGGTTTGCGCATGTAGCGGATTGTGGCAGCTAAGCACTACTTTTGTCTCAGTGATACTGCTCAAGTCACTTAAAACTGGACCCAGGACACCAAAATGCCTGAAGATGTTGTAAAAAGCAGACAATGGGTGCATTTTCAGCCAATCACGGAGGAGAGGCTCCAAAAACCGCCGATGAATTTGCGGGGCACCGGTGTCAAACTCAAGGCCCGGGGGCCAGATCGGGCCCGCCAGATGGTTTCACGTGGCCCGCGAAGGCAAATCATGCGTATCAAGTTCCATGATTTGAGTCCAAATGCGTCCCCAAATTCCCAATTGTTTGATCATAAATGATATTGCAAGCGTTTTTGTGTTAGCAAACATCGACAATAGTTGAAAAAAAGCCATTCCCCTTGATTCCTGATCCCGCCGCATATTGTTCACTGTGCTTGCGCTTTTTAAAAAGACTGCGTTTTATGGTTTTTGTCCTAATGACAACAAAATATTTTTTTTTGTTCAGGCAAAGGTGTCGTGGAAATAACGGAAAAAAACTAAAACGCCAGACGCGCGTCGCCAGTCACGCGAGTCCATCGGCTCGCGGAGCTTTGAAATGCGGCGAGTGACTCGCATCCCTTTCATGGAAGCGCTCCACCTCGGAACGGAATCAAATGCAGCGACTCCCCTCGAATTTCCCCTGCGCCGCGTCGCCGTGCATTATTCAAGTCGATGATGAAATTGGAGCGGGCCGAATGAAAGCGGCACCTGTGAGCGCGTTCAAAGGTGAGGCCTCGGGTGAGGGAGGACCGGCTTCCCTGACCTCCGATGAGCGCGGAGGAGGATAAAAGGCAGCGCTAACGAGCGCGCTAGCTTCCATATTTCCATCTTTTGCCGCCTTTCATCCCGCGATGCGGGAGAAGTGCGCGGCTGGGTCTGGCCGGCGCCGACGGGCGAGGTCCGAGACGACTGGGACCCCCCCCCGCCCGGACCTTGGAAGTCTCGCTACGGCGTCGGGGAGTAAACTCTATTACTCAATGGATGGACTCTAATTGTCATCCATTGCGTCGCTGTGATAAAATGTGGTTACATTTTTTTTTTTTTTAAAAAAGCTTATATTTTCACTCATCACTTCCTTCTTCTAAAGCTGACATCATTCTTTTATTATTATTATATTTACATGTCATCACACTGTATGATGTGCCCTGCAACTGACTGGCGACCAGTTGTGGGCGCCTTTCACCCAACGGTAGCTGGGATAGGATCCGGCTTATACACCTATGAGGATAAGCAGCTTGGAAAACAGACTTATTGTATCAGTTTTTCCCGTGCTAAAAAAAAAAAAAAAAAAAAAAACTTTTCCAAAAGTATGATCCATCATCACAAGGTCTTTAGCTTTTGTTCAGGGATTGTTTGCGCATTTTGGACCAAAACGGGTTTATTTCTGGGACACAGAGCCTGTCTCCTTCCTGACTGGCGTGATGGCTGGACATTCCTATGATATTTATACTTGCATAGAATTGTTTGAAGAGACGAACGTGGTACCTTCAAGCATCTGGAAATTGCACCCAAGGATGAGCCGGACTTGTGGCGCTCCACGGTCCTCCCTGTGATGTCCTGGCCGATTCCACAATTGAAGCCTCGTTCTGCATGTTGATGCTGTCACACCAACCAACCTTAGCTTGACGTCAAATGAACATTTTTTGCACAAAAAGGCCATCATGAATTTAGGCACGGTTCACCTACCAATCAGTAAAGCGACTGCAATGCTGATTTTCCTCCTGGAGGGGGCATCTGACGCGCTTGAAAGGAACGTCTGCCTGGATCGAAACAGGACAACCAGACCGCAACAAGCAGAACCACATAAACACACACGCACACACACACCGAGATGAGTTCAAGCACAAATGTAAGCCACAGAGAGCGATATTGGAAAAAAAAATTAAAATCCCTTCCCTGACGAGCGCGCTCATCATCGTCATCATAGACAAATCCAAGGCTGTAATTTGACCAATTGTCAAATTTGCATTTTTCTTTGCAAACTTTCCCCCGCTTTGTTTAAGATGACCCAAGAAATGTCAACAGCAAATATAACCAAATGAATCCTAAAATGCCAATTCATACGTTCTCCAAGCCACTTATCCTCACAAAGTTCACGGGAGTACTCGAATGGTAACAAAAAAAAAAACCCTTTGGACTCCAACAAACCACGGTGCGAGCCATTATCCTCAAATTGAGAAAACATGGATGAGTGGTGAACCATCTCAGAATTATGTTGGTATAAGGAAACACACAACAAAGAAACCAGTTTTTCATAAAAACAAGTTTCAAGTGTTTTCATGAAACATTTTTGCCCGTTTGTCCCATTTAATAAACAGTGACAAGTGCAACACCGACTGACTCTGCTTGCCCAAATGCGAGCACACGGCAGTCCCTTCACTATTTTCAAACATGACTCGAGTGAGGACGTATCTGAAGTTCACTCGCAACTCAAAGCAAAAATCGTAGCGACAGATCGTAGCTTGAAGAACGCTTCATTTCGCTCTGTTTTGTAGAGTTAGGCTTAGATGGAAAAAGATGACACGCTGTGGTGACCCCTAACGGGACAAGCCGAAAGGAAAATAAGAAGGAAAAAAAAAAAAAATCTCTGTGACATGAATTTTTTTTACGGCATCCTCACTTGTCAATGAGGTCTTTATAGTATTGTGATTGAATACGTTCATATTAACATTGACATTTTTATATTATATACTTGATAATTATAAACATCATGAATTCGCCATCGCAATTCTACAATGTTGGGAACATTTCTTTTACTGAAGAAAACAGAAGGGTTAGGGATCAGATAGGGAAAAAGGGAAGTGGACTTCGGGTTCGGGTTACGATCGGGGAACGGAAAGTGACGCTAAATTTTAAACAGATTTTTTTTTTTCTAGGTTATGTTCCAGCCCTTTCGCGTGCATGTGTGCACATCGTTGTTGTTGTTTGTTAGCATATTTGGAGGCCCGTACATGTATTTAATTTTCAATTGTCGTTACAGTCCACTTACATCGGGGCCGAGTTGGGGCGCCGTCAAATCGATCCAGCAGAGGGCGGCGTAGTGCCCAATTCCATTTTCAATCCACCGTTTTTGTCCTACGGATGTGTACGTGTCAAATTTTGGGCGGTTAAAGTGCATCCAGACTGCATGATAATTTGTCCTCATTGTTCAAGATTTGGGAAATTGATAGAAAAAAAAAATGTAAAAATTATTTTTGGTCTTGCTTGTTATCAAGCAAGCACAAAAACTCCTGCGGTACTGAAAAACTTGCTAATCTACAATTCATTATGATGGCATGTCAAATATTACATTATTAGATGATCATTTTCAGCTGAAAATTAAAATGTGTATAATTTTTTTAAAAATTAAATCAAAAGAATGAAACATTTTGTGTCTCAAGACCAAAGGATCGGAAAGAAGAATATGTACGCCAAACCAGAAATATGTTTGAACCCTTGAAATTTAACACTTATTATGCCTTCTCCTTAAAAATAGTTTCAAAAGATGTTGTTGAAAATATACATGACTTCATTTTTGTGACACTGTCACTTTCAAAAAGTTACTTTTTAATTAATCCTTGAAAAATACTGTGCAAATTCAATCTCACGTTTAATCTAAAAAAATACAACTTCATTAAACATGCAACTTTGATCTAATACTCTTATGACAATAAGGCATAGGACTTTTTTTTCCCCCCTGAATTTATTTGTTGTAATAAGACTTAAATTGCAATTTTCTTTCAAAATACACAAATGCATCCTCACCAAGTTGACAACTTCATTTTTGTTTGGTTAGTTTTGGCCCGAGCGCTACTTCCTCTCTTTGAGGTTGAAATTTCAAGTTGCTGCTGGTCCTGCTCCTGGCGGGTGGACAGGGAAAATGGACAAAAAAAAAAAAAAGAAAGAAAAGGATTATATTTATGAAAATAAAAGATTCTCCTTTCCTTTCCCGGATGCTAAATGAGTGAATACTTCCCTGGGGGGGGGGCTTTTGGAGCGTCCTTCCTTGTCCTAGTTTCCGCCCCGAGTAGTCATGGCTTTTACCACCAGATGGCAGTCTTTCCCGCGTTCTCTCAGCATCCTTCCCTCCGGACGCCTCGGAGACGTTTCAGGTTTGTGAAAAGAAAAGTCAAGTTTTGACGTCTCGACGTGCCGAGCGCTCATTTGATTTGAGTACGATCGCAAAGTCAAGAACAATGCATCAAATGTGCCGTCAGCGCCTCATTGGAGGCGAAAGTGCAGCACACTTAAAAATACTCTCTTGGAAACGTATGCAACGTCAAACGTACAACATCTGGCTTTGTTTGGAGTGTTCAGCGAAAGCGACGCATTTCAAAAGCAGCCCGGCTGCTGCGTCGGCGCCGACAGTAACACTTAATCCATCATTCGTCGCAGCTACGCCGTAATTACCACTTCCTCCTTATATTATCCTCCGCACGTCTCATTAAGGAATCTTTTCAAGCAGTAAATGTGAGCACAAAGGGCACTTTGGATGCGCCGCTCTTGATTCTTCTTCTTTGTGGCTTCCTCTCGCCCGAGGCTGCCGACGTCGGCGCTCGCTCGGCCCGGAGAGCCTTCGATCGCCGCCGCTAGCTCCTATGGCTCGTTAAGTTAGCGCCGCGGCTGACAGCGGAATGCCACGACGATGACGGCGATGCGCAAAATGCGGCACGCGTGTCCGTCCCAAGGAAGGAAAGACTTCATTTGTCGGTCCGTTAGACAGCTGGGACTTCAAATGGTAAGATGCTTGGACATCAATATTGATTTGGAAGCAAAATATTGGCCGGGCCGGTCGGTTTCCCGCCTCAAACTAGAACCGCAATTGAAAAAGTCCGAAAAACAAAAGAGGAGAATGAGCAAAGTGCACTTGTGCTGACAACATTTGCAGATGGCTAAAACGACAATTGTGCGATATCGTGATGGATATGGAACTGTTCTTTTTGCCCGGGAAAAATAGATTTGCATATCCGCAACAACGTCTAAGCTAGCTGCTAAATGTTAAACGGGCTTGCCCCGCAGATCGGAAATACGTCACTACTCTGACAACTCACGTGCAAAATAATTTTACTCATTGCAGCTGTTTCTGTAGCTCATCTTTAAAAACAAACATGAAAATCAGCATTGGGGTGGCGACCTAGCACCTGCTATTGACCGACCCCCCCCCCCCCCACCGTCATCGGCAGCTTGTACCAGAAGCCCGGCGTGACCCCCCACCGACGCGAGTGAGCGTCCTTACGTCGGCGTAATTCATGCGAAAAGGAAATATGCAGATGTCTTTATGCTAATCAGCGTTTGTTACCTATGGTGCGCGGCGCCCGCCTTTGATCAGCCTCGTTGACGCTCGCCGACGAGTGAGAAGAAAAGAATTGAAAAATGGTAAAGGCTCCTAATTGAAGTGAACATAAAAGAAGAGACACGGTGTTAATTGGTAGACGCTCGGAATAATCCGGACCTCGGAGACCGCTGTCCCTCATGCCAAAGTGTCGGGATTTACATCCTTAAATCAAGATTGCCCCCCCCCCCCCCCCTCATTAATTAAACCATCTCACGATTTGAAAGTATAATAAACAGACAAATACTTTGGCACGGTCGATGTGTATATATAGATATAGATATACAATGAAAGCGACATTATCCACAGTGAAACGAGTCCCGGCTGAAAGGCCACTCAGCGACGATCAGGCTATTAATCTTAAAGAAAAACATTAACAAGAAAAAAAGTCAAAATGACAGTTTGTAAAAAGACAAATATCGGAGCCGTTGGACCGTAATGACCAGCGTCGCATTTGGAGGCTTGAAGACCGGAGAACACCGTCCCAACTGTGAAGCACCGAGGTGGCAGCGTCGCGTTGTGGGGGCTGTTTTGCTGCAGCGGGAACTGGAGCTCTTCGTAATATGAAGGCGGACCTCAGCGTATTTCCAATATGGTTCAAAAGCGGCTCGACGTCTCCGAGCGGCCATCGAATGAATCCCGGGGAAAATCGGTGGGCCGATCCGAAAAGGCGTCTGCCAGCAAGACGAGTGACAAACCCGACTCAGTGTCAGGAGGAACGGGCCAGGATTCCACCAGAGTAGTGTCAGAACCTCGCGGCAGGTGACCCAAAACGTTGGAGCCGAGTCGGGCACTTCAAAGGAAATGCTAACCCGTGCTAAGGTCAAGGCGAGACTCTGAAGAAGATGTTGATCTCGTGTATCTCTTGCTTTAGAAGGATTGGATCATATCATCCGTGTTGTTGCAGGACCTTGTGGGGCGGGGGGTCAGAATTTTTTTCTTCTTCTTCTTCTTTTTGAGACGTACGCGTCAACGTTTCCTGGACCGCAAGATCATTTTAATCATGCAATTTAGCCAAAGACATTTCAAATGAGACCTGTGAACGTCCGGCAACAGGTTCAGGTGGCCTCGCTGGGATCGGCTCCAGCACTACCGCGACCCTTGTGAGGATAAGCGGCTCAGAAAATGCATTTCAAACAAGAGCTGCCGCCGTTTCCTCATTTTTTTTTACAGTTGATTTGATTCGGAAACCTTCAGGGACACGTCCGTCGAAATCGCAATCTCATTAGCATTTGGCGCTGACCCCAAAGATGAAAATTATTATTAGAGCGGCAACAGTCGGCGTTTATACGGCAGTGGAATTGAATTCCAAAGAGGGGGAGATTATATGTACGCGCACGTCACACCAGACGGAGATCTGGTCAGTGATATTCGCGCGCTTGATTGGCTGCGATGAAACCCGCGTACACTTCGGGACTCACAAAGAAGCCGTTGAGGCCGAGGCCGAGGCCTGCGGGAATAAATCAGAATTCCATAATCTCAGGCAAATATCACGCCGACTCTCATTGTGCTCCTGAGGCAGAAAAAATTATTTTGACGCCACATCAGTCGACAGAAACGTTCGAACCCGGCTTGAGAAACGAGTCCGTTTGGAATCCCGTTATCGCTTCGTTATCTGGCAAGTCAGATCACAGGACTTGAAATATTATCGAAAAATGAGATTTTTTCAAGTTTACAACGCAAAGCAAGATCTGAGCCGGAAGCTCTCGACTATGTGCTGAATTATAAAAATAATCTTCACCAGGACATTTTAGATTAAAAAAAAAACTAATATCTGATGAATATAAATATGATTTATGGTATCAATACCTGATGGCGGCAACCCGATACTGTGATGTTGTGAAGCCGTTTATGCGCTTTACCCTGAACGACCCCCCCCCCCAAAAAAAAAAAAAAAAATCACTTATTACCTGCTCCTGCTTTTTTTTTTTTTTCCCCCAAGTGCAAATTCAGACAGGGGAGGGCCGAGGGGGGGCTTTGCGCGTCACCTCGCTGTATCCTGACATGATTCCACATTAGAGACATATCCCGCTACAAGTGGGTGGTGTCCCCCCCCCCCCCATCGCCATCAGATTAATGACACGGCATGTAGGAGCACTTGACAGCTCTCAGATTGGCGCTGTAAGAAGAGGGAGATCCCAAAGTCAGATGGTTTCGATGGATAAATCTATCAGGAGGCTGTCCGGCGGAGGGGGGCGGAGGGGGGGGGGGCGCACCACGCAGGGCCGGTTGACAGTTGCGCTCAGCCTTCACTGTAATAATGAATAAAAGGAAACTCCCCGCAGATTACACATCTTCCCTGTTTTGACATTGACCTTAATACATAATTTAAGCACAAAGCCGACAGTGTGCGCAACCGCACAAGAGACGACCAGAGGAGCACACACACACACACACACACACACACACACACAAAAAAAGAGGCTAACATGATGGAGGGCCTGCTCGGAATGTTGCCTGGATCCAGAAAGTCTTTTAACAGCTTAAGCCAACATCGGGGAACAGCACATGGGGGGGGGGGGGGGGGGGGGGGGAAATCTTGACGCGTTGCCTTCCCGGTGGGAACATTTGCCATGGATGGAAAATGAACCACTTTGAAGAGATACAAAGTCAGTATATTACGCTCAAATGTTACATCTTCAAACGTGTCCGTTCTCCAGTTCTCATTTGAAAAACAAAATTCCCACTGTGGATGCGCGATGGAAAAACCCGTCGTCAGTTCCGAGGTGCGGGGTTCGAGTCCCGGCCTCCTCCTGTGCGGCGTTTGCACGTTCTCCCCGTGCCTGCGTGGCTTTTCCCCGGGTGGGCACTCCGGTTTCCACCCACACGCCAAAAACCTTCATCGGACCCTTTCAATTGCCCCGTCTGTTTGTCTCCACGTGCCCTGCGATTGGCTGGCGACCAGTTCAGGGTGTACCCGGGCGGCCTCCTGCCTGATGGTAGCTGGGAATGGCTCCGGCACTCCGGTGACCCTTGTGAGGATAAGCAGCTCAGAAAACAGAAATCCCCACTGTATCCCTTTCTGGCGTGTGTGTGTTTATTTCATTTGGTTCCATCAATGCGGGACTGAGCGCGTTTGTCGGGGTCTCACCCAGACACGCACACAACATGGAGGACCCCCCTCCACACAGACCAATTCACAACAGAAAAGAATAAAAAAACAAATTCAGAAATCAATAAATGTTTTGCAGACCTCTGCAAATACAATATTGAAATGATTCAAATAGTACATAGCCTCCGGCACTCCTGTGACCCTTGTGAGAATAAGCAGCGAGTTAAATGGAAATGGAACATGGAGGAAGGGGGGATTTTTCATCCATCCATTTTCATAGCCACTTATCCCCACAAGGGTCGTGGGGAGTGCTGGGGCCTATCCCAGCTGTCAACAGGCAGGAGCCGGAGTTACACCCTCAACTGGTCGCCGGCCAATCGCAGGGCACACGGAGACGCAATCACACCTACGGGCAATTTAGAGTGTCCAATTAATGTCGAATGTTTTGGGGATGTGGGAGGAAACCGAAGTGCCCACCCGGAGAAAAGCCACGCAGGCGCGGGGGGACAACACGCCAACTCCGCGCAAGGCGGGGGCCGGGATTGAACCCGGCCGGGACTTCAGAACTGTGAGGCCAAATAACGTCGAATTGTGCGTAAAGAAAAAAAACCTCGCAGAACTCTTGGGACCTCCGTGAGGAGGAGAAGCGCTAAAGAAAAGTGATGCATGGAGGGGTTTTTTTTTTCCCCAGGGAGGGGGGCACATTTTATTTCTACGGCACCTTTTATAATTGCTTTTTTTTTTTTTTGAAAGTAGCGCTTGATTGACATGATGGCAGGCATTTTTCCAACCTTGAATGACGTAACGTGGACGAACATGGCCAGAATTAGGGCAGCTCCGCATTGTACTGGCGTAATTTTCTTTCAGCTTGTCCATTTCGGGGTCACCACAGCGTGTCATCTCAGATGATGTTTGGCACAATTTTTACGCCGGATGCCCTTCCTGACGCAACCCTTCTCAGGGAGTGGAGGCCCCAGTGGGATACGAACCCACAACCCCTGGTTTACCAAACCAGTGCTCTGACCACTGAGCTACGGGGCCCCACTGGCGTCCCCTCCGCAATGGTTTCATCAATGGCGGGTGGACACGGAAACGGGGATGAAATATGAACGGCAATAGCTGCCTGCCTGTTTAACGCTTAACTCAACGCGGGGGACCCCTTGGCGCTCGTAGATGGGGGGCCTCCACGCCAACGGGGGGCAATAGAGAGCTTGAATCGGCATCGCCTGCTAACAAGCAACAAAATTGTCGGGCGGAAGGACGGCGGAGTCGCCCGATGAACGACGGCCCGCACGAGCTCGGAAAACCAACCGCCACATTCGTCGTGGCGCCGTTCTCGCAGGGTCGCCCCTCTTACGTCTTTCATCAATTGCACATCAAGTCATATGCGAGGTCGCGTTGTACCTCTTCCTGGGGGGGGCACAGACACTGAAATTGAAGCATTAAGTATTATTGAAAACTGAAAATTTCCCCTCCAATTCATTTTCGACAATGAATTTATTGCGATATGAATCCATCCGATGTGGCACGTGCAACAGCCCCCCCCCCCCCCGCCTTTCTTCCAACAATCCCCAAACATTGGTCCACGAGGGTTGCGGCAAACACTTTAACGACGCAAGCCAACTTTTATTTAAGACAACTTTTTATGTGGGCTGCTAAAAAAAAGAACAATTTGTGGCATTTTTTTGGTGCCAGCCTTAAAATGATCAGCTTGAGGCATTCAAAGATTCTGTCTAAAATTAAAAAAAAAAAAAAAAGCACACAATTATTTGATTACTGGCTAAATATACTCATGATCCATTTGTTATTGTATTTAATTGATGATCAATATTAATTTTCTTGGCTCAAGAGAAAATGAAAGATAATTCCAGGAGTCAGGTGTTAAATTTGCACCCACCGTCCGTCCCTGAAACAAAAAATTGCAACAACACAGGATGATGATGATGGATAAAAAAAGGCCGGGGGGGTGGGGGTGGGGGGCAGCATACAGCGGCACACCCGCCGTTTGGTTTTTGGATGCTCTCGGAATTCCCCGGGGAGGATTTGTTTGGCCGGCTGTGCGCAAACCGGCCCTGAAATGAAAAGCCTCCAAACGGGTGCAGATGCGCAAATCTCCGCCGAGTTATCATCGCGCTGGGACGGCGCGGTGGCAAAATGTACTTTGGTGCTTTGCCACGAGGCCTCCCTCCAAGGGAACGTCAACACGGGGAGCCTCGGCGGGTCCTTGAGCGCCGGGCCGGCGGTCTCCTTCCGCACCGGTAACCTAATGAGCTCGTAAATATCCTCATTTGACATCATTAATTGGCGACACATCCGAAATATGCGCGTGTACGCGTGCGGCGTTTTTCTCCCACATGAAAGATTCAAAGAATGAGAAATCCTTGATTACGCCGCACGCAAACGCATTAGAAGCCGTTCATCTCCTGCCAAGAAGGGAGAAGCGGCGGCGGCGGCGGGCGCTCGGCCCGTGCCGGTGCCAGCGCCACACCTCCAGTCCAATGTGCCCCCCCCCCCAAAAAAAAAACACTTTGCCTCACATTCATCTTTCCGACGTCACTGGAAAACTGTGGTCGTGTATTCTTATCAACCACAGCAGTATTCCAAATGTTAAAATCTGGAACAAATTATACAGTGGCTACGGGAAGTATTCAGACCCACTTCAATTTTTCACTCCTGGCTAATATTTGCGAAATTTGTTTTACAAAGGTGCAAAATCACAAAGTATTCAAAGCTTCAGCCGAGCATTTAGCGGTAGTCGTCTTTGGGACTGATGCCGCAAGTCCCCCCCCCACACCCGGATTTGGGGATGCTCTGCCATTTCCCCCGTGCAGATCCCCTCCAGTTCTGCCAGGTCGGATGATGAACATTTTCAGGTCTCAATTGGGTTCAAGTCGGGGCTCCGACCGGTCACGGAGTTGTTCTGAAACCATTCCCTGCCTCTTATTTTAGCCGCGTGCCTTGTTGGAAGGTGAACCTTGAGGCCAGTCCGAGGGACCGGAGCAGGTTTTGGGTCACGATATCCCTGAACCCGGAGTTGCTGGCTCGACGGCGGCCACACAACCGCCGCCATTGCTCGACGCCATCGCTTTTGGTGTCTCTCTGAAGTCGCCTCATCAGTTCTTTGTTTCAGAGGTGCGCTTGATGTTCGCAGGTCGCCGCCGCCGCCGCCGCGCACGGGACACTCGCTCTTCTTTTCCCCTTCACCGGGAGCGCCGGAGCTCTTGCGCGTGATGCATTATGAAGATTTAACTCGGCGCGGCTTTGATTGGGCGCTGACAGTCTTCCTTCAGCCGCCCTTGAAAGTCCCATTTTGGATCCCTAATGGCTGTCATGTCGGCGCACTCTCAGGACTTCTTACTCAAAGTGTCATCGGCATAATGGTCGGCAGCCGTTGGGCCTTTTTGATCATCCTCGCCGCGCACCTGCCACTCCCGGGGAAAAAAAAAAAAAAAAAAAAAGCGCTCCGACCGGATATCTAAAATTCACTTTCAAATAGTTTCCCGTCCTAATAGCCGAGTGTTCCGGCGCTCATTAATTTAAAGGGCCGGTTGGGTTTTCCACTGCATCAGCACCTCGCTCGGCCCCGTTTGCGACGCCCTCTGTTGTTTCAAACGCTGGCGGCGGGGGGGGGGGGCAATTTCGGATCGTTTACAAAGTCACATGAATAAAGTTGTGCAGTGCAGTAACTCGAAGTGATGAATTAACCCAGTTGCTAACTAGATTTACTCGGATTTCAAGTTGAAAGGTGATTCATATTTCCTGCCGCAAAAGAAAAAATATTTTTGGTAACCATTTTAAGGCAGAAACCTCGCTCCGGATTTAAGTGGAGCCAAAAGTCACAAGGTTGTATGTGCGCCTTTAAGGGGCGTGGCCCAGGAATTTAGCAGTGCCTCTGATTTGGAGTTTCGTCCTCCCAAAGGTACTCGCAAGTGGTCTCGTTTTGTGGTTAAATTCTCGTTCAGTTGAATCACAAGCTGAAAGTGAGCAATCCCACGCCAGGACCAGTTGACTACCTGGGGGGGGGGGGGGGGGTCCGAGAGGACCAGTTTTGAGAACCAGTTGTCCGGGGCCCCGATGTACTACAACCCCTTGCCAGTGGTACATTTTCGACCTGTATCAAAGCGGTGGAAAGCTTGCAATTTTTAGCATTATCACTACCGCTAACTGAGAAAATGAGAGACAACGACGGAGGAGTACGAAGAGTTTTGCTTTTGCACTTGATAGCCGGAATAAGGACACAAATGGATTGGAAGAGAAGATTCAAGGCACCAAGAAAACAGGACACTTGCGTGTGCAGGAAACACTGGAGTTATGAACGCACTGACTAAATGCGACAAGTCAATTATGTAGTGCTGCACATACTGATTTCAAAGAGGTTTTTTTTTTTTTTTGTCGTCCCCCCCCCATCCCACCCAGCGACACCCGTCCATCCACAGCGGGCTCGGCATCAAGAACGCCCGTGACGTAAACGCAAGCAAAATAAATAAAAGCCGTCGCTCCCCATCTTCGGGCCTCCCGGAAGCATCGGCGGACGTGCCGCATTGACTTTCACCCGGAAAACGGGAGAGCGCGGCGCCTCGTCATTCCCCACCCGGACGACGGCTACATTAAACGCGCGCCGAGCAGCGCGAGGACGCCAACGCGTGCAGCGTTCAAAGACGCGCGTCCCCAATAGAGGAACGAGGGAGGAAATAGGTCGCGTGCCACGCGGCCTTTCGACGACGCCCGTTGGAGGATTTGGGGCAGGGTCACGCGGCAGCTCGACGTCAACGTTTACCGAGCTCCATGACTTGTTCCAAATACTGGCATTTTATTTCCTTTTCCATTGTTGCCACCCATTCACCCTACAATCTGAAAAACGTTCTGCTGCCCGCACCTATGTACAATTTGGTTGTATTTCTAAAAAGAGCGTGCAACATCAATATTTGGCACGACTTTGAAGAAATTTCTTGTCAGTGCCGGACGTTTTTTTGTTGTTTTGTTTTGGTGCCATTTCAAGTCACAAGTTTGATGTCCCGCTAGAAGCATGTCGCAAACTTTTATGTCCTTGAGCCAGTGGCTGAGATGCGCCGTGGCGGAACACAAGGAGACGTGCCGAGACCTTGTGGCTTTTTTTGCTCAGGTACAATTTGGACCACGAGAAAAAGCCTTAACGGGGCGTCGCTACGTCATCTCTTTGGAGGCACAGGTTGAAACGAGAATTAGCTCCCCTGCACAAATTAGCATGCACCAGGCTAACCAGAAGGCAATTACAACAAAATATACATCATCTGTCATTTATTGCATTTGAATTATGGCAAGATTTTTGACGGCGAGAGTGCGAAGCGGCGGAACGCAGACGTGCACGCGCGGAGGCGGCCAAAGAGAAAAAGACGGGGGCCGTCAGTCGGACGCCCGGCGCCCTCGGCGGCGTTCCGCCACGTCACCACGGCGACACGACGGGCGTCCGTCGAGGCCACCTGCCTCATTAGGGAAAAAGTATGCATCTGGGGCCAGGCGCGGCCAAACGGCAACACCGGCAGCTATTATTTGCATGATGCCAGCTCAAGTGTACGCGCTCGGGCGCTGTCCGACGAGGGGACGAGTCCCCGGACCGAGCCACCGCGCAGGCTGCGGCGAGGTCGGCGACGATTCAAATTGGATGTGAAAAGCGGGAACGCGGCACGCATGTACGCAGGATCGAGTACGTTGCAACATGTACGACGTACGCTACGTTACGTACGCTAAGTGAGCGATTTCAGGATGAAGCTACAACACGCTACACAACGATCGAGCGTTTCCTTTCCAAGCGTTGTTGCTTTATATTTTACGCAATCGGGATTTTGCCTCCAACTTAATTTGAGAGAGGGTCTAAAAATGAGCGAGGCAATTGGGCCGAGTGAGAAAAGAAAAACTGACAGCTTTCATACAGAACGCGCTTTCACCGACGAAGATTTGTAAAGGTGCTTGAGGCTGACTGCACCAAGATATTTTCTGGCCGATTCACTTCAACGCAAATCATTAGGCGTGAACTCAGGTCACGACAAAAAAAAATGTACATCGTTCATTATGTTGTGTTGTGTTGTACAGGATTGGCTCACGAGGCGATACGGGGCGCGCGTCGGCGCCGAGCGTTCCTCGGCCCTCTCAAACCGGAGACCCCAACGCCATTAGGCCTAACGGAGGGCGGCTTCCGGGACAGCCCGTCAAGGCGGCGCGGCGTCACCGACACCGACGTGGATCTCGGCGCTCGTTATCATCCTAGAACAGCGCCAATTTACATCTGATGCTGCGACTAATTCTGCCGCGGCGATGTCAAGAGACATCGGAAGCGGCTGGGCTGTCGCGGGGGCACGTGGATGGAGGACTCCTCGGGGCATGATTTAATGCCCGTGTCAAGCGCCGCTGTCAGCCCCGCTCGCTGGCTGTCCAGACATTAGAATTCACGCACGCTGCCGCGGACCTGCTTGGAATTCATACCAAGGGCGAGAAAGTAACAAGTGATTACCTCGCGGCTGTAAACTACCGTTGGGGCCAAAACCGGAAGCTGACACAGGAGACCAACTTGCACCGCTACCGTTTGAACTAGGCTGCTAAACGAATGCTTTTTTTTTTTTTTTTTAGACCTTTCACCTATTTGGCTCGAGTCGCGTACGGCAGCATTCGGTGCTTTATTGCAGACTCTCTCAATTTGAACGCCCGCTTGACCTTTCAAGCAATTTCCTCCATCCTTTTTCGACAGTGCGGCTTGTCCTCATTAGGTGAGCCGGAACCTCTCCTGGCTGACGGACGGGCATTACCGTTAAGCGATCGACAGTCAGTCGTAGGACACCTTTCGGCTGGCTCGAATCGAGCGCAGATTTAGAGATTTTTGCAGGGCTGGCAGGAAGTCGCAGTCTAACCCAGCAGACCGCGGAGTCTTCACCGACCGTCCGAAAACAACAACAACAACAAAAAAATGAGTGTAGCGCGTTCAGCACGTCCCCCTTTTGCCTTTGTGTAGTCCTTCGACATTTTCACACGGCGGCCATTTGCGCGACGTCCACGGGGCGAGCGCACGTTGGTGTCCCGAGAGTGTTTTCTTGTCGACATATGCTTGAGACAATCGCATCTCCTGCTACGTGCGGCCGTGGTCGGTGTCCATCTGTGCTCCTTATCACCTTTGACCTTTTGTCAGAGGTCGCTACAGGTCATCCGTCTCCAATGTGTCCGACTTTTCCCACAAGCGGACAACGTTTGTCTACCTTTATAAGACGTACAAAAATATGCGGAATCGAACACCCCCAATTTCTCTACCGTGTTTAATTTTCTCGGCTGGATGATGGAGACAAGGGTGTTCTGTTTCGAAGTTCTTCAGTTCCGGCCTTCCTCTGAGGACATCGCACGTTGATCAGGGCTGGAAGACGGGTCAAAAGTCGGCTCGCTTTCGGGACGCTTGGGGTACTTCGACCAAGCCACGTCACAGACGCGCACGGCAACGCTCTTAAAATTGTGGCGCGTTTGCATATGCACAATTTAACAATAACGTCTCCTTTTAACAGTGGCGGATGCCAGCAAATTTGGCATTCGCAGACAGACTCACACGCGGTCATTTGGATCACGACGTTCTCCGTATTCTGACACTTCAGCTCATTTGCTAAATTGTCTTTAGTGTCGTCTTTTTATTGCAATTTTTCATCCCGGCGCCCCCGTCGGCCTCAAGAAGAGACGCCGTCATTAGCCCGGGACTGCTCAAGCATGCACAGAGCTGGAAGAGTGGGGGGGGGGGGGGGGGGGGGCAATCAAAGTTGTCACAGAAAAAAAATACGTCCTTGTTCTCTAATTTATAAACAACCAAAAAAATTAGAGATTTAGCGTTTCATGTGGCTTCTTGGAGATAATTATGCCAAGATGAAAGGCGCTAAAGTCCTCCCTCTGTTCTCGCCGCTTCAGACGCTCCCCCCATTGTCAAAAATGGAGATGAGCTTGTCAGCGTTCCACCTCCTTCCTGTCTGGCTCTTCCCGTTCGCCTCGGCTCAACTCCGACGCGGCGTCGGCTTCTCACAACTGTCCGTCAATCAGTCAGCGTCTGTCTGCGAGGCGGCCGTCCCCTAACGGGAAGTGCCGATCGCTTTTTATTTTTTGTTTTTTAATTCCCGCAGCCAATCAAAGGGGCCGGATGAGTCTCGTATTGATGTGCGCGGGCCCCTCCCTTCGTGACGAGGTGTCGTGCAGCGCCGCGTGTGTGTGTGTGTGCGCGCGCGCCCCCTCCGGGGAGGTAATTACTAGAATAACTCGAGGAGAGGCCGAGGCTGCTAATTTATGCCTGATTGTTGACAGTCACAGTCTTGTGGAACATGTACAGAGAAGGCCCTCAGTTGCCTTTGCTGATCCTTCTCGCGTGCACTTGACTGCCCAAAACAATTTGGAGCGGCAAGTCCTCATCCACAGGTCCACTTTACGACGGAAATAAACAGCGCAACTATTGACGGGGGACATTGGACCGATAAATGGCAAGGAAATATAGGTACTTGAAGCCCCCCCCCCCCCCCCTTGTTTAAATTTTCCCACATTCATAGTTTCAACTGAAAATACTGCAGTACACTAATATTACTGCAAACTCATATTCTAAAAATAGCCCTAAAAATAAATGGCTTCAAAGACGAGAGAGGACCAAATACTCTTTGGTGTCTCTGCGGTGGTCCGCAGATGCTCAAAGTTCCGAAGGGTGACCGCCATTGGTCCGCATCTCCGTTCGCCCGCTTTGCCAAATGGGGAAGTCCTACAATGGAAAATGTTGAAAGAAGAAATCCAGGAATGGACGGAGCACACCATATGACAACAAATCTGAGCGTCGGGTATGTATACTTTGATGCCAGTACACGTGGACAATTATCTTCCACTCAAAACGTTTGGTCAAACAAACTCAGCACTCAAAACAAAAACCACTCCAAAGCATTCAGCGACTATCAGCAGCACAATCAGGATTTAACAAGGCTAACCAAGATCCAAGCGCGGTGACAAATCTCCAGTCAGGCATGGATCGCATCGTTGTCATCTTCTGCACATTAGCTAGACGTGTCCTAGCGCTGCATTTACGGGGCGCGAGAGGAGCCTCAACGGAACGGAACGGACGGGCCTGGAATTGGCTTTGAATGAGATCCTCTGTGCAGACCTTCCCGTTTAACCTCGTCCGTCAAATGACCAAGACCTGGTCTGACGTACCTCCGCGCATAATAAACGCTGCCGGCCCTTCAACTTCCGTGTTGACAGCTTTGTTCGGCTAAATGGAGGACGATTTGCAACAGTTCCGAATTCATCAAACATGACACCTTAAGTGCAGCCATCTTGGATGTTTTCCTTCAACGGGACAGGCCTTCGTCCTGCCACTCTGCCCCACCAACCCGGAAATAGAAGACTAAAAGAGATTTGCTGTTACAAGATGGATATTAAACAAGGGTTGAAAATGAGCCTTGTCTGATGCGGAGCGGCAAAACATTGCACAGTTTTGGAGCTGCAACAGCAAACGTTTAAGCCTGCCTCTGAGCTCTGTCAGGAGCAACCGGTCAGCTGACCTGAGAGAGCGGCTGGGAATGTTGTGGGGGTAGGACGGGGCGGGGGCGAGGCCACTGAAAGGCTTTAAAAGCGGCCACCCGGAGTGAAGCTAAAATAGGTGACGTCGGAATCAGAATCATTATTTTGCCAAGTCTGTCAGGAACACGCAAGGAATTTGTCTCTGGTCGTCGGAGGCGCTCCAGCACGACAACAGAGAACACGTCTGAGACATAAAGACAAAGATTGAGAAACAAAAGCAAATCAGACCAGATTGGAATTAGAATAATCTCTTCATCAGCAGTTTTGATTGTCCGTTGCAGTCGAAGTTCGTCTTTGTCTTCGTACTGTGGCGGATGTACGCACTACTGATTTGATGCAGGGTGCGGAGAGCCGTCTCAACAGCTCCCGCGTCAGGCCGCAGCATTCGGAATCGGTTACAGACGAGCAGCCCCCCCGCCGTAATGCAACTAAGATTAAAAAGTGCCGTCTCTGAAGGACCAATTTCATCTTTTCTATCGGCATTAATTGGAAAAAGCTGTATTAGGTGTCAGTCAAACCCAAGATCAGTGTTGACTTTGACAACGAGGTTGTTAATGACGGACTTTGGATATTGCGTGAAGGGACCCAAATCAACTTGGGTCAAAGAAGTCCTCTGTCTTTTTTTTCCCCATGAAATTGAAGTTAAAAAGTTAAGAGACACTCAGGCCGTAATATCACGCAAGCACTCCAGCCGTGCCTTAGCACTTCATAGCAATGAAAATAAACACCATGTTTCCGAGAAAATGGTGCCAAGTGGGAGTAAATAGGGGGGAAAATAAAAGAGGGCCAGGAATGGAACCTTGTGGCACCCCACTGCTAAAACCAAAGGGAAGCGCTGGAGGACACGGAGTCAACAAGGCTAATACAAAAGGTGGATTGAGACAGGTAGGACCCGAAGCAATCAAATGCTGTCCTTGCGACGGCCACCCGCCGCTCCAAACCAACCAATCATCAGCATCAAAGGCTGCAGTCGCATCCGAGAGTACGAGCACAACAATGTCCTGAGCCAAAAAAAGAGGTCATTAAAAAGCGCTGAGATATGTTTTCACAAAAGATAAACAGGGTTGATTGGTTAACTTAAATGAACATTTTGCACTCGAATGCTTTGATCATCTTGAGATTTCAGCGTACCGCGCAGACATTCAGGACAGCCTGTGCCGGAGTCTCTTAGAAACCGTTGCTCGTAGGGACAGCAGCTGAAAAGCTCCATTTTTTTTTTTTGCTGGTCTGTCCAACTTCAAGTTTTGTCACTTTCAAATGATTTCCGCCAGGTCCGTACAAACGGGTTTTACGGGCCCGATTTAAACGGTTGAACGAGGTGGTCTCGGGGTGTCTGCGCCACTTGAAATGAATCGGACCAACTCCGGTGACCTTCATGAGGAAAAACCTTGGGCGAGCTTCCAAGGCCTAAAATCTCGTTCAAGAAGTTCAGTCGGAAATCCACAAATGAGCGTTCTGAAGTTAACTCTCGGTCCACAACTTTTTTTTTTTTTAACGACAGTGAGCTATCGGATACTAATCCATCAATAATAGATGCTAATGATCTCTGAAGCGGCCGCCGCGTAGGGCGAGTAATGAAGCCTGCGGAAACACCTTCTGAGGAGCTGCCATTAACACGGTCGCTCTTTGTATTAGAGCTGACTGAGCTCGACTTGGTGGGACGCCGAGGACGGGATTTGTTGAATTGAACGTAAATAATGAATTCCCAAGGAAGAGATTGTAATTGCCGCAGATCAGAGAGGGCACAATAGCAAACTTCAAGAAAAGGCCCGAGTCAGCCGGCGGAACAACTTCGAAGAAAGGATGGAGGGATGGCGGCGGGGGACAAAAGAGGCGGAAGAGCAGAGACACGGACGGGGAAGGGGGAACTAATGAGGAACAAAGACCTAACGAGTTTTGCGCGGAAAAGTGTTTCCAAAGTCGTCTTTAAACTTGCCGAGATGAAACGAGTTGTTTTTGACAGCTCGCGACGAGACGGGCCACAGCTCAGAGAGCGAGGGGGTAATTCCCTATTCCTTTATATTACCCCGCCCCCCCCCCCGCTTCCCAACATTGATTCTTGAATTAGATGCTTTGACTGAATAATTAATATGCCTTTTCCCATGATTGATGATTTGCATGGCTGCAATATTAGCTTTTCCGTTCAAGGCAGCTTGTTCTAACGTAAGCGCACATTGAAAACATGTCAAACGGCGTTTCCCCGACTTCACTACGCCTGGCTCGAGACTCTCGCCGCAATCGTAGCCACACTTCAGCTTCAGCTCATCCACAAGTGTCGTCTGCTATTTTACTTTTCAGCAAAAATGAGCTATCGGTCTGAAATTCCTCATTCCTGTTCAAATTGGTTCAATGCCGAGAGCCGAGGGAAACCAAAAGCGTTTCCATTCAGCTACTCAATACTGCACGATGGGCTCCTTCAATTCTAATGACGCGTGGACGAATAAATTGGTAGTTTTTCCATTTAAAACGAGGTAAGACCACTTTACCACCGTCGTACTCGCTCCCTCGATCTTGATACTTAGGACTCGATATTCCTGTCTGGCAGAAATCCAGCACTGCGACCGGAGTACCTTTGTGAAGGGGTGATTTTGATGCGGTTTCGGTTATTTGGTGACCTGCGTACATCCGCGCGTTTAAAAGTGGCACGTCTGCGTCACCGTAAGAGAATTCAGCCTTGTCCAATCAAAGCAGCTCCTCCCATTCCCTTTAAGATTGGTACAAATCGGCCGGCGTGGTGACGTAACGTGTACGCGGAAGAGGACGCAGTGACTGGAACGTTGAATGTTGTGGGCGTCGTTATAAATTGCAGAATCAGCTGCTGGGAAAACCGCTGGGGACCTCATAAACGTACAAATACATCGCAACAAATGTGAATATTTTCCCGTTCTCATTTGTTGAAATGACGTACCTACACCTCAAATGATTCGTACTCCAGTTACTATTCCATTTAATATATTACAGCGCTGACAGTGCACAGCGTCAACGTACACACGCTGGTTTTCGGTGCCTCCCCATTAGAGTGCGTCTAATCGCTGCGCTTGCTCTTGAGTGGCAGCGGGCGCCAGTGTGGGACTAGAATGTCAGCCATATTGCGGCGAGCTCACTTCGACGGAAGACGTGCGTGCATTAAGATTCCCTTTAAATATGATTGGCACTGAAGCGCAAGCGCACAATTACGCAGTCGCAATGCTCCCATTCTCCCCTCCCTTGCTTGTTTTTTGTTTCACTTATTTATTTATTCATTCCGAGGGTCCGATTTCTTTTTTTTTCTTTTTATTCTACGCCCCGCTCGGCGCATGAAAGCGTTTTGCACGGCATTGTGTCTGCTGTGTTTGGATGCTTCCAAACATGTGCACGCTTGAATAATTTAGCGGTCGGCTGACTAATGACAGGCAGCGATCGTGTCGAGCAGAAGAGGCTGGAGAGCGCCTGCGATCGGGGACGCTTCGCGTCGCTGTGCGCGTTCACGTCGTCGGCAACGCTCGGCGCCGTCTCGGCTCAGCTCAAGCGCGATGGATGAGAAATGCTCTCCGCGGAGGGGATGTAGCCCGATGGAGACGTCCACGCTTGCCAAGCGGGCATCAACAACTAGCGATAGAGCGATACGAGTACGAGACGCGATACCGATTACTCGCAGATAGCCGATATTTGGGGGCAGGTCGTCAGTTGTAGTTGAAGTGAAAATATTGGGGTCAGTAATACAAACTCAAACAATTAACTTCATTGAAATGACTTTAAGCACATGTTCACTAAATAGCTTTTCAGATTTATAACACTATTATTAGTGTTTTATATCATAGAAAACAGACATCTTTGTTTTCAAATTTGGTGCAGGGCGCTCCCAAGATCAGAAGAATGTCTGTTTTGCTAAATATCATCAATCAATATCACATCACGTTAAATATAAAACGCGACTTCCTCGACGACGAGGTGGCGTTAATGGCTTCTTCTTTCGAGCAGAAAATGGCGCCTTTTGACGGAGGCAAAACGAATGAACGCTTCAAATTGGCATCCAATTAAAATTCCCGATGTTTGTTTGCAGCGAGATGCTAATCACATCCCGTTCACACGTCATTGTTAGCTCTCACTAAAGCTTTTTTTTTTTTTTTAATGGTTTTGTTTCATTTGTACCGTTACAGACGCACGCCGGATGTCGTAGGAAATCGGCGCCGCTGATTAAATCGACGGAGGCGCTCGCGTTGCAAACAAGCGGTCGGCGACACCCGCAAGCGAGCCTTGCAACATGTCGTCACGGGTTGACCGACGCGCGGGTTAATGACCTCCACCATTGATAATCGATGGCCTTCCTCTCCTCTGACCTCATTAAAGGATCCACTTACGCTCAAAGCGCGTTTTAATTTGGCCTAATGATTTTTTGGGGGTTTTGTTGCATTAACACATCAGATGGCGGCGAAGCCCCCGAGGAGCGCCAGCGCCACACTTCAAGGTGGCTTTTTAGTGCTCCACTGCAAGGGCTTCGCTTTAATTGCTTCGCCGCTTCTGCTTAGCAAGTTAATGTCCTTATTAAATGTCTTACTCTGCTCTTAACGGCCGCTTAAAAGAAAACGATTGATTTTTAATCATATCTGGCGCTGGATGGAAACATGAGCAGAGTTCCTTTTTGGCCCACTTTTCCCCGTTCAGGTTGCTAAATTGTGGTGAACTTCTTTTTACACTTGTACGGCATTGGAGTATTTTTAACGTGGGTACGTCTTCAGTGGTCATTCCAAATAACAAATACTTACATTCGTATGATAGGCTTGATGGAAAATGTAATTGCCCCCAAAAACCTACTAACAGCTTGGGACAAAAATTTACCATTTACAGTATATATATATATATACACACACATTTATCATAGACTGGAACGAGTGTAGAGCTTTTCCACAACTGTTCTGTACCAACATACATTGATACAGTTTGAAATGAATGTGTAATGCTAGCTATCGAGATGAAGTTTTGGCATTGCGATTTGCTATTGGTGATGGTATTTAGTATTGATCTCTAAAGGTCGAGACTTTAAACCGGGGCTCTCAAATTCAACTGACCTTGGAGAGTGCAGCTGAGGCGCACATACGCGCAATTTTAATTAGAATCTTAAAACGAAAAAAAAAAAAAAAAAATCTTCTCAAACATCTTTTTTATATTTTAACAAAAAGTTACAAAACAATGCTGGTGTAAAGTGTTTTGCAAAACATAAAACTCCATGGAAACGCTACTGTAACTTTCAATCACGGAAAAACGTTCCTTTGCTTGCATCAGTCAAATCAATCAATCATCGTGACTGTCACACCAGCGAAAGTCATATACCCCTCCGCGATCGCTAGATTGACCAGCTTCACGCACAACACAGTAAATGGGCTATTCATATAAAACAAACTTTCTATTAAGATGGGGGCCACAAATTATCGTCTCACGGGCCGCAAATGGCCCACGGGCCGGCACTTTCAGACCCCGGCTCCAAATGGCTTGCAGTGACGCCGAACCAGAAATGAAGAGAAGGATGAGCAGTTGTGATTTTCCTTTGTGAGACGACACGGGGATTCAGCGAAAGCGAGAAGCCGAAGGGAGATGACGACAAGACGAAGAAGAAGAAGAAGAAGAAGAGAAGAAGAAGAAGAAAGGGCGAGTGTTGGGCTGGTTCGGGCCGCTCGCAGACAGAAACATCTGTTTGTAGCGCGCAAGCAGAGAAGGTAGCGCGACGCCAGCCGGTTGCCGAGCGTGTAAAGGTGGACGCTTGGACGAACGCAGTCCCGCCATGCGGGCGGAGACACGGGTCAGGCCCCTGCAGGCTCGCCTGTCGGCCCCCCACAATGCAACAGCGCTCGCCGCCGTCCCACGGGAGAGGGTCTCAGATGCGGATCGCCGGTATTAGCCGACGCCCGAGGGATTAGCATCGGCGAGCGCCGGGCCTACAGGTGTAGCTCAGGGTAAAAGCACGCACTTATCTTCCGCACCATCGCGGGGTCCTGACCCCGAACCCTAAGCCCAACCCCCGCCGAGGCTGAGCCCAAGGGAACCGCGGCAGATGGGGAAGCGAGGACGAGCTGCAGGGAACGTGAGGAGATTGATTGGGAAGGGGAAACACGGGAAGTCAAATTGAGCCAAAGGAGCCACAAAGCAGCAACAACAAGAAAACTTTCATCAGGGTCGGAATTGGTAAACTTGACCTTTGAGCGAGAAGGAGCGCAACACCAGCTGGAATGTGACGGGGACCACGTCCAATTTATCGCCAACGGTGGCGGTGGGCGGGGCCTCGCTTTTCTATTCATTCAAATTATTACTCATTAAATCCAGCGATGACGAAGGTCAATTTCTACTGCGCTTGGCCTCAAATCGGCCATTTTCATCATCTTGATCACGACATACTGTACCCTCAACGTCACCGTAGCGGTGATTCCATGTTTTTTTAAATATGGAAAGGCTGTGGCTCGGATCCTCATCATCAGAATGCGAAGGATCGTGTTCGAGCGCGGCAGATGCCAACCTCCAAAGCGGGAAAGCGCGATACGAGTCAAAGGCCATTCAGTGGATTTTCTCCACGGAGCCGGTTTGGCGTTTAAAGTTCAGGACTTGATTGATTGTAGGAAGTAGAAAATAGAAATGTCGATCGCCAAGTGATTGACCGGTAAAAGCGATTTTCCAGTCCTAACCTAACTTTTAAATCGGCCCAAAGCTCACGTGGAGTGGACAAATTGGTTTGGCGAGCTACATTTTGCCAACCCCAGTTTGAGAACCTCGTGTTAGCCATACCGAATTATGATTTGGCTTTTTCTTAATAGCTCTCGATGGATGCCTGCTGGCTATGAAGTTCTAAGTCCGCTTGAGCTCATTCAAGCTGGGGCGACTTCTCGACTTTGGCTCGTCGGATCATTATTCGATCACAGAACCGTTGAGTCGCATTCACTCCTACGGACAATTTTGAGTCTTTAGTCAACCCAACGTGTATTTTTGGCGGAGTGCAGAGAAAACGCACGTTAGCACGGGGAAGCTATGCCAAGCCCAGATTCAAGCCCAAACCCAAAGAACTGTGAAGCGGAAGTGCTCATCACACTGAGCTGCCAGACTTGGACACGGTCTGGACAGACCTAAATTGAGGCAGGCCTTCTGCCATTAAACTGGAAACACCCGTCGAGACGAAAATGAAGATACGCCAGATTTTGTACCCTACCGCAGATGCGCCGACTATGAAAAAAAAAAAAGCGTAAAGTACTGTGCATGCGTGCCGTGTCTTATTGTTAGAAGTGGCGTGCGCTGCAAACGGCCCCCAGGATACACCTTGGACACCCCTTGTTCCTGGTAGAAAGCGGAAATGGGGCCCCGTCATCATCTGTGGATGAGTACGTGCACGCGTCTTGTACTGAACGATTGGATGACAGACGTCGTGACACAAACATTGTCAAGATGGAGGCAGACAAGCGAAAGGGCCCTTTGGTGCTTGTAATGTGGTGTCAACTAGTGTGCGTGCGAGCGTCGTTGCCTCCCTCCCTCCCTCCGTCCCGGTGGACCGGCTGCCTCGTGTTGACATTTTGCTGTTGTTTGTACGCGCTAAAGCGGTCCATTTTCCCCCGCATCAAAAGTGCCTTTTCGGAGCGCGTGTCAGGATGTCTTCGACGCTTACCTTCAGCAGCTGTCAGAGGCGCGGGGCCGTGTTCGGGAGTGCGGGGCTGAGGTTTTGGCGGCGTTGGGGGAGGGGGAGGAATCCGGCTTTCAACGGAGGCGAGACGGTGGCTCAAAGGCTGTCAGCGCGCGTGCAAACACGTCAACACGCGCGCTCTCAGCTGCACGGCTAGCGTTTGAAACGGGAGTTCGGAACATTTCTAGAGATTCTGTCATGACATTGAAACCATTTGTTTTTTTAATCCATCAATTCATGACTTGAACTTGACTTTTCCCTATTAGGGAGTCGAGGACACGATGCCGGGGCAGCTTTGAAACCGTGTCGAGGTTTGGTTTGGTATTGTGGTCAGCGAATCGAACAAGACCGGAGTCGAAGCGGTGCACCAACCGTTTTAGGCTGAGGGCGACTTCGTGAGCAGTGATCATAACATAACCTGTTAGGGGCGAGCTTCCCAAAATAAAACTCCTTTTATACTTTGCAAATATATAAATACTTAGATTGTTTTAAAATGTTCAGAGTCAGAAAGTTAAAGCACAAATAACAATAATCGTAACAATTTGTAACCGGTGATATTTTTACAACATGGCTCGCGGGCGCCTTCGGTGGTCCTCGTGGGCAACCACGCGCCCGCGGGCACCACGTTGGTTGACACAATTTCAGGCCTGCTCACAGAAGGTGCATTTTACAATCTGACTCTCCGCTAGGAGTACAACGACAAAAAATGAATCTCATCACATATCCTTGAAGGTCCTGACTGGGCCATTCCGGGCCAGATCAGGATCTGGATGGATGCTGCAGTTATGTGCAATTGCAAGATCATTCTAGAGTGCAGTGGAACAAAATTGTCAGTCGTAAGTGTCGGGATTCTCTTCTGCTTTAATGATGCGACATCGTCAGTAGTGCAACTATGGGATGACAAAACACAGACGCCAACCGGCAAAAGTTGATCCAAAACGAGAGAGCCAGACCGGGGAAGCTTTTCGGTAGGTGCATATCGGCGCAGACGTAACTGCTCTAAAAACTTTGAAACCAATCGGCAACTCCTGGATGTCTATTTACGAACGATAATAAGAGATTCCAGCAGTTCAACAAGTCGTCATCCCGAGCGCAAGATTATTTCGAGAGGTCGGGCTGGCAAATTGCACAGCTCCGTAACGCGAGCAATTCTCGAGCATTTCGTTTGTGACGCGACAGCGGCAGACGTCTGGCGCGCTAAGCGGTCCTGGCACCCCGCAGACGGGCCAGACTCGCGCTGGCTGTTTTGCTCGCTCTTTGGCTGCGGGCTCCACGCGCACCGCCGACAGTTAACCCTCCTCCCACAACGCTCGCAACTGGCGGACCGAAGGGGCGAATTCTGCGCGGGAGCACTTGTGGAATAATAAAAAGTTGATTTCCATATATATATATAAAAAAAAAATGTTACCGTTAGTCAATAGAGGATCTGTCATAGCAGCTCCAACTTTGCCCGCAACTTTCCACCAAACTTACTGACCACGAACTCCCAAATTGTCATCGCGTCTGCCTCCACAAAACGGACCGATGCTACGTTTGGCTTCCTTGTCGCATTGTCGTTGGAGTGAATCGTACTGCATTTGCACGTAGAACAGCTATTATAGACTCTCTGTCTTCTTCGTGGCAAATCCAGTCGACGTTGGCGGTCCGGAAAATGTTTGACTTCATTAGGTTGCGTGTCGAATCGCTCGTGACGTCAACATGGAACAGCTGCTCAGAGCTTTTGCAAGTATCGGGCAAACGTTGCGCTATCACAAAGCGGAGCACCTGGAAAGCGACGTGTCCGTCTTTTGCTACATTTTGGATTCTTTCTTTCCTTCTCAGATGAGTTTTTGTTTCCTGATTGGGGGGGGGGGGACACACACACACATATTTTAAGTTGATTTTTCAGGTATTCCATTGAAGTATTTTCCCAATCCCTGTGTTTCATATCTGTTCTTTCAACTTCTTTGTCAAATATGGCTGATAACTTTTTTTTTTTTTTTTTATGATGAAAGAATGCAAATACAGACAGGTAAAGTCAATCTCGCTTCAGAACTTGAGGACATACGGCAGTGAACACAAGCAGATGACGACACAAAGGAGTCGGTAAGGCAAGATGGTCGGAGATGGCGGAACTGGAGGCGCCGCCCGGGCCCCTTTAATGCGGCCTTTCGCTCCTTGTTTCCACACTCTGCATTCAGATTTATTTGCACTAAGCGGTGCCTACCAGAGCATCAGAAAAATGGAGAATATTTTGGCTTGTTGAGGAGGCAGAAGAAGAAGTTTGAATGGCCTTTGAGCTGGAAGAACATGCTAGCATCTTCCACAGCTGCTAACTCTCGCAAAAATAGCACTTTTGGGGAGTAACTGACTACATGTAACGAGATTGTGGAAATTCATGAAAAAAATGAACGTTTGCAAGTGGATTCCACAATTACATTTTCAGTTCCATTTGAAAAATAGCTGCAAAATGTCATTGCTTTTCACATGACAGCAATTCCCGGCCTACAGAGCGCACCTGGTTACAAACCTCAACGAGTACATTTGGAAAGGAAATTCCATTTGGTGCAAGTGCCCACATTGAAACGCGAGATATTTACACAGAAATAGTTTAGCGCTAGTGCCACGCTAGCAGGGCCGGTTAAAATCAAACCTACCGGTAAAGAAACACAGCAGCAACATGCTAACGCTAGTGCAATGCTAACAGGGCCGGTAAAAGTGACTTCCTCGGGACATATATTCCACCGGTCTCACTCTTACCTTTTCCGCTCGAGTGCCTCCTTGCGGCCGTTAGAAAAAAAAAAAAATGCACAAATTAGCCGCATCGCCGCATAAGTCGCAGGATTGAAAGCGTGTTTCTCGTAGGCCGGAAATTACTTCCCGCTTCTTCAACCGACAATTGTGATTGGCTCTGTCTGCCCATGTGCCATTCTTAAGTCTGAAACAGTTACACACTGAACACACAACGCAACAAACACATAGTTAGTGTATTTACATTTCTTCCTTCATATTTTGTTTTCAGTTTGTTATTTGTGCAAAGGACAAATGTGCAGTGAATTCCACAATAATGTCATGATTTTAACCCAGTTTCTTTTTGAGTAAGAAAGAAAACATCCAATGATTGATGCGTAACACTCGATATAAAGAAAAATCTGTATCGGCTCAAATTAGTCTGACTACTCGGTTTTTGAAATAGTTACAGCACTATGACATTTTCCAAACGGGCACCATGTCATTGCAGTTGAAGACTTGCAAAGTCCTTCTCCCAACACTGCAAATCAACTGTAAGTAAAGAGCAATGCTTTGCTTGATTTACTTGCTCATGCAGTCTTTCCTGGGCATTCGTTTGCATTTGCCACTCGCGTGTCTTGCCGTGCGCACCGATAGATCGGCTAGATTGGAGCAAATAATACTCGCGTTCGTTTCCCTTCTGTATTTTTAAGGTCCCGGTCTGACTTTCGGCTCTGCGGTGGGGACGCTGAGACAGGAGGGCTTCTCCCCGCCGGGGCTCAGTCTTCTTCTTCAGTATGCAGCTTTAATTGAGCGATAATGAAGAGAGTTTGTCTGAGATGAGGTGAACAGGAGTGGATTAATTTGAATAGGTCCCTTCTGGATTACGGCGGGGGACTCTGAAGGTAGTGCGGGGGTCTCAATGCACAGGGGCCAACATAAGGGTCATTAGCATGAGACTCGGGAGTTGAAGGCGCGTCACGTGACCAGGGTGAAAACGGCGATCTCCGTCCCGAGATCGCATTGTCGATTCTCATCTTTCTTGTCCGTGTCTCTGTTCTCGCTTGCCGGCTCTGTCGCTGCACGTTTTCCTTGCCGTCCTCCGCTATTGTTGTCATCAAATAATACAGTTGCTCGAGCGCGGCGTTTGAATCCCAAGGACCTTGGGGAGCAGATTTGTCTCCAGCAAGCCCCTTCTAATGGGGATTAAGAGGATTAAAAAGCAGAAAACGAGGCCGGCTTTGGAGTCCCCGAGAGGCCGGAGCAAGCTGGGCCAGCGCAGGCCGCGGGGCCTTCTTTCGCCAAAGCCTCCTCCCACCGTTAGCATGACAAAAGGCGGGAGGCTGTCCGAGGGGGCGGCGGCGGCGGCGGCGGCTCGTTTTCATGGAGACAAACAGCATTAGACTCGGCAGTTACATTGTTCCAAACTCAGAGACAGAGACCCCCCCCCCCCCCCGTCCTCCCCCCGCAGCTCAAGGTGTCATATTAATTATTGAAATCTGAGGTGCGTTTCCAGCAAGGGAGCCCTCCAAAGCCTCCGATCTGCATTCATTTGCTTAATTGGACCTGAAAGCCACCTTTGATCTCCACCAATATCTCCCCCCGAAAAAAAAAGGGGGGGGGGGAAGAAATTTCCAAGATGGATTATTTGAGATGGAAGTATTTTTTTCCAGGGTGGACTTTCCCCGACTCCTTTGGTTTGCCCTCAACTGTTGTTGAACGAACGTGTGGCTTCGGGAATTTGCAGTTAACCAGCTTGAGAAGGTCAAGCGTGAAGGGAAGCGACCGCTGACGCCTTCAATCCGGTCACTACTGGGCCTTCTTCGCTTCCACTTCAGCTCTTCCGGACGGGTGTTTGTCAAGTGCCACTTACTTTATCTAGCCGTCCATTATGAGAGCCGCAGCTCATCCTCACAACGCCTATCCCGGAACATCTTCGAGCATGAGGCGGGGTCCACCCTCAACTGGTTTCCAGCCAATCGCCAATTAACGGATGCTTCATCAGAAACCGGACAACCCGGAGAATACCCGCACACGTGTCGACCCCACACAGATGTGGCCTGGATTTGAACCCCGGTTCTCAGAACTGTGAGGCAGACGCTCTCACCAGTAGTCCACCATTCCACCTCTTTTACTTTATTCTTCTAAAAATATCACGCAAAGCATCTTGACCATTCTTTTTACTTCGCAAAATTTGATTCTCCATATATATATTTTTGGAAATTGTAATATTCTGATGTCACTCTCGACGGAGGGACTCGGAATTGACGCTTGCGTGAAGGTGAAGGTGAGGATTGAGAAGCGGGAGATGATTGGAAGAAGCGAATGAAGAGAAAGGAAAACCATCCCTTTTCTCTCTTTTTTTGTTTTTGCACCTTCAAATATGTGTTCAGTGTTCTTGAAATATTGCAACATAATTCTTGGACAATCATGTTTTTTTCTTGTAATATTGTCACTTTTATTATCATGTGATATGAATTTATTCTCATATAACCATTAACTTGTAATATTACTTTTTTTGTTGTTGAAACGATCCCATACAATGTTTTTTTTTCCCTGAGTATATTCTCACTTGTTTTTCTCAATTCTTTTAAAATTAGGTTATTTTTTTCCTTTTTAATATTATGACTTTACTTTAGTCACATAGAGTATAATACAATATTGCAATTTTTTTTCCCTATGATCGCATCATTTACGCTTAGCATGTGAACACTAAGGATTGACTTGACTTGTTGTAATACCAGTCACATACAGTATCATAAATCATAAATCCTACAGTCACAGGTCACATTTATCATTCGTGGCCAACTGACATCAGCAACTGCGCCCCCCCACTCAGGATGCCACCCCCCACCCAAGCACATGCACTTTCTTTTTTAACGAACGGCAAAGTGTGCTAATCGTCGACGTGGACTTGGAGTTGACACCCCCCCCGGGCCCTCAATGAATACAAAAGGACGACGGGGATTAGCCGGGCATCGGGCGGCCCGTTTTCCCCCCCCCCCCCCCCCACGCCAAACGAGGCTCGGCCGGTGGCAGCCGGAACGGAGGAAGGGCGCTAATGACCTCTTCCTGGGAGGGACGACAGCTTCGGCCTGCGCGGCCGCCAATGTCCGACATTAGCAAGTGAATGGGGAGCTTTCATACTGTATATCAATTTAATCTTTCATGTCCGCATGCGGCAGATGGCTTGTTACCGGCGTGGCCGAGGAGACGAATGGCCGGTGTCTCTTTTAAAGGAGCGTCGGCGGGGAAACGGCATTCATTTCAAGGTACCAGCGCCGCACGTCGTCGGCAACGTGGCCGTTTTGCGTTGCGTCGGCCGATAAATCATTAAAATGTTCATCCTGGATAAAGACGGGAGCTGGGGGAAAAAAAGTCATTTCACATTTGCATGGGAGCAATCCGATGAGCGTCAAATCCTCCAGATTGCCAGGCGGTAATGGGACAAGACGTGCTAATCTGAAAAGATCAACGGAAATTCGTCACTTCAGATCTTTTCTGCTTTTCGATGAAATGACAACTCATCCATTACCAAATTAGTCTGATAAATGAGCAATTATTTGACTTAATAAAAAAAACAAAACATTCTAAATCAGTTTGAACCGAGTTACGAAAACTTTTTTCTCCTCTCTCGTACAACGTGGCACGAGAATCTTTGGAAGGTTCACACTTCACCGAATCCTGCGGCAAACGAGAACAAGTCACAGCTTTTGCTTTTTTCTGTTGGGTGACGACGACGACGGCGATGGCGACAACCAAAACGGCAACTATTGCCTTGTCAAGGCGAACACCCCCGGCAAAACCAGACTGACGGACCAATCCCAACTGCACACCGCCTGACGGTCGCCGAACCCTAAATTACTGTTTACAGGCACAAGCAGACATTGGCAAAAACATAAATTCTGAAAATAGACGGAGCACTGACGGAAACGTGACTGTTCCGTTCTCTTCTGCGCTTACGTTGGCAAGTTTTGCGTTTGAGGGGTTTTAACGCAATTGGACTGAAAAGTCCGCCATCGGGTGCGGCTTCACGCGTCGCTAACTTGCTTCAGGAACGAAGCGATCTTTCTTCTGCGGCCCGCTGACAAATGACTCCACTCCAACGCTCGGTGGCGTTCCTGCGAGTCGACCCGCGCGGCTATCGCGCCGGGATACGATCGGCTGACACGAAACACCCCCGTGGGAATGATTTGGCTGACAAATGAGCGAGCGCGGGGGCCGGCGGTCGACATCACACGCGGTACACGCCGCCTCCTCCCGCGCACATCTGAGCTACGAGAGCCCGGCGACGCACAGCCGGACGGCCGAGCCGTGTCAGTCTTCTGCCCGTGTGCCCGTCATTAGAGGGACGGGGCAGCGGGGGGAGGAAAAAAAAAAAAAAAAAAAGTCAGGTGTCTCTGGTCTGCCGGGCGGCGGGCGGGGCGGGAGGGAATCCGGCTGCAATTGAGCGGGACGGTGGAAGTGGAGCAGGGGAGGACGCCTCATTATCGGCACCGGAAAAGCTGCGGCGTGAGAAAGGCCCGGCGACCCCCCGCCGGTCTCTGAGGTCATCGAGTTAGCGACTGGGGACGAGTCGCTGGTCGAGCGGCGATTTCAGTCTCTGACCCTCTAATCATGAAGCCGCGGGCCCGCTTCCTAAAGGTCACCGAGGAGTCCTTGATCACACTCCAAAGCTTGCTAAAATGGCAGCGGCGCTTTTAAGAGCGCGCGGGTGGCGCCGGCGCAAAGCCCCGATCGCTCTCGGGCCGCCGCAGCCGCGATGGGAGGACAAATTCAAAGGTGCTGGACTACGGCAGGAATTTCCTTAATTGGAGCAATGTCCACGTGGCTCAAAAAGAAAGACAAACAGATGCTGTGTTGAAAATACCACATCAGGATAACAGAAGTCATTAAAGTTTGCATGGGAAAAGGCTTTCATCGTCACGGCGACACAAACCATTAGGACCGCAAGCCTTTTTCCGTGTAAACTTTAATGATGTACTGTATGCTAAAAGCCTTTTGGTTCTGAAAAACATACGAATCGCGACCTTAATAAGCTCTCAGCTGGTGTCTGCTGACGTTACGGGAGCGGTCGCGCCGTTATCTAAACTTCTTAAATGGCGACGCAACTTTCATCTGGGCGACTTTGTGCTTTTCGGCAAAGTAGTTCAACATCAATCGGCTTCTTGGCCGGACAGAGTGGACTGACGCCCGGAGGCCCGGAGGCCCCGAGACGCTCGGTCTGTCGGATACGCCGGCGGTTTCCAACCTTAATTGAGCCAAGCTAGTCGTCGTACAGAAGAAACGTCTCAAGGTTCGCAACTGAACGAAAACACGGAACGTTGATCCCGTTTCAATTTACTCCCAATTTGAGGTTATTGGTGTGATTTGCTGTGTGGGCCTGCTCATTTTTTTTTTTTTTTTTACACAAAAGCTGATATACTCGCAGTCAATCTGTTGTATCACACATGGAAACAACAAAGGCCTGAAAAGGGGGACCAAAAAAAACTAACCCAAAACCCAAAATATTGTCGTGGGGAGAACCCCGGCCACCAGAGATTTTTTTTGAGGCAAAATACATTTTCTCCACGCAGAAAATGTACACACTTCAAGTACATGCTGATGAAGAAATTTAAGATTCAAATGAAATATGCCTCATTTCTATGCTTTTGTTTTGAACCAGGCCCCTTTCCAACTGTATCTGATGCCGTTTCGTGCAGCTCTGCCACATGAAGTGGATCCTCCTCTTTTCTGGAAAAGAAGTACCGTAAATTCTCGTGTATAACGCATCCTAAAGTATAATGCGCACCTCCAAAGTTGACCCCCCCCCTCCAAAAAAAAAAAAAAATTAAATCTGCAAAATCCTTCTACCAATGTACAATGCGCACCAACAATTTGCTGTTACCAATATGCTCAAAATATTCAGAATTATCTGTATTTCTATTTTGCTAGGTTTGTACTTGTACCTGTATATGACTACACAATCTGAGTGCATTTTTTATTTTTCATCCATACCTAAACATAATGCGCTCTATTGACTTTTTGAAAATATTTCTGGAAAAAATTGCACATTACGTAGTCTGTTTCACTTCAAAGGCTAATCTCGAATGTATCCAGGAAAATGTTAAGTGCACTGTCTTCTGTTTTTATTATTGGCTATTTCTGAATTTGAAGTTAGTTCATTCTGTGTTGTGACATAATCCCGTTCATCCAAATCCGCCCCCACCCCCACCCCCCCCCAAAAAAAAATGACAACAACAAAGATCTTTCTTCAGCCTGGACGAAACCACTTACGCACATTAGCAGTCGGCGTGTCATCGCTTGAAACGTGAGCGCACCTCAAGCGTTGGCTGCGCTCATTGGAGAAGTCTTGTGGCAGAAGAATAAACATTTTCCTTCGTAGCCCGAGGAGCCACTTTTCATGTGTCAAGCATCTTTTAATAATTAATTTGTTTAATACACACGCAGCATCTGCCGGCTACAACACGCGGCATCCTCGCGCTCGGACCGGCGAGCGCAGCTGCTGCCGTTGTGCAAAATCATTTCTTCTCGCTCTCGCTCTCGCTCTCCCTTTTTCTTTTTCCTTGAAACGCCTTTTTTTTTTTTGACACGCCAACATCGCGGGCCGACTTTCCTCCGGCTGAAAGCGGGCCAAATGGAGACGATTGTAAATGAAATACATTTGTGGCAGCAAGGGAGGAATGATGCCAGATTAAGCCCATGAATATATACATGGGCCAGGGCTGACCCGTCTCCAGACGCTTGATTTCCCTCGGGGGTGGGCTGACACTCTGAGTACTGTGTTTGTGTGTGTATGTGTGTGTACACACGTTTAAACACAAAGGTGAGGAGTTCTCTTGAACAGGTCCAAATTGAGCATAATCTCATTCCTCATTGTGGAGGAACACCGACGAAATTGCACCATTGCACTTTAATCGATGGTCGGCGGCAAAGGGCGGGCAGCCCCCCCGAGCCCCCCGCCCCCCCCTTCCTCTTCTCCCGTCCTCCATTTGAGTCCTCCTACGGGCCGGCGAACGTGATGGTCCGCCGGCCACCATTTCCGCTCGCGCCACTTCGCCCCCGAACGGAAGCCTCCGACGTCGCCTTCTCAAGCGATCACGAGCGTCACGCGGTCGAGACGGACCAAAAGACGCCGACCGGATCCGTCAATACGTTTTTATGCAATAATGGCTGCAACTTTTTCCACAATTTGACAACGCGATGAAAACACAAGAAATAGTGGGCAAAACAATCAATCATAATAATAGCAACAGGACTTTTGTGCTGATTCAAAAGTATCATCTTCTTTTAAACATTAAGAATGAAATAGTTCTTCTGAAACAAAAGTTGTTTCAAACTAGTAATATGGCAGATTGAACTGCGATAAGACTTGTTCTGATACCAGCATGTATGTATACTGTATAAATTATCTATACGTACACTCACAGAAAAGTATTTAACGCGTCACCATTCTTTTCACTAATCATACTTCCAAGTGGAGTAATGACCTAAAAATGTCACCGGATGTCGAGAATAAGCCAAGTAACGAACAACAAATACGATCATGAATTAAGTTACGTGTAAAAATATAACGTGATACAGGGGAAAACGAAGAAAGGGAGGTGCAAAAAAAAAAAAAGCACAGAAAGGCAAGACATGACATAAAATGTATCAATAACCCAAAAGCACTTCGGCTCATTGTCAGTCCAAGCAAATATCAGACGGCTCCGTCCTAACCGACGGCCGACAAAAAGGTTTCATTGTCGAGGTGTGACTCAACACGAATCTCATGATCGCTGAGAGCGGGGGAACCCTAACCTCTCGAGACCATCCCAAAGTCATTGTCGCAAAACACGACGATGATGACAACCTTCACCAGACGTGCAAACACCAAAAGGCATGAAAAGGTGACCAAAAACAAACAAACAAAAATGTATACGGGGGTCTCGGGGTGAGAGACTTTGCCCGGGAACACCTCAGGATCCCCTCGGAAGAGCTGGAGGAAGTGGCTGTCCGAGATTCCTCGCTAAAGCCCGAAGAAAATGAATGGACGGACAGATACAAAACACGACCCGAAACTGGCCACAATTTTCTTCAAACGAATCCAATCTGAAACTAATCATTTGGCAAATGACCAAAGAGTCTTCTTTTGAGTTCAACGACGATTGAAAAACATGACAACGCAGACCACTGCAAATGATTCGGTCTTAGTTTCCTTTCACAGGCCAGCGAGCGTGATTGTTCGCTCGCTTCCATTTCCTCCACTTTCCTTTTCCCCCTATTTGTGTTCCAGTGGAAGCGTCCGCTAACGTCTGCTGGAGCAATCAGGAGGCAAATGCGGTGGGGATAAGGCCAATCACAAACCAATAAATTCCATCCGGATGTGGCGCTTTGCTCTCGTCCCCGCGGATAATGCCGGGAGATTTGCCTCATCCTGCCGCCGGCGCATCCCTTGCAGTCAAGCGCGCGCAACCGACGGGGGTTGATTACGATTATTACATTTGCGTGCACCCCCACACAGGTGCTTGTGATTATTCAAAAGGTAGGAAAATCTTTGCTCAGATGCACATTAGCGAGAATCCTCGCTTCGCTCCGCTCCGAGAGGGGAGAAGAGGAAGTTCCGTAAAAGTCACGATGGAGCAATCGGACATACGAAATCAGTCGTTGTTTTCGCTGGAGTCAAACAAGTTGAGAGGTGCACTAAATCGACAACAACTGTGCGCAAATTGCAAACAGTCGGAAGCGACCGAGGAACCGTACAAAAATAGAACAGAGGTCTCGGTTTGAATGCGTGGAATTCATGCATGGAATAGCCACTCCCACAAAATTCCAACCATCGAGAGTTGAAGGAAATCATTGTTATCTTCAGATATTCTAATCTGTCACATTTCATTCTTCCGATATTCCAATTGGTCACGTTTCCTGCAAAACAAACGTTTGGGGTGGAGGGGGGCGTTCACAGTTGTAAATTGGCAACCGCTTACACTAAAAACTGCTTCATCACGTTGAGCGCGATATTCTTGAAAATCGATATGGTTCTACAACCAATTAGAGGTCTGTAAAACATCAGTGAACGTCTATGACCAGGCAAGCCTTTTGAAAGCGCAAAGTGTTTGGTTTTGCGATAGTTTTGGGTGGCTGTTTGAATTGCATCAAAAAAAATTGATACTATGATGGCCTGCTAACCCTAACCCAAAGAAGCAACGGCTGAGCTGTCACGCAGTGCGTGTGGTTCGGGACATAAATTTTCTGGAGTGGCCGACAGTAAGTTACCGGCTTTGTTTGGATTCAAAATTTCAGTGTCAGTGAACACGAACACACACACGAACGAACGAACACACACAAACATTTCCGTGTTTTTATCCAAAGTGCAAACCAGCTGTTCAATATCCCCTTTTTAAGTCGTTTTTTTTTTTCCCTTAACTTGCAAACCCGTTGTTGTTTGGGTGTGTTGTGACCTCATTAACATTAAAGTGACCACTTTGCGTGGAATACAAGCCGAAATAAAATTCATTTGCAAACAGTTGTGGTACTCACCAATCCCGAGTTCAAAGGTTAGAGCGTGGCGAAAAGAGCAGGCCTCTCGCCAAAATGGGCAAACCAGACGACTTTGTATTCTCAGCAGGGTCGAGAGAGAGCATCCATGGTCCGCATTACAGTACGAAGGCCTCTGTTCACTTTAGAGTTTAATATAAACCTCTATACGTGGCACATAAGAGGCAAATGAAACGCTAGCATTAGCTTCAGTGCGCTACGTTGCTAATCGCGATTAGCATTTTGCTTTTCTGTTCAACTGATTCTGTCCGAGCACAATGAAAAAATAAAAACATCCAGAACTCACTCTCACACTATTGTGTGTAGTCCGAAACGCTCCAACACCCACTTGTTTTGAATTATTTTTTTCTCGCGAATGCTTTCATTCACGTCGACAAACTTGACTGCAAAGAGCGAAAGTGCAGGTGAGCACTGTACCTGATTGGACACGTCAATCATCCAATCACGTGTGAGGAAAAACAAAAAAAAAAAAGACATCCGGTGGTGAGTTGGTAAATTGAAAAGGAAAAAAGAAAGGAAGCTGGGCAAATCAATATATAAAATGATAAAACACACTTTTAATACGTTCCATATTTCATAACTAGCCTACATTTATTAAAACCCGAGACCTGTGAGGCAGATGTGCTCACCAGTCGCCCAACGTGCCACACCTCTCACATTGTTCATTGTTTCTTCCACTTATCCTCACGAGGGTCACGGGAGTGCTGGAGCCTATCGCAGCTGTCGACGGCCAGGAGGCGGCGTACACCATGAACTGGTCGCCAGCCAATCGCAGGGCACATCGAGACAAACGGCCACACTCACAATCACGCCTACAGGCAATTTTAGAGTGTCCAATGAATGTTGCATGTTTTTGGGATGTGGGAGAAAACCAGAGTGCACGGAGGAAACCCACGCAGGGCCGTGGAGAACATGCAAACTCCACACAGGCGAGGCCGGGATTTGAACCCCGTTCCCAGAACTGCGAGGCCAACGCTCCCCAGCTGCTCCACCGTGCCACCCGCTAACTGAAAAAATGCCAAGTAAATAAAATTGACCTCTCTCCGCGGTGACAATTCATCTTATTTTTACACTTGCATGAACCGTTGGAATGTGACATCAAAATATGGTCAATAATTGACTATGGAGTGTGCAAAGAGTTAGCGTCCCTGCCTCGCAGTCTGGAGATCAGTGTTTGAATGCCATGAATTCACGTTCCAAATTCCACACGCGAGCCGGATGAATTGAAGACGGTGTACGCCGATCCTCTCGCCCGAAGTCTTGCGGGGATTTGGCCCCCGCGCGCGCGCGCACGCCACGCTAATTATGAGCAGCGCTTGAGGAAAAATAGACGCAGCGAGATGCCAATCGGGCGCACGGACTTGCAGGCTCGATTTGAAATCCGAATCGAATGCAAGACGTTGTTCGACGGCGGCCGCCAGCTCGGCAAACAGGCGATGTCTTGTCTTCTTCACAAATGTTATCATTTGCTTCGCTGTTACGAGTGTGTGTTTGCGTGCGCGTGTGTCCTGGTCATCGATGTTGCTGAGCAAATAAATGCGCAGTGCGGAAACGGGAGTGGGGTGGGGTGGGGTGGGGGGGGTTTCCCCATTATGGGCCATAATGAGTACATCCGCTCCTCACGCGCGCACACCAGCTCGAGAACCTTTGTTGCATTGTTTTGTTGCGACAAATCAACACGCGGCGCGTGGCTGGAGGAGCTCCGTTGCGGCCGCGACGGTGTCGCTCGCCTTCTTCCTCCTCTCATTATGTTTTGACATGTCGCAATCATTACCGCCGTGCACACACATTACATACCACTGTGCATACACGCAGGCCAAGCTGTCAAGTCCAAAAATAATTAGGCATCAAAATGAATTTCCATGTTTTTTTTTTCCCTACAATCCTGCGTGCCTTGTTGGTTTTATTCATGTGCTGGAACTCGGGAGACCGACTAATGCACTTAACATGCTCTCATCATGAATTTTCATGACACCATTACAAGAACGCACGAAAACACACTTTGCACTGTGTGATACAGTTATGTGCACAGGATGTATCTTTTTAATGGTGCTGTTGCATCATTGGGGGGGGGGGGAAACATATATATATATATACTTTTGGCACGTTTTGCTTCATCTTCAAGTTGTTAACACACTGCGGGCTTTCGCCACGTCGGAATAAACTGCGCAGAGGTGACGCCTTACCTTGTTATGACGGCCAATTTGGCTGACGATCGTTCGGAATGCGCGCCATACTGAATAACGACAGTGGTGGACGCATGTTTGGAATGGGGGGGGGGGGCACAAAACAAATTAAGTGTGGCAACTTTTAAGAAGAATGCAAAGAATGGACCTGCTGATCTCAATGCAATCCAGCAAAAAAAAAAAAGTCTCCGTTTTGTCTGCCGCTCGTCCTCATGAGGGTTCCCGCTCACGACTGGGCCGAAGCCGATCCCGGATGACTTGAGGCGAGAGGCGAGGTACGCCCGGGACTTGTTGCCAGCCGATCGCAGGCCACCAAGAGACAAACAACCGTTCAGGATGCAGGCTGACGTTGATGTCATATTTTGTGTCTTCAATGGAGCTAACTTGCATTTTTGCTGTTGTTGTTGAATGTGAGTTAAAGCCAAAGCACCCCGAGAAAATATGCAAACTCCTCACAGGAAGATTCCCGCCAAGATCCTCAAAACGGTTTGGGAATTTTTTTCAAATGCAAAAGTTCACTTAACACATGTTATTGTTTTCGAGCGTCTCTGGCGAGATAATCAGAAGTAAACGGAAAGGGGAGGAATACGATTGGGCCAACACACGATCACCTCAGATTTGTTTGGATGAAAAAAAAAAAAGAGAAGAAAACATTTCTACGGCCAGGAAATAATTGAAACTGTCACCATGATTACCCGGGCGACTTCTCGCCATCCATTTTCCAAGCCGCTCATCCTCACAAGGGTTCACAGGAGTGCTGGCGCTTATCCCAGCTAACTTCAGGCGAAAGGCAGATGACACCCTGGACTGGCCCCCTCCCCGTCAGTCACAACTTTCTAAAAAATATCTCAACTGTGATACAAGTGTATAAAGAAGTCAACCACATTCAAAATCAAGCAGTAAAAATAATACCACGGGGAAAGATTCTTTTAAAACAAGTAATGACACATAGGGTGATGCTAGCGTGTTTTAGCTTGAGACTGGACTTTGCTCAATGTTTTGCAAATTTCATTGGATGTCTTGCAATGACAAGATAGCAATTCTATTCGATATATGTACGGCATTTTGTAATAGTGAAAGATGTGGCACGGTGGTGCAAGTGGTTAGAGTGTTGGCCTCACATTTCCGAGGATTGTGGATCAAGTCCTGGCCCGCCAGTGTGGAGTTTGCATCTTCTCCCCGTGCCTGCGTGGCTTTTCTGCAGGTACTCCGGTTTCCTCCCATATCCCCAAAATCATGCATCAATTGGAGACTCTAAATTGCCCGTAGGTGTGACTGTGAGTGCGACTGTTGTCCGTCTCGACGTGCCCTGCGATTGGCCGGCAACCGGTTCAGGGTGTAAGCGGCCTCCTGCCTGGTGATAGCTGGCTTAGGCTCCCGCACTCCTGCGACCCTTGTGAGGATAAGCAGCTCAGAAAACGGATGAATGGTTAATAGTGAGGGATAAGAAAATGAAAATTCACAGTGAAAGTGAGAGGTGAAAGGTGACCGTTCATTGTGCGAAGAGATGAAAAAAAAAAAAAAAAAAACACAATAAGATGACAACGCATATGGCGGCAGCGGAGTCGTGGAGCGTCTTTTTTTTTGGGGGGGGGGGAATAAAACAGCAATAAACCTCCCTCAAAACGTTTTTCCCTTTAATGCGCTTGGAAGCAAACTCCAACTTATATTTTCTGCTGTTTGCGATATTAATTGAAAATCAGGTCCAATTTGATTTGGACTGAGTGAGTGTTTCGATTTGGAAGTCGTTACTGTAAGCTCGCGTACTTAAACGGATTTCGTTGAGGCTCGCGGTGCGGTTTTGGACGCACGACTCACGGGGACGCGAAATCAATGAAGCGGTTGAGTTAAACGCTGCACTTCCCCCGCTTTGAAGGTCTGCTGCCAGTTCCTGCGAGTGAAGTAACATTTTGACGTGGCATCCGGAACGACGAGGCGCTTGATTTGCGCGTCGGCTCGTGGCTGGCGCTTCGCAGCTTTTTATGAATGTTTTATGAGGCCACACGTGTACGATCAGCGGAGGAAGACGCGCTCAGACGACGCGACTGGCGTGTCGCGCCACATTCCTTCGCGCTTTGTTGCCTCAAAGGCCGCCGCCACCGCCGCCGCCGCGCGCGGGCGTTAAATGGCTTCTCTGTTGCGGAACTGCTCACGCTCACTTTTACCCGCAAGCCCCCCGGGGCTCGGCAAGGTAAACACACATCAGCTGGGCCTGATTTATTCCGCCTCGCCGTCTTCGTAACACGCGGCCGCGCCCGTCTACGACACGCGTGTCAATCATCGTCTGCGGTCTTTGCGCGTTCCATCGACTTTTGATATTATTGTGCCCGTATTGTATTGTCCGGAGCAGCTCGGACGGAGGCGTGTGTCTCGCTCTGCTCTCCTGTCCGTGCCATAAAAAAAAAAAATAATAATAATCCAATTTCCTCTTTTTTTTCCTAACGTACAATGATGACACACGCGGTACTGTAAGTCCTGAAACTGCGCCTGCCTTGGTGACGACATGATGAGACTTTGTTACCGTGCCAAGAATGTCTTCCGCCCTCAGCTTTCACATTCTTCGATTGTACCTCTGTCCTCGTCCATTCCTTCCTTCCTTCCTTCCTTCCTTCCTTCCTTCCTTCCTTCCTTCCTTCCTCACACACACACACACACACACCACACACACACACACACACACACACACACACACACACACACACACACACAAAGACCACTATAACGAACACATCGTTCATTGAATTATTTTGCAAGTCAATATCCAGTGAGGATACAGTATGTGGCGTGGAAAATAGATGGTTGTGTTGTGAAGATCGGGGTTCAAATCCCAACCCCAACCGCGTGGACTTCTCCCCGTGCCTCTGTGGCTTTTCTCCGGGGGCTTCGCATTCCTCCCACCTCCCCCAAAGCACGCACGTTAGGTTAACTGAAGGCTCTCAATTGGGCCTCGATGGGAATGTGACTGTGACTGGTTGCTGGTTTCTGGTTTCTTCTCCCTGCGACGGACTGGCAAGCACTTTCGGGTGTACCCTGGCTTGGATTACGCATGTTTAGTCTTCAAATTGTGGCCATTGAGCAGAGGTGGCGAGTCGTACACCATTACATGAACTCGAGTAACATTTTCCATCAACTGAACTTGTCAGAGTACTTTGAAAGCAGTCTACTTTTTACTTGTACTTGAGTATTTGTGTGAAGAAAGAGTGATGCAGAAGAGTGGAACCACGATTTCCAAACTTAAGTCATTCCGGAACGCTGTTTGAGACCTGAACTCATGAAATGAGCTGAAAATGAAATAATCCTTTGCAGCCCCTGAACCTTTTTATCGGTATAAAATAAATACAGGCAACATAGAAATGAGTGAAACAACATTATTGCGAAGAAAGAAGATTTTCTTTGCTGGCAAGATGTTACTTTTCTCACAATATGGAGGCGTCACAGATCCCGGAATGGTTTTCTGTTTTTCATTGATCCACAATCCTTCCTCTCCTTTCTCTTTATCATTGGAGGTCTTCACGTCGTCAAAGTCGTTCCTCTTTTGCCTCTTTGTGTAAACGTTCAATTTCTTGTGCATCGAAACGATTGGAAGTGGACTCTGGAGAACGATGACGTCACGGAGAGCCGACTGGAGTTGTGTGACTTTGAAACCGCCGCCCGACTCTCCAGACGTGACTGGGCGACTTGGAGACTTTTTCAAAACTGCGCTGCCAGATCACAAACACAAACAGGTTTAGCTCGTATTCCCCCCCCCCCCAGCCCCCCACCCCAATACATTTATACATTCAGGTTTTCTAATAACACCGTTGCTAGCAGTTTGTTTTAAATTGTCAAAATCTATATTTTTCAACCGCAGATGTTTACTGTCACACTAGTGTCGCTCCATCTAACCCAAGAAAAAAAATCTTCAGTGTTTGAACATACTTGGCCGGTAAAGATGATCCAGATTCTGACGTTGGATGAATAAAAATACAACTGTGAACTATTTTGGGAGAAAAAAGGAAGAATACAAAGAATAAAAGGGCTGTAGTTTAGAGGGGGGAAAAATAATACGGTATGTGATGAAAATGTCAGAACTTTTTGGAAAACGACCAAAGTTCAAATGTTCCAACAGTCCTGATTTAAGATTAAAAAAAAAAAAAAACATGTATATCTATTGTCATTTTCTGAGAAGTTGCGTTGTTGCTTCCAGTGAAGTTTCCTCCTGGTGAAAAGTGGAGCATCGCTTGACTGGCTGACACTCGTCTGCCGCCAGGCGACGGCGGAGGTCGCGCGGCAGTCGACGCCTGAATCCGCTTCCAGATGGCGCGCCAGATGCGTCGCCGCCAGACGTCTTTTGACAGGCGGGCGCGTCCTACCTGCGTGCCAAAGTCCAAACAACCCCTGAAGGCTGTAAACTGCGAAAAGATTGAAGTTCAGGGGCTGCCGGTGAAGTAGCCGACTGGTAAGGTGCGTGTCGGACTCCTGTCGAGCCACTGATCACCTACGATGAGATTTGTTCGAGCCGGCGCGCACCTTGCATTTTTGGAAACATTCACGACCGTGCAAACGCCACACGGGCTCGGCCGGATTTGAACCCGCCACCTCAGGCCTGTGGGCCAGATGTGCTAAACGGTCGACCTTCCAGGTCATGTTTGGAAAAATATGGAACATTTGAAACCAGGGCAGAACGGCTCATGACCAGAGAGAGACGATGACAGTTGTTGTTGGCTTTAGAAAGAGGACGTGTCATGTCATTATCCAAGCCGCTTATCCTCACAAGGGTTGCGAGCCCATCCCAGCTAGCCTCTGGCGAAAGGCGGACCGCGCCCTGAACTGGTCGCCGGTCAGATATCGACACCGTCACGCACCAAAGGAAGGCAGGCAGGCGTGTGTGTACCACTTACACCATCAGTGACTCTAAAGAGGAAGAAAGAAAGAAAAAAAAAAAAAACACTTTTGCAGCGATTTAAAAAAAAAAAAATGTAATTAACATTGAACTCAATGAAATTTCCAAAAGCGACTGTAACTTAATGGCACATTTCCTCCTCGTAATGTAGTGGATTACAATTACATACATGTTTTTTAATTCAATTACGTTATCTCGTTACGTGTGATGAGTTGCCCCCCCCCCCCCCGCAACGCTTTTCCCTACACACAGTAAGCGATGGAGGAGGAGAGAGTTTGATTATAATTACAGATTTGGGCTGCTGGCGCCTTTGCATAATCTGCTCATTACAGCCCGCAGTGTGTGTGCAGCGTGTGCGCGAGCCAAGAAGTGGCGACACAAGTGTCCCATTTAGAATCTAAACACACAAAAAGCTGTTATTTCAATTGACCTCCGTCACATCAAGCTGTCAATGATCTCAGCTCTCTCGTCTTTTCCTCTATGCTAATGACCGACATTTTGGGGGAGCCGAACGAGAAGGTGACGCATTTAGCCGGCCGGCGTTCCTGGCGGAGGTGAGGCAGCCCGGCAGCGTTTATGGAAATGGACGCAGCTGAGGAAGCGTTCCCCCCAAAAAAAAATAAAAAAAAAAAAAGTCTGCAGAACTTTGGTGCAGGCTCGTCTGCAAAGTCGTTGTTGTTTTTCTTGGCATTATTTGTTGCTCATTGGAGTTGTCAGTCCCGCAGTGGCGCTGGCAGGCATCCCCGGTCCGACGTTGCCTCGCGATTAGCGGATGAGAGCTGCTTATGATTGACTCGCTCGACGCATCCGTCAGCGCAACTCCCATGAATAAGCAATGGCTCGCTCTCCTCTATTCCATCAGAACTGCTGTCATTTCAAGCCATAAACCTTATCAAGCGTCACTTGAAATATTCTGCTCGCCCCGGAAATGTGTTGGTTTTTTTTTTTTTTTTTTATATAGCAGTCGTCACCATCGGTTTCACCTGCGCGTATAGATCTTTTCACGGTTGTTTACTGCTGTCAGACGCCGGATAAAAGCCAAGGTAAACGGAACTAATGGACCGCGATCATCTGCATACAAGCCCGCTTTGAGCTTTTTTTTTTTTTTTTTTTTTTTATAGCGCTCATTCCCAATTTCCATTAGTATTCCCTTTTAGCGCGGCTAACGGGTGCTAACAGTCTGCGCCGGCGGCGGCGGGCCGACGGACTGCGGCGGCCGTAAGCGAGCGTGACAGGCCGCTGGCGGAGCCGTTTAGCCCGTTTCAAAAAGTTTGTATTCTTCCCTTAGCGCTGCAGTCAAAGAAATTAGGATTGTTAAACGGCAAAAAAAAGAAAGTAGAAGATTTGCACGGTCGCCACGAGGAGGGATCGCCGCCGACGCCTTCGCCAGTTACGACGCGCGTCAGCCGTTTTAACGCTCGGAAACAGCGCCCCCGGGCTCCCTTGGAAAGGCCTACAAGTAGCTGAGAATTAGCCCCCGATTTGCACCTTTTTCAACATTTAGTTTGGCTTCCAGGAGAGGCGAGGCTTGCTGAAGGAACAACTGAGCAAAAAGTGAAGGTTTGGAAAAGTCGGGGAAGCGGAACGACTGAAATTTGAATACTTGTCCTTCCATTTTTGCTGACGGGAATGCAGAAATGTCAGGAAAATCGAAGACAGTTGTAGTCTCTGAACGCAACAGCGGGGAAAACCGTGAGGAAACCGAGGAGATCCGGGCTCTCCTGGATTTGGTCTCAGCACGTTTCATCCGTGAGGAGACTAAGGGCAGCGAGATGACGGAGCGCCGCAGTCAAGCGGAAACTGGAGTCTCGTCTGGCCCAATTGGCGGAGGCCTGCTGCGGTAATTTGGAAGAGCAAAAGACAAGCGTCCGAGGAGCGTTTCTGGGCAAGGAAAGATTCCACTCAAGCGCAAGAGCCAGCCAGGACATTCGGACTCGTGAGGCCTGCCCCCCAAAGTGTTACGTTAACCAGATTTGCCAATTCGGTGACCCCGTTTGAGCAAAATCTGCCACCGACACCTGCCGGCCACAGCGGCGCCTTCATTCAATAAAGCAAGCGGGCCCCTAACAGCATTTAGCGGAAGGCGCCATCCATTCTCCCTCATTTGGATCAGCGCAATGAGACACGACAGGGGGGGGGGGGGGCAAGGCGCTATTTTCAGCCCGTCTCACAAAAGATGCCAGCAAAGACTCTCGCGCACCGAAGATGTCATCAAGATGGCGGCAGAATGCCTGACAAATCCATTTCAAGCGCGAGCTTCCGTCCCTGCGCCGGTCGAGGAAGGCCTCGAGGCGTGGTCGAAGACCCGAGTCCGACATCCAGCAGTGCGGACAACGGAGCGCTGGCGGCGGCCCTTCAGCCCGGACTGTGCGCTCTGGTCTTGATTGAATTGGCCCAGCGAGCATATGCTCTCCTCTGCGCCATAAAGCGCAATTAAGCTTCTTCTAATGTGATTTGAGGACGCTGCTCAAGTCTTTCAACCGCAATCCGGCAAATATTTTGCCACGTTGACAATCTGCTCAAATGTGTGAGTTTTTGCCGCGTGTTCAAGTGGCTGGCAATTGTTACGATTGTTTTTTGAACATTGCTGAGTACATTTACCGGGCCAGCTGTCATCCAACACGGTCACGCTGACGTTTCTTCATTGACGCGGTTGCGGGTTTGACTCCTTTGTGTTCGGAATGACTTTCCCGCTGGCGCTCGTGTTCCGGCTGACCTGGAGCGTGTTTGTTGAAATGGTCCAAAGTTATCTGTCGTACTTTTCTTGAGTGTTTTGTGCTGACACGCGTGAACCCTTTGGCTGCCGAGCGCAGCAGTCGCGCGCCGGCTTCGTGGCCCACTTTATCGCCGCGCTTAAAGTGCGAGTCAACAGTTCAGCCGCTGCGTCGCCGCCCCTGCCGGCGCTTTGTTGACTGCTAAATATTGATGGCCATCTGGAGCGCCGCTCGGCTGCCGTCAAAATTGGGGAGGCCCCGCCCTCGTCTCTCGCACCTGGGAGGCCGCACCGCCGGCGCCGCTTCGCCAGCTCGCTCGGGCGGCTGTTTCAAACGAGAAGAAATCCGATCGGACGCCGACATTGTGCGCCATCCCAGCGATTGTTCTGACAACAATTGGATTTGCTCCTTTTGGTCTGCTCGCAAAAGCCCGTCGTCGGGCAGGGGCCGAGGCGAGCGTCTCGTCTTTTGCTTTGTCGTGCGACGCCACGACGAGGACGAAAAGATCCCGTCCGTGTCAGCGGGGTTTTCATGAAACGACAGTTATGCGGGCCAGATTGGAAACGCGTGTTGTGCGAGAAGCGCTTGGAGGACGAGGATGACGCTGACTTGAAGACGCAACCGACCATCTTTGCGCTTTGCTGCCTTCCTCTTGTCCTTCCTTCAGGGATCCCTCCGACGTTTGCGTCGCTGACTGTCCAACAAAATAGTCCACTTCAGAACACAATCGTTCATTCCCCCTTTTTTCCCGGTTCCAGTGAATTTGTATCGTTTACGTGGATGAAAAGAATATCACGAGACAGTTTTGATGATTTTTGGCATTTGTACCAAAACACAGCTTCAGTGAAAACGCCCAGGTCTTTGCGGCTTTGCACAGCCAACACATACATTAGTATTGTGACATTTCAACGCCAGGATCCATCAATTAATTGCGCGTTGCACGGTGGTGCGACTGGTTAGAGCGTTGGGCTCGCAGTTTTGAGCACTGGGGTTCAAATCCCAGCCCCGTCCGTGTGGAGGAAAAGCATGCATGCTAACAATGTAACCGGTGTGCGGACACACGGTGCGCTGTACATTTGGGGGAAAATGTAAGACTTATATATATGCTTTATGGTCACAAAATAAGGTACATGTCATGCACAGGTCTTTTAATACTGCATAAATTATTTGCGGATTTTCGGTATTCACAGGGGGGGTGGGAAGGAACATAAACCCACAAATAATGAGGGAACACTGTTTAGTTCACAGTATTGCTTACGGATTTTTTTTTTTTTTTTTTTGTCCACAAACTGCCTAATCTGGGTAGTACTGCAAATGCAAGATACAAAATTTCAAATTCAAATTTTATTTACTCATATTAGTTTTTCTTTGCTGGGATTTTACAATCGGCTGTACTCTGCCCCATCCCAAATCAATTGTTATTTGACGTCTCCAGCTGTCAAGTTTTTGTTTTGGAGTCGACCCAGATGTAGACCATGGACCTGATTTTGAACGTGAACTCCGATTGCCATGACACGTTTGGAAGATATGATCTCTTTCGACTTGAGTGACCCAAGAATAAGAACCGACTTTTTATTTGGCGCAAATGCTTGCCACTGCCCTTGTTAAGGGTTCGGTTCCATTTCTGCCGCTGGCCGCGGGTACTTCTTCCTTTATCAATGCATTCGGTAATAACAGAGTAAAGTTCTTCGGATACCCATTTGACTATTGTTCATCACTGCTAACGCAGCGTCCGGCTGCGATGTTTTGTTTTTGGGAGCTGCTGCTGCTGCAGAAGTTGACCGATGAGGGCACGCGGTCGACCTCTCCCGTCTTCCCCGACTTTTTGCTCGGCTTTGAATCGCGGTCGTTTCGGCTCTTCGTGAGTAAAGCTGATCTGCACCGCCGGATTGAAGCCGTCATTGCGAGCCAGACACGCCGGTGAGCTCTCACACGAGCCTGGGGGGGGGGGGGGGGGGCATCAAAGGCTCGGAACGACCGCAGATCGTTCGGCTGCTCAAATCTTCCTCAACTTCATCTTTTTGGGAAAGCTGCAGATGCTTACCTCCTTTTTTGCATTCCGTCATTTTAAATTGCATCCCACAGTGCCACAATGAGACATTGTGAACAATTTTCGCTGACGCTAAAAGTTGTTCGCAAGTGGTTAGCTTAGCTGCACGGAGAGCGGGAACGTAACCGTTTTACAACAGGCATTCTACGTCATCACTCTCAGAATGTAAAACAGGGCAAATTAAAGTTAAAAGAAATATTTCGACGTTAGGCGCTACCTGCGCAAAAGAGGAAAATGCTAATTGGTCAAAAGAGCCTTGCACGGGGCATCACAACGTCACATAGCAGGTGCGACGTGGCCTCTTCTGCAGACGCGCACGTGGACACGTCGTCCATGGTGTCTCAAAAGGTGGGGAAGACGAGCGTCCCCGTTCGAGCTGACGGGCTCGTTCCAAACTGGCCCGGCCTCGCCGGCGCCCTAATCGCTTCCGAGTGAAGACGCGACGTGTCGGGCTTGGCCTGCCGGCCGGCCGGCTGGCTGGCTGGCTGGCTTGTTTGTGCTCTGTGCGGCAATTAAAAATAATTGGCAAGCAGGTTTTTCCCTGAGAATCTTCCAAGAGTGCCAGTGATGATCTAATGATGCTTCATTAGGCATGCTGAAAGCTTCCAGCGCCATATGACACACGCAATTAGCCGCCATCACAGGCATTAGGGGGGGAAAAAAAAAAAAATCATTTAAAAAATGCCCCGGCCAAGATGAGCTCTTCACTTAATGACCAATTCATTTGCTAATTGATTTCTTATTAGCGGCAAGCAGAAACGACTGGTTGGCCGACCGCTGCCGCTAATTAACAGCATTTACGCCATTAGTCAATCGTTTAATTTTCCCGGGAAAAATAACTTTGGAGATGAGGAGCTTTTTTTTCTTTTTCTTTCTTTCTCAGAACTCTCTCGTTCCTTTCAAGAATCGAAGAATAATAGCCACCGATTATGCAGGCGCATAATCTGACCCAGCGAGCCGGGAGATGTAATTAAAAGATCAGGAAAAACTGCAAATGTGCTCCAAAACATAATCCCTCCACAGGTGAGCACGTAAATTGGAGACAGGTGAAGGAGGAGCCCCGAAGGCTGAATTGCTCACAAGTGCAGATGGCGCGGCAAGGTCGGCAAAAAGGTGGACGACCCCACTTCAGGGTAGCTAGTCCAGGGCAGGAGTCTAAAACCGTTTTTAGTTTTCAAAAGTCAAAAAGGACAAGCAGGTCACAGGAAAGAAGCGCCACACTAAATCGTCACGGGCCAGAAAAACGAGTTTCAAAGTAACAAAGAAACGTGACAACACAAAAGGAAACCAAACATGACCAAAATGTCACAAAAACGTCACTGAACAGACACAGAGTGGAAGAACGCCGAAAAGTAAATACAGGCTAGCGGTGGCCGGAGGGAGCCGATTGGTGGACATGAGGACATCAGGAGCACCAATGAGAACACGTGAAAACCCAAAGCGAACGACTAGACAAAACAATCTCAACAAAAACAGATCGGAGAAGTTTATGTTGAACGAGGCAAACACGACTTTTCGTAAACATTTTTAGCATTTTAGTCTACGATAATGAAAGAAACAGTGAGGCTAACACGTGTTTTCGTGTCCATAGATAATAAATGAACAAGTTTTCAAAAAGAAAACCAAAAATAATCTTGCCTAGAATTCGAAACACTTCACTGAGGCTAACGTAGGTTGTTTTTTTTTTGGTTTTTTTTTTAATCACGGACAATTTTGACGCTAACACATTAAGCTTTTTTTTTTTTTTTTAATCGTGGAGCTAATGGTTTTGATTTTAACATCAAGGGCAATGTCATTTTGCTGACACGACAAAATTTTGACAGGCGTCCTTTTTGCGTAGCCTGCGCTTTTCGGCTCGCCTTCGCTAGTTCTTTGCGTTTCAGTCCTCGTTCCGGGCTGGTAAACGAGCGATTGAGACAATACGGTGTCCCGCCATTAGACAGACTCCGCCTTCTCCCCCCCCCCGCGCCCCCACTCCCCTTTTATGGTCCGACCCACTAAAACAAGACCCGTAGCGCAAAAGGGCCTCATTGCTCCCCGAAGACGTTGTTAACGCATCTGCGGGTCGGCTCCCCCCTGCCGGGAGGGAATCCCGACCCCGAATGCGTTACAAGCTGCGAGCGACTGTTCAAATTGGGGTCGCTTCCGCATTCGGGGTCATCGCTACGTCTCCCGAGGTGGCGGCGACGCCGACCCGATGCCGCAAAACCCACACGCGCCGGTCCAAATCCTCCAGCGAGACACGCTCGTGCGTATTGGTTCAGCTGTCTCTGCCCGTGCGCCCCTCCCCAAAAATGATCAATGTCCTCCTATTATTATTTATCCCCCGACGCCCCCCCCCCCCCCCCAGCAACTCTCTTTCATGTGGCCCTCCGGGAGGCAAACAAAACAGGGATTTCGACTGCAAATCAGGAGCTAAAACACCATGTGATCAGCCATGAATTATTTGCACTCTATTGATTTGGAGCAATTGTTGCTTTTCCCCCTGTGGAGTCTTTCACCGCAGATCTTCTCGGATCAGCGGCCGCTTAAGCGTTTATCCTCTGAGATCTGTGCTATTTTATTTTTGAACAACTCTGATATACTACGAGCATTTGCGTAAATATCCCTCTGAGGTTTCATTTGTTTTGAAAATTGCATGACGGACCGGATCAAACGCTCGCATGGGCCCTAAATGGCCCACCTGCCGCAGATTCCACACGCCTGCTTTACATGATTAAAAAAAAAAAAAAAGTGTAATTAATGATCTCGGTGAGGGGAAAGAGAAGAGAAGCGTGTTTGATTTTGAAAGCCGGGTGGACTGTCGTGTTTCCTTTGCGAATGTGGGCCCAATTTAAGGAGGCAAGATTTGTTTTTGTTGTTGTTGTTGTTGTTGGGGGGGGGGGGTTCTCCCTCCCCCAATGTTGCCTGTTTTTTTTTTTTTTTTTGCCGAGCCCCCCCCCCGTGGCGACAGCTGACACGCAGCAATCCCGCACGGACGCATGCTCCAAACATCGCAGTTGCTGACATTTTTGTATTCTTACTTGACGCTGGAAGCTTTGTTTCAGCAGCAGAGGAGACGTTTGAACACACAAACAGCCTTCAAATGTTTTTTTTTTTTTTTTGTAAAGAAATAAATGCAGCACAAGATCCCTGCAGACCAGCCTGAGGACTCCAAACTGTCCTTAATGATCGCGAAAGATCAAATATACCAACACCTGCAGAACTACTCAGTATGTAGGTGAACATATGTAGGCTGCAGGTGAAGTATACTTTTTTTTTCTTTTTTTTCCCCCACCCATTAAAATTCATACGTTCTTCCTCGTGTAAAGAAAAATATTGTCAGCCTGAACTGTTGGTGACAAGATACTGGATACAGGTGAACATGAGCATCCACACGTAAACGTCCTTTTGTCGAAAGATAGAATGCAGAAGTAAGTGCGGAAAGGTATATTGTCAACTGTAACTAATAACATTCCGTACAGACGAAGGCTAAATTCAGGGGGGTCGCGTCAGGGAGGGCATCCGCTGTAAAACTCTGCCAAACAAATATGCCTTCATCAGAGATGACACGCTATGGCGACCCGTAACGGGACAAGCCGAAAGGAAAAGAAGAAGAAGACGGATGAAGTCTTCTTCAGTTGAGTTTTAAGTCGAAATGTTTCTCACTTATAAAGCAAACATATATCGACAACTGCAGAAATATATTGTGAAATACGATCTACATTTGAGGTCAAGTGTATATATATATATATATATATATTATATATATATATATATATATATATGAGGGGCAAAGGCATAAATGCAGCTCAAGAGCCCTGCAGAAGGTGCTCAAAAGCCGATTTATATCAGTAACTACAGAAAATATAATGTCAGTTGTAGATCTCCCTCTTCGTCATGTGTAAAAATGAAATATATCGACAACTAAGTAGAGAAAAATATCGGGTGCGCTGTAGCTGATTATCTATACGGGGAGTCCTCGGCCTACGACTGAGATCCGGTCCTAGAGTAGCGACTTAACTCCAATTTCGAATGCAGTTGGATTCCACCATTAAAATCAGAATTTACATCAAAATAGTTTATATAAAAAAAAAAAACAAAAAGATTGAAATAAAGGAGATGACGTACTGAGGATTACCGCTGAGAGGTGGGTGGAGAAGAAGAAGAAGAAGAAGAAGAAGAAGAAGAAGAAGAAGGGGAGGCTGCGCTTCGCTATTGCCGAGGAACCCGGTCCTGGATCCTCTCCATCTCCACAAGTATCAAAGATATCCTTGTTTTGTGATCATCGTATCCGACGTAAGAACAGAACCCTTCATCACGTGCGCTGAAATACGGGCTTTGTCTTTAATAAATGTCACCACGGTCGAGCGACTGAAGCCTCGCTGGTGTTGGTGTCTCTCCTTCCTCCGATCTTTTTATGATCTTGAGCTTCGTTTCCATGGTAATGGATTTTCTTTCTGCTACAGAAGCGTCGCTAAACGGCACCTTTCTTCTTTGGGGCCATAATGTTGAAAAAGGAGGGCGAAAAATGCGAAGATACTCCCAGCGCGCAACCCCCGGACAAGCATTAGCGGACGGGGGACGGGCCTTGAGACCGCCTGAACCCGAAGGACTCCCTCTACTTTGTTTTTCTGGAACATCCAAACGCTTGACGTCGTCCTCCGTCGGGAAGCGCAAGATATACGATCGAAAATATATTTTGGCACAAGTCAGCCGTTTTTTGTTTGTCTTTGCGCTTTCGTTACTCGCGTGGAGACTTGACTTTGCGCAACAATCACGGCAACGGACCGCCAGCTCTGGCGCGACGAGCACGTCAGCGACACATTTGCGCGTTTGGCCCGCTCGGCGGCGAGCCAGCCGGCGCCGGACTTGCCGTCGTCTGCGCCGACCTCAACAGACCGCCAGAGACTGAAAGGCGTTGGTGCTAATATCCGACAGCAAGGCCAGGCAAAAAGTCAAGGGTACGATTGCGTTTAATCGACAGATAATCGACCCTCCTCCCCAAAATGTTCACAATACACGTTTCAAGGTCATTTAGAGAAACGTTTGTTTCAGTCTGTCCTCTTTTCCGGCAGCCATCTGGAAATGTCGTCGTCTTTGGTGCGATTGAGTTTGTTGTTAGGAAGGAGAACCGCCACTGCACATTTTCTGAAGGTGGCGTCCGGGACCAAAGGCCGCTTGGAGCGACCTCCGTGACGGCCTCAAATGCTGGCAAAAGGGCTGGACTCTTTGTTCTTTGCTGCTTTTCCACTGTGCCGTATAGCCTACTGCGGCTTCCCGTGCACTTTTTCCCAACCTTTTGAAAAGATTCGATTGGTAATTCCTGTTCCAAAACTGTTGAGCGTCCAACAAGGATGTCCTCACCAAAATGGCTGCCAGGAAGAGGACAGGCTGAAACTAAACTTTTCATTTCCCGGAGTAAAAATCTTCTGGATGCTGTGAAATTAGCAGTCGCCATGCTAATGTGGTCGGACGCTGATTTTGTCAACATTGCGCGCCTGCTTTTTTCTTTTCAATATTTTGAAAAGGTGAACTGTGACCTGACAGACGAGAGCTGTGCTAAATGTTTTTTTTTTTAATTTTTTAGAATTTCATAATGTCCCATTGAAAAGCTGCTGTGGCGCACACTTGGCCCCTGCGCCAAAGGTTGCCCACCGAGCGTGACTCACTCTTTTTGTTTGACGTTTGGAGAAGGTTCCAAAACCGAATTCCTCAGCACTGCTCAATGGCACTCGGTGGGTTAAGATTGATGTTTGCTTATGAGTGCAACCAACAAACAAACAAACAACAACAACAAATAGCTCAACAAACGGCAATGGGGTCGGGTTGGAGTCCTTTGAATTTCAAATTGAACATGTGTAAAATGTTCAACCAAAACATTTGCAACTGGATTGTTTTCCAGGAAAAGAAAAGTCAAGTGACCTCAGTGGAGCACCTTTGAGTCGCGCCCGAGTGAACATGAAGCACTTTTTGCTTTCAGCGTCGCTCTGCTGCTAATAATTTACGCATCATAACCAAGCCAAGATATTATTTCAATTTGTAAGTCTACAAACATTTGAAATACATGAATCACCACATTTATGTAGGCCTAATAATAAATTAGGGAGGGAGTCATAATAATTGGCTTTCGATTAGCATAATAATAATAATATTAAATCGTAATCTTTATTATTATTATAATAAACGATGATGATAAGCCGTGCAGCAGGAAGGTGGTTATTGCCTGAATTAAGAGCAGTTGATGGAAATACGATTGAGTTTCCTTTAAGAGATTTTTTTTTGTCGTTCACTAAAATGCGGCGCGCGCGCCTCAGTTGTTCGAAACAAAACGTGAGTTGAAGGTGCGGCGTTCAAGTCCACTTAAAGTGGCGGAAGGCAGGCCTCCGACTTGATGGCGACGCGTTTGCCTTCAAAAGAACAACAACTTGCGCGAAGCACCTCTCGGCGAGATTAGAACCTTTTCCCCAGCGTTCATTTGCCTGCTTAACCTTTGGGGTGGGCGTCGCTACCGACGCGGCAGGCGACACGAGCTGCTGCTGCTGCCGCTGCCGCGTCTTTAAGAGGAATTATTAACACGGGGGGGGGGGAAGAGAGAAAGGTGTTTTGCGCGTGCGGGATGACAAATGGAGGGACGTGCGAGCGCGTCGTCGGGAGGGAGGGAGCCGGCAAAAAAAGGACACGCTGCGTGGGGATGCGTGCGTGTGCACGACGGGCTCCCACGGTGGCGGACCCGCGGGAGCGCGCGCCTCTGCCGGCCTTTTCGGTGCGAGTCCGATCGAGAAAAGGAAAGAAAAGAAAGAAGCAAAAGGAAAGATAAAGAGCAATATTGAGACTGTGTGTGTGTGTGTTGCCGATTGAGCTCCATCCCAAACTTGCAGCTACAAAAGAATTGTGAAATACTTTATGGATTCTCCTGGCATGTAAACATTTGGACTTTTCATCAAGATGCGCAAAAGAAACGCCAAATCACGAGCTCACCAAGTATCAAGCACTCTGCGCAAATTCCAACACTACACATTTGAACTACACGCTGTTGTGAATTCTTTTAAAAATGAAGCACAAAAAAGGCTGCGCGATGCACAACTCGATTTATTTCAATTTATTAAAAAAAGATTAGTAGTGCTGCACCGCTGGTGGGAAAATAAAACATTTCAATCAGAAGAGCCTCAAAATAGACTTTCCAATCTTTCAAAAATCAACAACAAAAGAGAGTAACTACAGGCTTTGCTCTTTAGCTTTGTAATATCTCAAATAAAGCACATTTTAGATGTAATATCTCCATAGTATATTAGATTTAATATTTCATGTGAAGTATATATTTATGTACCGTATGTGGGTGTAGTTTTAATTTGAAGATAATCGTAACGAAATATCAAGAAGCATAAAGAAATCGCAACAATAAATAGACGAATAGAGTCGCCAAATAATATGAACAAATTTGAAAGAACAATTGGAACGATGGCCCCGATGAATAAAGTGAAATAAAACAGTTCTGATTTGAAAATGTGTTGATACACAAATCGCTCTCCGACATACACATTTTTTTTCCCCATGTAATGAGTATTTTTTAATTAATTACCATGCACCGTTAGCATTTTCGGTGAACCCCCCCCCCCCCATCCCCGCTCCCACTTATTTGAAATCCATTTAAGCGCCTCCATCAGTTTTGCGTTTATGAGTGAAGTTAAAAAAAAAAGGAAATCAAGAAATAAAACAGCGAGAAGAAGAGAAGGTTAAGGGAAGGAAAGCGTGTGTGTGTGTGTGGGGGGGGGGCGGCTTGCTGAAAGTTGAATTGAGCGTGTGTGTGTGTGTGTGTGGGGGGGGGGGGCTTTAATTGCAGCTCGCGCACACACTGGAGAGAGGAAGGGGGTGGTGGTCTGCAGCCGCTATAAAAAGCGGCCTCTCCTCTCCGAAAGCTCGCAACAGCAGGAGCCATCTCGCCTCCTCGCCTCCTCGCCTCCTCCTGCGAGGCAGCACGGAGCTCTCACGGCGCCTGGATTGCTCTCGCCATTTGCCTTCTTTTTGCGGCTTTATTTTCCATTTTCCCGAGCCCGTGAGGAGCACAGGGACCGGGGCGAGAGGGGGCTTTCTTTCATTATTTTCCCCCCCTTCTCCCCCTCCCCCTCCCCGGCCCCCCTCCCCTCCCCGACAAAACGGAAGTGCGAGTCATGGAGGAGCTGACGGCGTTCGTGTCCAAGTCGTTCGAGGCTAAGAGCAAAGAGAGCAGCAAGGAGGCCATCACGTACCGGGAGGTTCTGGAGACGTCCGGCCTGGGCCGCCACGGCAGCCCCCAGGCCGAGCACGACTTCGGCGAGGCCGCGCACTGTCCGCACCTGCACGGCTACGAGCACGAGCACGTGGACGTGGATAAGGACAAGGACAAGCTGAAGGATTTCCACGTCACGCGGCCCGGGCCAGGTAAATAAACGCGTCGCACACGAAATTTAAAAAAAAAAAAAATGCAAACAATCCGGAGTCATGCTCGGCGTAGCGCAAAAAAAAAAAGAAAAGAAAAAGAAAATCAGCACTTAACTCCAAAATGTGAGCCCCACTTCAATTGCTTTGCTTGCAAAAAACCAACAAAAACAACAATGTGAAGTCGAAAATGTTGTCTGCGTCCGTGCAGCGCAGCAGAAAGAAAGAGCACAAACATTTCGTTCTGGGTCGCCTCAACATCAAGTGGAACATTTTGATTTGCAAACTGGCTCCCTAAAAAAAAAAAAATAGAATTAGGAATTAGGAAAGGTATAACGCGATTCGATCTTTAAAAAAAAAACAAAAACATATTCCGACGTTAAAATTCTTCTATTGCCCAACATGAAATAATATAAGCTATCTGGCTAAAGATACCTGCACGTATGTCATTTTCAAGATTTTGCAACGGCGGCACACGAACTTAGTTGAGTTAAAATTGAGCACTTATTCTCCATGTAGGAGCTTTCGAGATTTGCTTTTCTGCATTAAGATTTTTATTTGTTTCACACGATTTAAATGTGAGCAAGCGACGTCGTTTTTCAACTCTCCCTGAAAATCACCAAATACCTTTTAATTACGCGCAAGGCAGACATGGAGACATCAAACTTTTTTTGTTCAATGTATGAAACTGAGATAAATTATACAATAGCAGGGCTCCTTGTTTTAATTCAAAGATGACCTTCAACATAATAACCAAAGGTAAAAAAAATACACAACAATTGACAGGAAAAGATTGCATACGATTAGAGTCGCATGAAATATATTGGATATATTTTTTACGAAAGCGATTTGTTTAAAAAAGGAAAATGAGCAGAAATAAAAATCATCATCGAGAAAAATCAAGCGCATAAAAAGATGATTTGCGTTTTGATGATCGACTCGACTATTAAAAAAAAAGACGAAGAGGAAGACAAAGGCAATCATCTGCTGCTCGATGATGCTTGTCAAAATCATGCTCCCGAATCAGCGCGAGCTTATCAGTCTTTGTGAAATCGGCCACGTTTGCGGTTTCGCCGTTTCCGAGTGTGACGAAGCCAAACGAATTTTGCAGGCATCTACGAGTGCGCCAAGGACGGCGGCAAGAAGGACGACGTCAAGTGCGAGGACGACGACGCGCAGGGCAAACTCAAGCAGCGCCGGAGTCGCACCAACTTCACGCTGGAGCAGCTCAACGAGCTCGAGCGCCTGTTCGACGAGACCCACTACCCGGACGCCTTCATGCGGGAGGAGCTCAGCCAGCGGCTCGGCCTCTCCGAGGCGCGCGTGCAGGTCCGAACCCGGCGACGAAAAAAGGGAAACAAAAAACAAAAAAACAAAACGAGGATCCAAAAAAAGCACTTTCAACTTGAAATGACGTCATCACCCGTCCCCAAATTTCCTTCTCATTTGTTGGTATGAATCGATTGGAAACCCTGCAGATTTCAACCCCGTTACATAAAAAACAAGTTCGCGTTCCGATGGCGACGACGGTGACGATTGACGTCTGCAAGTCGCCTCGATGCCCATTTCGGCGCCGCTGCTTCAGGTGCGCTTTTGCGTCCCTTCCCCGAAACAAAAGCGCCCGCGGACGTCCTCGCGAGTTTGGAGAAGCTCCCGCGAATTCATTTTGCGCGAATGCGTCGTCTCGTGGCGAATTCACGGCGGGCGCACGCAACAAAAATAAAATCAAGCCCAAATCAGAAGAGCTGAGCGGCCTCTTAGCGCAGCGAAACGTCAGGCCGCGCAAAGACCCGAGCGGACAAATTCCATTTTACTTTCGGTTCGCTTCGGTTCTGCGTTTTGCACTTGACGAATTTGCCGGCGCCGCGGCGGGGGCTGCATCAGACAAATGAGTTTGATGATGATTAACAATCGTCCGCAGCCACACAAGCAAAGCTTTTCGCCCCATTTGAGTAAAACAAACTCCAAATGAGATTCAGTCCATTTCAAATGATTTCCTTTCACAAGCAGCCACACCAAAACGGATTGGAACCGACGGTTTGATTGTGGTCATTTGCAAGACGACTAATGAGCAAAAAACTCGTCTGGACTCCTTACACGTCAAGTTCGGACTCATTTCGCTCAACAACAACGACACACACGCGCGCGCACGCACCCAAAAAAAAAAAAAAAAAAAAAAAATCCACTGCCGTGACTTCTATTAATAACGAAGTAGACTGGAATAATATCTTACTTCAAAAAAATCTACATGCGTGGGAGAGGTTCTAAATAATATTTTTGCGTACACATCCACACGCGACTGCTGCATGCGTGCGTAATATAAAATAAAAATGTTTAAAAGCTGATGCACATTTTTGGATGAAATATTTGGAAGGTTTTTCAATGGTTTGAATCGAAATCAAACTCCAGTGACATAAAACAAAAAACAATAACATCATATTTGTGAGTTTTCTGACTATCGGTTTGTTCATTTGTTTTCTTCTTCTTCTTCTTTCCCCCAACCGCAGGTTTGGTTTCAAAACAGAAGAGCCAAATGTCGAAAACAAGAAAACCAGATGCACAAAGGTAAAATGTGCGCTTTCGGGCCTTTTATTATATTTTATTTTTCTTTTTTTGTTTTTTTTTTCTGGAGTTTGTTTGCTGTGTTTGCGCCCATCTGACGTAACGCCAACTGTCTGGCTGCCTGACAGACATCTTTCCCTTCTCCCCAGGCGTGATCTTGGGCGGCGGCAGCCACTTGGACGCCTGCAGGGTGGCGCCCTACGTCAACATGGGCGCCCTCCGGATGCCCTTCCAGCAGGTTAGGCCGCAAAATACGCTTCAAACTTTTCGTCGCTTGACTTACGAGGTTTTTTTTCCCCCCAAGTTACGAGCCGCTATTTGCGCCTTTGCGTGTGTGCGTGTGCGTGTTTGTTCACTGCTCAAGGTAGAAAAAAAAGAACAAATATTTTGGGCGCTTTTTCAGGAGAAGGAAAATATAGATAATATAAATCACATGTCAATGTGTTTCAATGAGCAATATTGAATATTGAAGATATGAAGAAAAGAGGTCGGTCACGGAATCAAAGTCGCTCACAAGTCGAGGAACTGCCGCAGCTCCTCGTGAAGCTACCAAAGCACAAGCATCCGCCATATGAATATGAAAATAAGTTTGCAAAATGTGGAAAAAAATGTTGTCGAACAGCTTTTGGTCTTCAAATCACTGCTTGTGGCAAATCGGCCAGGCCAAATATGAAAATCAACAATTTGACTTCAACATTTTCCCCATAAGAAATCAAACACTTAAAGGCGATGTTTGATGTCACATTCCAACGGTTCACGCAAGTGTAAAAATAAGCTGAATTGTCGCCCCGGAGGGTTCGGCTGGCTTTCCGGGGGTCCGCTTACACCCAAAACGTGACAGCCCCTTGCACTTCTTGTCACGCTATCGCCGATAAACACCGTCGTCACATCAAATTATTTTCATATTTACATACTACGTGCACGTCGACGAGATGGACAACGATTTCCATTCGCTAAGGCAAATTTACGTTTCCTGTTCTGTGGTTGTCGTCGCAACTGGAAATATGCAAAGAGGGGGAAAAAAAAAGTGATGACAGTCATACAATGCAAAATGGAAAATTTTATGATAAAATAAAATAGTGGGGTGGGGGGGCAACACCTATCAGAGCTGATGGAGATCAATCAATCAATCAATTAAGTTAGCAACTGATGAAATTTTATTTACTTAGCATTTTTCAGGTGGAACGGTGGGTCAGCTGGAGACCACTGGCCTCGGGTTCAAATCCCGGCCTTGTCTGTGTGGAGTTTGCATGTTCTCGTGTGGGTTTTCTCCGGGTGGGCACTCTGCTTTCCTCCCACATCCCTAAATCACGCAACATTGATTCGACACTCTAAATTGCCCGTAGGTGTGATGGTGAGTAAAACTGTTTGTCTGCCTCCGTTTGCCCTGCACTTGGCTGGCGACCCGTTCAGGGTGTAACCCCGCCTCCTGCCCGTTGACATCTGGGACAGGCCCCAGTGTTCCCGCGATCTTCGTGAGGATATGTGGCTCAGAAAATGGATGGATTTTCAAATAGTGAAATGCAATTGCTTCAAGTAGCAACGTTTGCGCTTTGAAAGGGAATGAGAAGAGCCGCTCCAATTGGACAGGCTTGAATTTGGCCACCGCGGATGCCGGTTCATCAAAGCACCCAAACCAGGTCTTGTCTTGTCCGCCTCCTTGCACAGTTGTACAAACCTTTCGTCGCTAAGCTTGGGCTGCATTTAGTCAAATTGAAAGAATCTCTCACCAAACTTGTACTTTAGATTTTCTCAGAAAGACAACAAAAGCATTTTTTTTCAATGTGCAAATACTGTTTTTCGTGGGCCGGTCGGGGCAGCTGTTTTTTAGGGAGGTGCCGCCGCCACCACCCCAAGAAAAAGGTGACGTCATGTCCTTTTTAATCAGTCGGTCCCAGTGTTTGTTTGCCCTTGAGGCGCGTAGCAACGCTAACTGCTAACCGCGTCCAACGTCGGCTTTCATTTGCGGCGTTTCAGGAGAAAAAGGGAGTTGAAAAACAATCCCCCCCCCAAAAAAAAAAAAAAAAAAAAACCACATACACGGACGGTCAAGTTCAAGAAATGCAAAGCGCGAAATAGTTTCCCCTTCGTTCACGCGCTCTTTGAGACCAATCACACAAACGGCAACGTCGTCTTCGTCTTCTCCAGCTAATGGAAATCCCGTCGGTTGTTGATTGGAGAAAATGCAAAAAAAATGTACTTGCTCGTCTTTGGTTTTCACCTCCTTGTTTTCCCGAATAATTGGCAGAATGCGAGGAGGGATCCGCCGAGGCCCTCGTGGCCTCTTCTCTCTCTTTGACTCAGGAATATGTCTGGATAAATATTTATATCTCCCAACTATGTGAGGATCCTTTAAGTGCAGAAAATAGTTTATTTATGCAATCGAATACATAATCAGCATAACAAGACGGCGTGTTTATAAAAGCGGAGAACGGGCGACTGAATTAAGCAAATCCAGAATCACTTTGATTCCCGTCGTCGATGCTCTCAGTTGTGTGTGTGTGTGTGTGGGGTGGGGGGGGGGTGGAATAGATTTATTAACCTTTAGAATAACTGACAACAAATGAAATGGCTGGCGAGTGCATTGACGCTGGTGGCTATTTGCTCAGCGTTTCAGGTCGCCACGTGCGAAACAATTCAAACGTCGCTCATCACACGCAGCAGTTGTTGCGGGCTCCGTTTGAGGCGCCGTGCGCGGATGGTTTCGGGTTCGAGATTGTCCGCGATCGTCGTCGCATCGTCACATGCGTCAGCCGTCCATTACCGGTGCCGCTTATCCTCGCGAGGGGCACCGGAGTGCTGGAGCAAACGGCAGCTGTCATCGGGGATGTAGGCGGGGTTACGCCCCGGACTGGTCGCCAGCCAATCGCAGGGTGCACGGAGGCAGACGGCAGTCGCGCTCGCAATCGCACCTACGGGCAATTTAGAGTGTTTTTTTTTTTTGGGTGGGTGTGGGAGGAAAGCAGAGCGCCCACCCGGAGAAAAGCTAGCATGGGGAGAACACGCAAACTCCACGCAGGGCGAGGACGGGATTGAACCCGGGTCCTCAGAACTGTGAGGCCATTGCTCCACAGTGCCATTTATCAGCTGCTGGAAAAACTTGAACGAACCTTTTTTTGCAGTTCCATCCTTAAGCATGAAAATGATCATAATGGGTGAATACAAAAATGACGGTTTCCCCGTCAGTTTTGCAAATTAGCATTTGCGGGAGCGTTGTCGGAAATGGACGAACGTCTCTAAAAATGGCTGCGTCGAGTCAAAATGTGATCATTTTTGGGCAAAATTTGTGGTGGGTCCACTGGTGATGGACACGCCCACCAGTATTTTTTTTGCACATTCCTTGGGGGGGGGGGCTTCTGAGCCACTTTTGACGCTCTATGACCTCGACCGAATATTATTGATTTGATTTCAAATTTTTTTTGTGTGCGCGCGCGAATGGGAAAGCCTGACGAATGTCGATTTATCGGCACCGCCGATGATGGAATTTGGAGGGCATGGCAGAGCCAGTCCAGCTTTGTGCGGGCCTCGATCAGGAAGGGGCTCCTTGGACGACGGCCGCATATACTCACGATAACCTTTTAAAAAAAAAAACAAAGTGCGTGTGTGTGCGTGGCGTTCCTCACATGACTTCCCCTCCTAATTGTTTCCATTTTGTTGCGATTTTATCAAGCCCGTTCAAAGCCGCAAAGAAACTTTTTATAACTCGAGCGTTATTAACGACATCACAAACGGTTTCTTCCGCTTCCTGCTGCGTCACGGTGCCATTTGTGCACGTACCTGGCGAAAACGTCCTTTTTACTCCGGTTGGCAACCTTTTTCTTTTGTCTTATTTTGCGATGACGTGTTGAGCGCAGGGGCGGTCCTATTTCAGAGGGCCGCGGGGCGGCGAGCCACCCCCAAAATTTGCAGTTGTTCCAAACGTTCTCCACTTGCGGCCAAAAGTCTGGACACGGTTTCAAATTGCCTCGTGCGAGAGGGACGCCGTGTCCAAACTGGTGACCGGTGGAGGGCAAAAACGACAAACTTGAAGGATTTCCGCGTGCTTGATGAATGGACGCAAATGCGGAAAAGTCTGGAAACCCGCAACTTTGTTGGTAGTTGTATTTTTTGTTTTTTTTCTTTCTGTTTTTCCAACTCTCCCAGGTCCAAGCGCAGCTCCAGCTGGACGGCGTGGCGCACTCCCACCCCCACCTGCACCCGCACCTGGCCGCCCACGCCCCCTACCTGATGTTCCCGCCGCCCCCCTTCGGACTACCGATCGCCTCGCTGGCCGACTCGGCCTCGGCGGCGGCGGCGGTGGCGGCGGCCGCCAAAAGCAACAGCAAGAACTCCAGCATCGCCGACCTGCGACTCAAGGCAAGGAAACACGCCGAGGCTCTGGGACTCTGACCCCAGCGGGGCGCCCCTCCCCACCTTTAAATGCCACCCCGAGCAACCGCCGCTCCCCACCCCGGCCCCCCGCGCAAGACGGAGCCTGCCAAACGGCCGTGACGCTCGCAGATAAAACTAAAAAGAAGGGGGGAGTCGGAGAGCGTGAATGTTTTCTGGGGGGAGGAACAGTCAGAGGAAGATTTTTTTGCAAGAAAAAAAAGGGAGGAGGGGGAGCCAGCAAATTGTCACAAAGACCAGCTGCCAAAACAAACCACTTTTCCAGCGAAGCGCTAATGAAATACCAATGAAGTCACCTCTTACTTTTCACCCAACAGGCAGGACTTCTGCGGGGCCAGTGGCTCCGCCCCCTCGAGGCACAGCTCACGTCCCCGGGAGCGTACAAACACTTGTGGATGTCTGTCTGAGCCCAGCAGGACGTTCGCGCACATTTGAGGACGGTCGGGGAAGGGGGGGTGGGGCGGGGGGGGGGGGGGGCGCCCCTCGACGACCCCGCCCCCGCCCCCGCCCCCGCCGACCTCCTTAGTTGCGACCACTGTTGTCCGCAGTGCACCGAGGCCTTCCCGAAAAGCTCCCCCCCAACCCACCCACCCCCGGAGGCCTCGACCCGACTTGTGCTAAAACAAATGCAACAAGTTTCACGTTTTGTTTCGAGATTGTCTTCTGGATTGCTTTTGCGGACTCGGTCCTGCTCCCTTCCCGGACTTTTGTTTCTTTTGCTTCCGGGTCGAAGGCGCGAAGGCGGCCTTTTGCATTTCAGCTCTGGTGTGTTGTGGGTGTTTACAAGCCAGATGCTAACTTGACTAAATGAAGAAAAACAGCTTTGAGTCACCCCCCCCCCTCCCAAAAAAAAAAAAAATGGATGAAGGCTATAAATGCGTTTGAGAGTACCTAACAAATTTATTTGGCCATCAGCCAAAGTAAAGTTTGCCTTAGCTGCCCCAAACGTGGTGCTAAAATCAAATCCAAGAAGCTCTTGAACAAAACGAGACCTTTACTGCTAAAATATCACGATAATAATTCTCCAAGAATTTTCAAATCTACTGAACCAACTCGAGTATTTATTGCCAAGAATTTCGCTCCCCTCAAATTTGAAAATGTGAAATGAGCTCGAGATGAAAACGCCGAGGCGTCGCCCGCTCGCTTTTGTCGTGGCGGTCACGTGAATTTGTTAGGCGCTGTCTTTTGATTTTGTTCTGAAAATATGAAGGCGTCAGTCAAACTGAAAAGGCAGTTTAAGTGCAATACTGTAAATAAAACTCAAGTTCAACCGCGAGCAGTTCGTCCACGAAGAGACGGGATTAGTTTGCTTTTGCTTTGTATCCCCCCCATGCACTGTTGGGAGTTTCTACTTGGTCCGCCGTCCATTTTATCTGGGGGGTCGACGTGTACATTTGGCGCCCGGGTGGCAAATGTCACCCTCGCCCCCGCATCTCCAACAGGCATTTCCGACAATTTGCCACTTTCCGACTCGCCGCCGACGAGCTTTTCTTTGCATGTTGTGTGTTGACGTTCAAAAATCTCCAAACCGCTGCCGGAGACGTGCGGCCCCCCCCCCCCCCCCCCTCGCACGGTCGACGTGCCCCGCCCACTTTGTCCTGGACCCTCATTTGCAATCGTTCACGTCTCCAATTAAATTAAACATTTGTGTTTTATTTATTATTTTTGTCTGAAATGAAAGCGTTGAGTGTACGTTTTGTCTTACATTTCTTTTGTAAACATTTTTTGGGGGGGAGGGGGGGACAGACAGCTGTGGTGCATTGTCTTTTTTTTGGGGGGGGGGGGGGGAACAAAGACAACCCCTAAATGTAGCGTGTCAACGTTTACAAAGTTTTCAGGGATGGTTGAATTTTAAACGCGGAATTTGTTGCGTCCGCGTCCGTGACAAAGTTTCTCATTTCATTGCCTAGCATGCTTAATTCAACATGATTCATGTTTGTTTGGCCCCCGAGCCCCTTTTGAGTCACAAAATATGAATGTACATCTTGTACAAGTCAACTATCAATAAAGTTATAAATATTTGTACCCCAGCGTTACCGCAAGAATTTGCTTTGACTTCATTTTTTTCGATCAACGCAGAGAAAATTGCTTTGAAATAATAATCTCGCCCGGAGTTGTCGCCGCGGCGTGGATGTCGCGCGCTCAACGTTTGATCGCTTGGACGTGAACGACCCATCCATTTCAATCAGCGCAGCCGCTTCTTAACAATCGCTAACGGGACGCGGATCGTTGCGGTTGCCCGCTTCCGCGATGCCGAAAGACGAGCCGGACAAAGCAAAGTTCTGGTGCCCTTCGCGACGGAGCAAAGCGTTCCTTTCCCTCGGCCCACCAATAACTGTCGGCCTCTTTCTTCTATTAGCTTCCCCTGGGAGCTCAATTCCAGATGTGCGTCGGCCGCGTGGTTTCGTGACCTATTGTCCGAAGACCTAGCGTAAGAATGAGCTCAACGAGTGCCGTAACACGGCGGCCGTCCGTCGGGAAATGGCGGCAAACTTTGAACGGGCCGCGTGCTAATTATTGCTAATAATTAGCACGCGGCCGTTGCGGCGATTTAAAAACGCACAGCAACGCAGTCGCGGCCGCGAGTAACGCTCGTAGTACTCTTCTGATGCCCGTCCGACTGATGCTCAGTCACCACTCTGGAAAGTTTGTCGCTTACTTTTACGAGCTACCTGCTTGAAAGTGGAATCGGAGTGGAAATATTTCAAACGTTCTCAAAGTAATCATACACTACTGCGGGGGCCACCAACCCGCGAGGACCATGTAAGGCGCCCGCGGGGTGTGTTCTGAAAATATCGTAGGCCACAAATTGTTACTATTATCTGTGCTGAATCCGACTTGCCCACGTGAATTAAATTTTCATAATACCAGTAATGTCACTTACGACAATAAATGAAACAAAATATATATATTTTATGTACGTGTAATGAACTGAGTCCGAGATTTACGGCAAACAGGTCACGTAGCAGCCCTCGGCCTCAAAAAGTTTGCTGAGCCCTGCACTACACAGAAGATTTATGCTTAATTTTGAACTAATGCATTCAAGGTGCTCGCTTGAAACCTTCTTTGAGAAACCCCCCCCCCCCAATAGATTCTTATTTTGGAATTAACCGCATATTTGCAAATAATAAACTCGATGTTCAATAGAAAAGTGCAAAATTAGATAAAGATGAAAGTGTTCAAATGTTCTTTGATGCATATTCACAGTTTCAAAAAGGTGCCAATTCAAGGTCATACTTGGAAAAATAGCTCACGTTGGAGACTGGGGCAGAAGGTCACATGACCAGGGAGGACCAATCGCAAGCGGCGGCTTTAGAGGGGGAGGAAGTCAAAGGGAAAAAAAAAAAAAAAAAAAAAAATCTGAGCTATTGGAACTCAAATTGTAATCATGAAAATGTCCAAAAGTGACTTTTAATTATGCAATCTATTACAATTTCACACATTTTGGAATGAAATGATCTCATCTGGTTTCACCTAGTTAGATATTCCCGAACATAATGCAACAAAATGGTTCACTTTGTTTTTACATTTACTGCACGATTCCTACTTAGCCGGTACTCTGAACACACTCAGTTTGAGAGATGAAAAACACACAAACACGTGATCACTAATCAGAAGACGAATGAAATATTGCCCGTGGACGAGTGCACTTTCCGGACACAACCAGAACAAAATACAAATCGGCAAAAAAGGAAAGAAAAACAAAACAAATCAACAGAGAAGAATTTGGTGAAGTCAAAAATTCAAGGAAACAAACCTGCATCAAAATTGAAGTCGGTTACTTCAATCAAATGTTTGACGTTTTGCTTTTGTCGCATTTGACAACAACAAAAAAATGTCATCTTGTCCAACTCGCACTCAAGGCCAATTTCAACGTGTCGATAAATCACACTTTCAATATTTGTTCAGATGGAGTCGACCCAAGAGAGAGAAGACGTTTATCGAAAGTAGGAATTTGTAGAGCCGCTCGTTTACTGTTGGCTTCCTTGTCGACGCGCGTTGGAAATTCACTGGCACCCGAGTGGGGCGGGCGGGGGGGGGGGGGGTCATGTTGGCGATGGCGGGGTCACGTGAAAATAGTTTTTATCACATTTTGCGCAGCTAATCCTCTTTGAAATGTCACACACAACTGTGATCAGCAGATGGACTTCAAAAAAAGCGTGCGGGGGAAGACCCAGTCCTGGGGAGGGGCGGCTGAAGAATTTTTTTTTTTTTTTTTTTAACCACCAACAACTTCGGCGGCTACTTGAGACGGTAAACGCGGGCGTCCGATTGGTTTTCTTGGAACTCGGCTTCCGGCAGCTTGAAGCGAAGCCACCCAGAGAAAACTCAGCTGAAAACAATCCGGCTCAAGTGCCGAAGTCATCGGGTTCAAAGGTCGCCTTTCATCCCCCCCCCCCCCGGTTTATTTGGCCGAGCTTCGCCGGCTGACGCTCGCCAACAAATCCGCGGCCGTCAATAGCGCGCGGCCATATTAAAAGCAACACTCCGAGTCTGGGTCAACAGCTCGTCTCAGGCGAGGTGCAAAGTGTCAAGAATTTCAACGGGCAAAATTGAGCAAAGCGGGCGGGACGGCGGGATTAACTTCACATTCCATTTGTGCCACTCGCGTTAGAAGCACCTTGTTTTCATTTGCGCACGTCATCGCTTCGGGCCGCTCCGACGCCAAGAAAACACAAAAAAGCCGCCGTAAACGTCCTCCGCTCGCTTTGAGTTCTTCGCTTGCTTTCGCGTCGGCAAAAGACACAACTGGCCACCACCAAAGCCGGGGGGGAAGACATATTTGACCAGAGCCACTTTTTCTAATATTCTCTCTCCGGTGGCTCGGGGGACGCAAAATAAGAGGAATTCAAAGGTTTTCCCGAGTCACAAACGCTTTTCTCGAGCTTATCGACGTCACTAGTGAAGATTTCGGTTAGCGTCGACGCAAACCGGCCTCGGAAGGGAAGTCGGCCAATTGGACCGCCGGGGTGCTCGTTGACCATCCCGCCTGACGCGAAAGTGGCGACAAAACAAAAACAAAGCAAAGCAAAGAAAACGAGAAGAAAACAAAAACAAAACTAAACAAAACATTATCTGCCATTTGCACCCAAAATGCATTTGGTTATACTCATAACCCCCCCCCCCGCCCCCCCCCCCCCCCCCCCCCACCTTCTCAGTTTCACTAATCCAATGGAAACGTGCAAAATGTGGACCAGAAAAGATTTGGCCTGTGATCAAAATTGATGAGCAACTTGCGTCTACATTTTAGGAGACAGAACTTTTGTTGTCCTAAAAAACAACAACAACAACAAAAAAGCCGAGTCAGCTGCTGCAAAGGCCTCTTTCTTTTTTCTTTTCTTTTCTTTTCTTTTCCTTTTCTTTTCCTCTTTTCAGAGGGGATGAGAAGCTTGTTTTGCTAAAACCTGACCGAAGAAAAGAAAATACCGCAGTAATTGAGGTCAGCACTTGTCGATGTTTGCGAAACACCACACACACACACACACACACACCAAAAAAAATAACAAAAAAAAAAAAAAACGTCGTCCGAGTCCGACGCCTTGCAAATGTCTGCCGAGTGAAGACTCGTTTGCTCGTTTTTAAAGTCGAGATTTGAGCTCCGGAAAAGATCGTCGACGTCGAATGAAAGCGGGGGCCCGTCGTGCAGACCCCATCGATGTCGTGCGGGAATATTTACACGTTTGACTCCGAAGTGAGACGTAGTAGAAATGCGTATTGCGCCCCCCCCCCCCCCGCCCTCCATCATAACCGGGGACCTCGATCACCCCCCCCCCCCCCTGCCAGTGCCGTGAAAGCCAAGACTTTGAAATCTGATTTAAAAAAAATCATTTGATTTGATTTGAGTTTGCGGACGTTCTGATTCTGCTGTGACGAGCTTGCGCGCTTTTGCTTCAGGTCAGGGGTGTCAAACTCATTTTTGTAGTTACGGTTTCCCTCAGGGGCCCATTATGAAATCTTAAAATCTTTCGCGTCATCATATTTACACGTGAAATTTATGATCTAGTTTTGGCATTACAAATCAAGGTCAATGTGTTTTTAAAATCTTGCTGATGCTTGGGTACACACTAATGCTTGCAATATCGCAACATAATCATTTATGCTATGACAATTTGAGATTTTGGTACAGATTTGAACAAAAATCATGGAAGTTCATACTCATAATTTGCCTTCGGGGGCCATATAAAATCACGTGGTGGGCTGGATCTGGCCCCCCCGGGCTTGAGTTTGACACCCACCCGTGCTTTAGGTTTACGTTTCTTTGTGTTTGCCGCCTACCGGGTCACGTTTGCAAAATGGGTTTTCAAAAAAAAAAAAAAAAAAATCTTCAATAAAGGTTCAATAAATCAAATCAAAGAAAAAATGTCCGCGATAAAAGAATCACATTTGTTGGCTTTCTGGGGGGATAAAATGTACGACTGTGTCGCGTCCACAGTGAGCGGCGACGCCTGCAAACGATTCGAAGCACAAACCAATTTGGCTAAATTTAGGAGCTTCTTCACGTCTTGGTGCGTTATCGTTTTACGTTCCCAACTTTTTGTCAATACTGCATTTGCACTCTTGATGACCGAGCGCAAAAGAGGTTCGAGCCACGCCGACGGCCGTCCTCCGGAGTTCCGACCTCGGCGGACGAGTCGGCTCGTCTCCGACGGCGACAAACGCCGACTCCGACGAACGGCGCGAGCGACGGGGACGTCTCGACTTCTCGCCGCCGATGAATTATGCATGTTGCGCCTCCTAATGGAAAACAGATGGACGGCAAAATTCACGTTGACACTTTGCGCTCGGACCGACGAAGATCGTTTGCGCGATTTTTTAGAGGGGCGCTAACGCAACGGAGCCGACCAAACCCAAATTACGCGCGGCGTAATCTCAACAATAAGAATGAAATCACGGTGGCTCGGACGTGACCTTTCGCTGGCAGGTAAATGTTACCGTGTAATAACCGTGTAATTCCTTGATCACCTCTGCCAAGGAGGTTACCTTTGGGCTCTGCAGTTTTGATTATTATTTTTTATTGATGGGAACGCACGTAATTGTCGCGAGACGTTGTAAAAGATTCCACATTCTGCTGATATTGTTGGAATTAAACACAAACGTTGTCATAATGGAAGTTGATTTAAAAGCTCCATCACTGTCAAATATTGTCGGATTTGAATTGCACGTAAGTGTCATGCAGATCTTCTCCAGATTGCGCATTTGGCAACAATTTAACATCGCGCTTAACATGTTCAGGCACTTCTATTTCCATCAAATGTCATTACATCACATCATGTAGGATCTTATTACTTTTTCTTCCCTTTCGATCGCACTGAAACTTGAGCCATTTTGAGCTACGAAGATCCCAGATTGTTCACAGGTGACAAACGTTCGAGCGGGCCCTGGCGGAGGTCTCGGCTTCTCCGGCTTCATTTCCACAACGCCGCACTTAGAAAATGTTGGTCAAACGAGACCGAATTTGTTCCAAAAAGCCAGCAGGAACAAAAGCGCAACGTTTATTTAGCGCTCATAGCTTTGAGCATCCGTCGCTTCCCTCGTTCTCACTTTGGGATCCAAAACATTCCGATGCGTTCCCCGTCGCAGCTTTCAAGCGGAGAAAGCAAATTTCCCAAAACCCAATCTCCCCCCGCCCCAGTTTTGTTTTGTTTTGTTTTAAACGCTGGCGCCGGGAGGCCACTCGAGTTGCCCCCACCCAAAAGGTCCACGGCCTGCTGCGTCGCGCTATCCCAAGCCGAGACCGGGAAGGCAAACGGCGCTCGGCTCGCCATTTCCCGACTCTCCCCGAGGCGCCTCCGCGCGTCATTGGCGGCGAACGGGCGACGCCGCCGCGCCTCTTTTTTTGCCGAGGGGGACAAAATTCACAAACAAAATGGCCTTGAGTTACATTTTAGTGCAAAATGGTTTGAGAAATACAAATTGGAAGTTGCTGCATTGATTTGTTATTACGATGATAAGGAATACATTTGTTAAAATGGCTTTCACGTCCATATTGAATTGAATGAGCCACACTGAACCGACACGGACTCCGACGCGCTTTACTGCGCACGTATCAAATGACACTAAATGCTGAAAACTAAAATTGAAGTGAGCGGCGATTATTTCGGAGACGTCTGGCGGGTCGGCGCCGCCAGCGCCGCTTCTTCTTGCGCCCAGACAAAAAAAAAAAAAAAAAAAAACGCGCTGGATTTTCTTGGCGTGGATCAGCAAATTTGCGACTTTTTAATGAACGTGTACTGGCCGAGTCCAATTGGAGCTCTCTGACCTGCTCTGACGATTCAAAGCATTTAATGTCACTTTGGTTTTCTTTGAAATTTGAGGAAGTTTCCTGAAGACACCTCAATTGTGCAAAAATGACATTTTGGTTGACAGGCACGACACGACAAAGTTTAAAAGTCTAAAATGACGAAATGGACTTTAGATGAACAGCAAAAATGGTGGGAATCTTGAAACTGGGAAATGCTTGCGATGTCCCATTCAGGTTTCAGGTTTATTGTTGGAATTTTTTTAGCGGGTCACTGCTAACAGTGTTCAAGAGAATACGTTGATTTCGGGTCATGGAGAAATCCCGAAAAAGTAGAAGAGACCCAGTCAACGTGTATTTTTATGAGCTCGCGGCGACGGTGCTCACGCGGAGTTTGAAACCGTCGGAAAAACTGTCTCTGTTCCCGCCATATTTACTCAAAAGAGTAAAAAAGCATAAGAATGACGCCGCATATGAAATAATAACAACTGCTGACGGATGTTTCGTTTTGTTTTTGGTTGTGTGAACCTAACCAAAAAAAGAACACGCTCTGAAAAATGGAATAAACATTCACCGTGTTTTGGTGTCACGACTGGCGAGGAGAACCTCGGCCAAGGTGAAAATTGAGCCGCAATGAGAGGACGGGGGGGGGGGGGGGTCATGTGGGAGGAAGCCCCCCCCCCAAAAAAAAACAAAAACAACAACAACAACAACAACAACAAAATACACGCACGTAAACGGAACATGCAAAACCCAAATTGGAACGGGGCACACCAGAACTTTAACGTATTAACGCGCTCAATTTTCCATCGAGCTGAGTTTAAAAATCATCTTGCAAAGATCTGAGTGAGTTGGATGATTTCACGTTGGTGCTCCAGGAAAATGTCGTTCTTGTGATCTCTCCTTTCTTTTGCTTTCTTGTGTCCGACTGCATTTGCAATCAATGTTTAAGATATTATAATTATGATAGAATGTCAATCAAACATGTCGGTTAAATTGCCGTCTCGCCTCTCTGCAAAAACGTTCCGTCACGATATTGTCCTCACAAATCTGCCCGATTGCCCAAAAGTAAAAGGTGTTACTTCTTCTTACTGCATCTCGAAATATATCCGGCAGATGGATGATCTCAATTTGCTCGGCCCGAGTTGTCATCGCGCGTTCTGGCCGTTGGGAATCATTTCCGGCCCTCCTTCAAAATTGAACGGCAGGCTGAATCCAAAGTTGGCCGTTCTGTTGAGACCGCACCCCCCCACCGAGGCACATTCTGGCTCCAGAAGGACGCTCCATTGCATTGCGTAAGCGGCCTCGCGTTTTGCCGCACCCTGCGAACTTTGGGCCTCCTCGGGCGAGCTCACCTCGATTGCGATTGCGTCAGACCACCGCCGGAGCGGAAAGGACGAGTTCAAAATATGAAATGGGCCGAAACCAAACGGCTCAGAATCTTCGGTCCTCCTTCTTCGGGGGAACGAATGAACGACGAGCTTCTTTGGGGCCTGGACAAGTCAAAACTTAAAAGTCACTCAGTTGCATCCAAAAATGTGGCGCACGTGCCATACTTGACAAATTCCAGGATCATTGCTGGAAATGCAATGTGAAGGCTGCCATTTTGTCGTGTCGCAGTCGCGGCCGTTCTGGGCCAATTGTACAATTCGTACTTGAACGTCTCACGATACGTTCGTTAAAATCAACGGATGCCACTAATTGATCTGACTGCGTAGCTAATTCTCTAATCACCAAGATGGCAATCTTGTTCTTCTTCTGCTTCTTCAAATTGCAGATTTACGCTCAAATGTCATTTTTGTCAGCTTTATTTAGGCCTCCAATTTGCAACTTTTTCTCAAGGACCTGGAAAAAGAATATCCAGCTGCGCAAGATGAAACTAGTTGCGCTTTGCCCACGCGAGGCCAGCTGTGGACGCGAAGACTCGCACGTGGGAAGGTCCAACGCTAAAACCGGATGGGTTGCCACTCGTCCGAAGAGCGAATCCGGCATGAGGCGGCGCCGCTTTGAGGCCAGAGTGCGCTTGTTCCAAGACGCGGGTGCGCTTGTTCCACCGCCGTTGCAGATCAGTCAAAGGTGGCGCTTGCCAACGCTAACTTCGGGGATCTGATGCGGATCCCGCAATCGCCTCAAAGAGCTAACGGGCTAACGTGTGTGGAATCGCTCCACGCGCACACGTCGGGGGTGTCCACGTCCGCCCCCGCTCGTTTTTCATGAGTCTCGGCTGCAGCGTTCCCTGCGGAGGCGGCCCCCCACCCCCCATCTTTCGGTCCAGCAGCCGGCAGGCCCGGCAACACGGCCGCAGCGCTGGCTGCCGATGGACGCTGCCATGAAAGAAGACAATTATCGGGCAGAGAACGAGGTCTCACTGGGTTACGCTTTTAGTCGGATTATTTGTTTTGTGCGCCGTCTGAAGTTGGACAGCCCCAAGCTTTTTTTTCCCCTCGCTGTGCTTTTGCTCGCCCTTCCCCCGTTTGTGTATATTCGCGTGGTGGTGTTTTTTTTCTCGTTGTTGTGATGATCTAATTGGCCATTATCAGATGTTTTCAGGCGCTAACATAGGTATAAGTATAACGTGGAATGAACCCAATACAAAGTCTGTCGACAGCCTTTAGCGCAGAAGCTAACTGGGTAAATGCACTCAACAAGTAGCGAAGAAATACAAAAGGGCTGCAACTCTGTACCGAACAGAAAATTGGGTCAAATGTGCTTAGGCACTAGGCGACGAGCTCGCGTGCAGGAAAAGACGGCCAATCGAAAAGTTGATCTCGGCGACAGGCCAGGAGGTCTTGATGGACTTGCTTTTCCTCCTTCACATTTGCATCACGTGAAAGTCTTTGTTAATAGAAAAGGACGACGTGTCAACAAAGCAGAAGCGTCAACCCGTGCGTGCGTTTTTTGCCGTGCGGCGTATTTGTGTCGCGCCGCCGTCACCATGCAAAGTCAACACAGGTTTTTTTTTTTTGCTTCTTGCGCAAAGGCGGCGTCGCGCACGCCTTTGTGCGTAGATGCCTCGTGGCAAGCTCCGGGCCACGGGCGCCGCCGCCGGATGCAAGCCGGCGCCATTAGGGCCGCTTTGTTGTGATAAGCGCACCCGCGTAACCGTCGCAATGACAGGCGTCGGCGGCGCGCGTTCGCCAAAGTTTCCAATGGCTGATTTCTAGGAGGAAACATCTGTTCAATCGTGAAATGATTTTGCAAGTTGAAACAGCCGCGAACGGGCAAAACGCTCCCCAAACCTTTAAGGAGTAGAAATCTGTGGGAAAATGTACGACTGTGCCGCGGTGCGGCGGAGGCCAACGAAATGCGGGGTTCCTTCCTGCCAAATCAGCACCCCCACCCCCCTCCCCCCCGCAATTACACGCGCCCCCTGTAATCTGCTCTCCGGCTCATCCCGAAGTCGCACGCGTGAAGCCGTCTCCGCATCGAGGAGAACAACTGCCGGCCGGGCTTCCTGGTCGTCATCTCGTCGGGCACGATCCGCCCCCTCGAGCCAAAACGAACGTCGGCGATCGCCGCGATCCGTGACGATAATCCGACCGGGCTAGCGGCGCGCGTCTCGGGGTTTGGGCTACCTGTGGCCGTCTTTGAATGTAATTGCGCTAATAGCATATTCACAATCAGCCACCTTCGCCCGCCCTCCACTAATAATGGAACATCCTGTACTTCACATGAGCGCTCACGGATTTGTAAATAATTACTATCACATGGAGGAAAATAATAGGCGGACCCAATTGAAATTCAGTGGCTGGAGGCGATGTGGTAATCACGGACGGGGAGCGGGACAGGAAGGGAGGAGGGCAGGGCAGGGCGGAGCGGGGGACTGCATGGAAACACAAGAAGAAGCTAATCCCATCGCAGGCAGACAAAGAGTTCCCAGTGAATAATGAGCAACTTGGCGCGCAATGCCGTTTGTCAGCAGCGACTGCGCCCCTTTTTTGCTTCCAAATGAACTCGGTCGCACAGCATTGCACTTACGCGCCGGCTTTGGCTGCTTCCAGTTCAAAGCGGGGAAGAAAAAAACCTCACGGCCGGGTCACGCGTTATCCGCTTATTAGCGCAACAGCCCATTATCAATGCGCTCGGTGTAGAACACAATCAAGAAAAATGGGCTTCGCTGGTGGCTAAGTAGGAGTTCAGCGGATGCTACCGGGACCCCGTCGCTCGCAAATCACTTCAGCGCCGCGTCGGTACCGCTAATGCAGCCATCAGCATATGACAATACACTCCAGACGGACCGGGGAAAGTCCAATTTGCAGGCTGCCTCCCACGCGTGATGACTGATTGTTCAGCCTCGCACCGTTAATGTGAGTGACGAGGAAAAAAATGCCACGAGCGTGTGTCTTCTTCCTGCGCCCACGTAACAATCCCCAAACCGGATCGCTGCAGTAATACCGAGACTCACCTGCGAGAGGCGGCGTGGTCCCGGAAGGCATCTAATTGCAGAAAAATAAAAGGAAAAGAAGAAAAGGGAGAAGCTTGGCTAACAGTTAGCTTGTCTGCTGACACGTTAACGCTCACCACTTTTCAACGTAACGCGATCTCCAACAGAATCCCGACGAGCCCAAAACAACCAGATGAGATTGGAGACTGGATGTGTTCAGGTGGGCCTTGGCTTGTCGGCAGACTTCTTGTGGCTTTTCATGCTATACTTCTGCTATTAGTGGTGCGCTTTTCAGGCTACTTCCTAACTGGCACCCTTTCACGTCAGTTATTTGTTTGAATGCCAAGTTTTGAACAAAATTCAAGGCTAATGGCTAACCCACCTAAAATGACGCGGCGGGCCTTCAGTTTGACACTTGCGCTTTCGAGCCACCAGATAATCGAGACCTTGCCGACTTTGAGGGTCGGACGGAGGGAACGCGTGGGAAAATGTCCCCGATCTTCGGTGCGAGCGTAGCGACTTCAGATGGCCGAGCGTTGCGTCCGCGTGGCGACATGTGACGACTTGTTCTACACGCGCTAGCGATGTAAACCAGACAGCGAGGGGGGGTGGGTGGGTGGGTGGGGGTAATGTCGGGTTTATGTGTGTGATTGCGCCCGCAAACACGCCACGTGCACCTGCGCGCTCGCACGAGATGTTTTGTTGCGCACTTTGTTCTCGTCCCCGCCGGAAAATAATTACAGCGATGGGGGAAGGACGGCGTCGTTTCAAAAGTGCTTCAGAGGACGTCAGAGAGGGGAGCGGCGGCAGCAGAAAGACGGCGAGATGCTAATTACGTCGCCGCGCATCGGACGTCCGTCAAAACGCTTCTTATGTGAATAAATGTTGCATTTTTCCGTCTCGTTAAGGCGCAGAAAAAGCCGGATGAGTTGGGCAGAGACAATGTTGCCTCTTTTGTGAAGATTTGTGACACGCATGCCCACAGACGACATCCCCCCCCCCCCTCCCCGATTTCCGTACGATACGCTCAGACGCGCACGCACGCGCACTCATTAGTCGACGAGGTGCACGAGATGACGGCGGATCCTTGACAGCACATCTGAGAGAGATCCCCGTTCAAGAACAGCAATGAAAGCTCCTAATATCTTCCGTAGAGTCCTTATGCTAATGCTAGGGCCTCCATGCAAAATTCATGACGAGTACTGAGCGTTGCCGATACTTACAATGCGAGCGCGTGTTGTTATGCTCTTGCCCTAATTGTTTTTCGACAGTTAAGTGCGGCTAAATGACTTCCGTGCTTCCGCGTGTGAACGGCGCCGAGGTCACATTTGTTTGGATTTACTTTGCTATCAGCCGCTCCTCGCGTCCGATGTTTAGACGCAAGTTATCGAGCCGGAGTACGATTGCAGTCGGCGATTTTTGCTTGAACAAAAGGAAATTATTGTCAAACTTGAAATGAAGAAGCACCTTTTGAAAAAACATTCTCCGAGTGCCAACATCCAAACGGTGGAGTGTAGTAGGCCTTGGAGCCGTGCAAAAGGTTTTTTGAAAAAATATGCAGCGATGCCTTGAGATACGAGTTTCGCTCGTTCCATGACCGCGCTCGAGAGGCGAAAACACTCCCGAATCAAATCATCTTTGCCCATTCAAATGAATGGACGGACAAATTGATGCCGACACCGTTTGTGGAAACTACAAGATATACATTTTGAAAAAAAATTGCTTCACCTTAAATATTCCAGTCCTATTTTTGCCAAACATTCAAGCACCCCCGACCCCCCCCCCCCCAAAAAAAAAACCCCACCAACAACAACAACGTTTTGACTCGCCCACTGAACATCGAAGCAAAGGAAACGCAAAAAGTAATCAGGCAGCAGCGAGGAAAAACCTGGTCCACGCTGTCATTTCAAAAGGTTTCCATATCAGGCCGTCCATCAGCGACGCTACATTGTGTGCATTGTGTGTGTAAAATCTCCAAGGAGGGCCTCTGAAGCTCCCTTTTCATTCGTCAGCAGGCGGTCCGGGTCCGTCTGAGACGGCGCGGCTAAGCGGGATTGTCAGCCGATCGGGACGCTTTTTGATCGGTCTCGAAATCGGTGCCCGGGTTCAGAACGCGGCGCGATTAGACGGCTCGCACATCTGGGGGACAATTAGCCCGGAAGTCAAGTCGGATGACAGCGTTGTCAGGTTTGAGGCGCTTAAATTTAGGGGGGGCGACGTGGCGCGGGTCAAAGACCGACGTCGCCCGGGAGCCCCGCGATTCCCATTCAAGCGCCGTCACTGCAAATCAAACCAATGGCGACAAATGGAAATGCGTAATTAGCGTGGCGGCTACGCGCGTTAAAGGAAACTCTGCTTCGGGATTCATTCGATTGAGCAGCGCTTCTTGGTTCTTGCTGTCTCTTTTCCCGAACATTATGGGTTGTTTTCACTGACGCCACATTTTTTGCTCAATGACCCATACACCCCTGCGCGCCGCCATGTTACTTCCCGAAATCTTTATACGCAGAGTTACACGGCACAATGACGCAAAAAACAGTCTGTCAGCCAGAATGAGGTTTTTTTTCTCTCGAAGACGGCGAATTTAAAGGTTTACACGGAGTCACTTCTGTAGTGATGGCAAACGGCGGAGTTTTGAAGGACGCGACTTCTGCCATCGGCAATGCAAACGGTGGACCGTTCAACAACTCTGACAGCGGGATGACGAGAAGATCGCTGCCATTAAACGGCAGCCTTACGAAATTCCGCTGATTTTTAATGTCTCCGGATACGCAAAAGAGCAGTTCAAACAGCACACAGTCCATGGAGACGCCTGACTGAAAGATATTCTGCATTTGAACATCCAGGCAAATAAAATCTGCATAGACCCCAATTTTCGTTACATAAGCAAATATCACAACATCGCTGTCTTATAACACTTGTGAGCATTTGTTATAAGCTACAACAATCAAACGATAAAAAATAAGACTGAACTAACCGTTTATGAAGTGTTTTGTCTGATCCCACTGCTCCTCCGTCGTGACGTCTTTCCGATTGAGCACCTTTTTCCATAACCTTCGTCTCTGTTCGCAGAGAATTTGTGCTTCATCACCTTGATTCCTGCTAATTTTAGCCGTTTTGTAATCACGCTTTTCACCCCAGGACTGTTTGAGCAACCCGCGGCACCGCGAATAGGCATCTTATTAAAAGTTCTTCGACTCAGTGTAGCAACAACGCGCTCAGGGAAACAATATGGCCGCCGCCAGCTTGCAAAACGGGCGACGTCACGAGAAAACAACCCATAGGGTTAAGGAGCACATGCTAACTGGATTTTGCTCTTGAAATATATCTCAAGGCACGCGATCCGACGGAAAGGGCACAAAAAGTGGATACACGGCTTCAATGTTCCTCCTGTGACTCACAAAAATGCATAATTTGGAGTGAATGAGGTGGTGATCCCGTCGTGTCTGAAATGTACAAAGGTTCTCCCAAGCTCCCAATCAAAGTCGACAAACGGTCCAGTTCTGGGCCGTCTCTCAAGAATCATCCTGAGGCTTCGCCGGCGTCGTCGCGCGGGATTTGGACTCCGGGACATCCGAGCACAATCCCGATAAAGCCAGCTTCGCATTTTACGAAAACAAGACTTGCAAACTTTCCAGTGTTTGCGTTGCATTCAAAGGAGACTATATGAATATTGGCTCGTCTGCTATCAAAGCTGTTGTCGGAATATTTTAGCCCAACGCGGAGAGTGGACACGGAGAATTAGCGATGATGAAGTGACAAGGATGTCTGTCAATTGGATGTTTGATGCCGGCTCACGGCGAATTAGAGACGGCTAGCTGCGGAAAACAAACAGCCTTTGAAGCGCATTATTATGTGACACGCTGCATTCACTGGCGGAAGTGCTGAATTAATGAGACAGTCGGGAAAAAAAAAACAAAACAAAAAAACCCTCCCTATTTCCCTTTAAGCAGATCCAAAACTTCAACACAAAGAATTAGCATACGTGACTGAGATGCTACACATCTGGGCGAGCACTGGCTTTTTTCCCCACACTTTTAAGCAAAAGCTGCCAAATAAACATTTGGGAAAAAATGCAAAAATGTTTAAAACGACGGGGATGTCGCCGGCGTAGTTTCATCCGTGTGGCGGATTTTTCTTTGTCGCTCTCGTGTCTTGGATGGAAGACGGATGGAAGCCGTTCAAGTCTCGCATCGGTTTTTGAGTTTGGCCACCCGATTTTGACCCACGCGCGCTCACCGACGCGTCGGGAAAAACACAATTCAGCGCATTTCCACTCGTTTAGCGGTGGAGCGTTGAGAGACGTTGTCGCGGGATAATCGCAGCACGGTAGCCCGTTTGCCCCTTGGTGTCTCCCGGAACATTAGAACACGAAACAGTAAACCGCGTTTTCACTTGGTTCTTTAATTAGAGAATTGCAAAACATATATTGTATCGCTGAAATAGTTTGATTCCTATTACAACAGTGTGCTGAGTAAATCCCTTTTTTTTTGGGGGGTCCGAATGTTAGCGATTTCCGCTTCCAACGATCACGTCAACCCACAGTTATGCTCGTTAGCGTTAGGAAGTCCCCCCCCCCCCCCCCGGGATCGGTCACGTGACATTGCGCGTACCCCCGGTGCCGGTGTCGTATTTTCCCGCGAGTAGCCAGCCGCTTTGCCGAGGCTCGCTAGAACTCGGAACCCGGGTCTCCACTCCGGTTCCCGCAAATGGCTCCCTTCTGGAGTCCGCCGAGTTTGACCCGGAGGCGCCGCGGCCACACCTGTACGCCATTTGGCTCCCACGCTCGCTCGCACGCTCGCCGGGCGCCGAGCGACAGCGGCGCTTCAAAGCTTCTCGTCTCCGCTGGCCGTTTCCAGCGAGCGAGAGAGGGAGAACGGCTGGCGTTGGCAGGGCCCAATTTGGGATGATTGGCCTTGAAACGCAAGCTTCCCCCGTGTTCCTTTCAAGTGACCCGTAGCCCGCCAGTCTAGTGTAAAATTATCCCGGCCGTGTTTGTCTTGTGTCAGATGTGGTGACTGCCAGAAACTCCTCGTAATTGTCTAAGTGCTCCGGCGTGTCAGAGCTGTCCGTCACTCGTCCCGGACTCGGCCTTCTCAAAATATTTGGGCTGAATGGCGGCGGACAAACTACTTGCACTGATGGAGTTGTCACTTTGGTGCTTTTGCGAGGAAAAAGATTTTAGCTGGGTGAGAACACACACACATGCACGCAGACACAAAGCGACTGACATGTGTTCCCGCTTTTTGGGAGAAGGGAAAATGAGAGCGGCGTACTTGTTCGCTCTTTTTCTTCTTTGATACTTTTACAAATTCAAGACTATGAGCCTTTCTTGTCACATCTCATTGAAGTCGATGTTAACCTGAATGTGACACTGCGAAAATACATTCCGCGCTAAGTCTGCTCTTTAAGATCGGACACGCGTACGCGCTTTCTCTCATGTGCGCACTTAAAATGGAAAAACTATTGAGCGAGGATCATGAAAAGAGCCAGTGTGAAGTTTCTTTCGATTTGGGAAGACGGTTAGCGTCGAGCCGGCGCGCGCACACAAGAGGCGCGCACGCCGCTTCTTGTACACAAAAATCGCAGCTTTAAAGGACGATAGTGCAAAATAAGAGAAGCCTCGTACGATTCAAAACAGCCCTCGACGGTTTTTTTTGGGGGGGGGGGTTCATAAAATGCGGCTTATTTGATTTGAAACCGAGCACTGACTTTTGCGCAAAAGTTCACCCTCTAACGTCTATTAAATGTTCAAACAAAAAACAAAACAAAACAAAAAAAAAACATTCCGCACAAGGGCGCGCAGTCGTGAACGTGCGACTTGGGCACGGAGGGGTACGTGTACGCCGGTTGTCGTTGCCCTCGTGCCCCCGGGCAAGACACTCGAGGGCCCAGAGGCTGCGGGTGCAGAACGGCGGCCACGCTTCCGTCAGACTGCCCCCTGCAGGGCACGTGTGGCTGTGGAGTGAATGAAGTACCGAAGTTCAAGTACATGATGGGGAATTTTGTGCTTGGATGTGGGTAAAAGATCACAAACTTAGCAGATCAGGCGCGACAGCATTAGCGTGCAACCTGGGAGAGAGAACATGCAATATTTATACCAAATACCTCAAAGCAAGACGCTGTGGACGTTTCAAATCCAACAGGTCAAAGGTTAAATGTGCCATTAACGTCATTTCTGAAGTTGCTGACGACCCGATTGTTTTTCCAAATCAATGTGTGGGAAAGTTGTATCATTATTGGCATAACTTCAAGACGGTCACGTGTTCCGATTGCTTGCCAGCGCTGCGGGACGTTGACATTTATGAAATATGCCATGTAACGGACACTTTGACGGCCGCTGGTCACCCCCTCAGCTCCCATCTTCCCGTCCAAACGCAGCCTTCCCAGGGAGGCAGAAAAATGGTTCTTGAATTGAATGGGTGTCAAATATGTTTTCCAAATGTACTAAAAGCTTCGCATTGTTCCACGCGCTTCAATCGGAATCAATGTTAACTTTGTTCGCAGGCAAATTTACGGCCTCTCAGAGGTGACCGCTGCGGTCGGCGTGTTTTGGCAAAGTGCGGCTCTTGGACTGATTTATAACGCCGCTGTAGGGGGGGGGAGCCATATCGGAGAGGTGTGAAGAAGGCATAAATAACAAGTCTGTATTTTCCTTTGAGGGCGCGACACGTGCAGATTATGTATTGTTAGTGTTAGCGCGGCAGGGGGCGGCCGCGCGGGGCCGACGGCGGTAATACGACTCGATGACGTCGATGACCTGTCGGCGGGAGCTCGCGCGGCTTCGCCTCGCCCCGCCTCGCCCCGCCCCGACTCGACTCGACTCCTCTCCCGGCAATCAGTGGCGGTTCAAAGGGAAAATTTAAGAATGAGCAGCAAGACAAATAAAGACGAGCCGAAGAGCGTCGCAGTCGTTGCCCTCCGAAGGCGTCGCAATTTGTCTCGAGCTAGTTTTCTTTATCCAATAAAATGTCTCCGGATGAAGACGGATACTTCAAACGCGCCGCCGTCTCGCTAATCGCAGAGGAGGGAGGCTCCACTCACACATACCTCGCTCAATTTATTATTAATAAGTACATGAGCGGGAGAACGATATCCCGGGGACCCCCAAACACCCGCCGAGCGCGGCGTTCATCAAAGCGGCTCACAATACTCAGGATACACCAGCTCCAATAACGGATAATTGATGGGCCGGCTTGCGCTGATGCCGGAATGAGGATATTCATAAAGATGCGTTTCCACGTCACCCCAGATCAACGTGGAGGGGCGGGAACGACCACGACGGCTGACGAGGGAGGGGGGCCGCGCCCCGACGTCAAAAGTCGATGCGGCGATTCATCTGCGCGGATTCGCCGACAGGAAAACAAATTACGGACGCTGTGAATGTAGGATAACAGTTATTGGGGGGTGGGGGGGGGGGGGGCTGGGTTGACTCGGCAGACCTCCTCCAAGAGCACAATGGGAAACTCTTGCGCCATCTGCTGGAAATGGCAGCTTACGTGGGGGCCCCGGTGAAAGTAGACTGTAATCACGACGAGTGAAAATAATGAAAATGATGCAGATCCAGAAAGTTTGACACAAAAAACAGAAATCCCGCTTTTTTCACGCGATACGAGATTTAAGGTCCCGTTAAGTCAAATTTGCGGACTTTGAAATTCCATAGTTTTGTGGTTTAGCATCGGGAGTTTCACCTAATGGCCGATAACCCAACCAGCGGCATCAACGATTGGCTGAAAAGCTCACTTATTTGCTGTTTTTGATGCTCTTTGATCTGCAGACTGCGATCCGATAGTGGACCGCAGAGTCCAAGTCGGACACGGGGGAAGCAACATTTTCCCGTGAAACGGAGGAATTTGCCCACAGATGTTAAATCAGCGCCGTTAAAAGCGATTCTTTTCTCCCTCATGCTTATAATAATTGAGCACTGCAGAACCTTTTCCGTGTGTCTAAAATATTTTTCGGGACTGTAATTTTTGTAAGCTTTTCATTTTTGTGTGTCCTTTGGTCAGAGAAAATGGGCTCAGATTGAAATATGAAAAAAGAAAAAGTGTCGCCGTACGGACGCTAGGCGTGCTTTTCCGCGACCGGCCGCGTTTTCCAATAAACGCGCGCCGGGGCCCGCTCGGCAAGGTGGCGTTCGGCGTGACAGATGGGCGCCCCCGCCCTCCGGCGCTCGTGTTGGGTTTCCCGCAGACGCAATTGTGACTGACACGTGTAGCTATGGGAACCGTGTCTGTGGGCAGGAATTAAATCGATACGGGTGCACCCTGGACAAGCTCGATCGCATGTTACGGCGCACTTAGAGGAACGGCGCTCCATCTGTTCCTGCCCCCCCCCCCCCCCGTCAGTCTAATGTCCGCAATATTGCGTTATCGTTCGCACGCTTCGATGCCCCTTCGCCGGCGTTACGTCATGAAGTTGTAACCGAATTGCCGGCAGCGCCCGATTGGCACGGCATCTGCCCCCTCCTCGGGGACGCCGTTGCGGCTCGGCAGGTGAAAACTCGTCATTAACCAGCCACAATCAAGCGCGTGATCGATCGACTTGCTTTTTCATGATCCGTTCTCAGGTGGGGGGAGCGATTCCCCCCTTGAAAACGGAAGGAACGGGAAGGGCTACGACCCGTAAAGGCGCTCGTGCGTAATCGCGGGGCGAACAACCCTCGAGCGCCTCGAAGCGCCCGCGGAGCGACTGCATCATTAGTGGCGCATTTGCAGTCGAGCCGCCGCCGATGTTGTTTTTGACTTGATCTATTACATATTTTCATACCTAAAGGATGCAAGCGTGTTTTTTTGACACGTGTAAAGTTTTGACAGCGACGAGGGGAAACGCACAAGATGAGTCTTGTTACACCAGCTCAGACACATATTTTTCTAATAATACGCCATTTGAGGGATCTTTTTGAAACCAAAGACTGTGGCGCAGATTTGTTTTTGTCCAAAAAACCCGAGTTTGTCACTAAACGAAGAAATTTTTTATTATAGCATTATGTTTTCGATATTATTGGCTGTGTGTCTGTAATTGTAAGAGAGATTAATTGAATTGTTTTCTGAGTGTTCCATTTCCATGTCTGTCAGAGTGAAAATGCTGAGTGGCGACTAAGTCTGGGAAACCGCTCGCCAGAGTGGCAGATGAGGAAGGAAGGAAGGAAGGAAGGAAGGAAGGAAGGAAGGAAGGAAGGAAGGTAGGTAGGTAGGTAGGTCGGTCGCCTCGAGCCCTGCGAGCAACATTCAAACCTTTACAGACAAGTGAGAGTCTTGAAACCAGGTCACGTGTTTCCGGGTCTGCGCAGGCCGGCCGAGGCCGAGATCCCAACCCAGAACTTGCCAACTGTGAGTCAGCCGAGCCAACCGCTCCGGCGCCGTGCAGCCTATTCTATAATGGGAGTGAATTGAGGCAGCATCACCGAAGGGACGGCGTTCATCCTGAATCTTCAAAATTCTTCCAACTTTGTGAGCTTGGATGAATTTCGAGTGGAAGAACCCCATTAGACCTCTGGGACGCCTCATAACTGAGAGGTGTCCCAAAGCTTTCACTCCGAAAAGTGAACTCGGCATGCAGAGCGAGATTTAATAATAATAAGCCTGAATAAAATTATCCAGGTACAAAAGAGGCTTGCCAACAACAACATTAACGTTTGACACGCGGCATCTGAAAAAAAAGCGAGAAGAAACTCTGGATCACAGCGAGAGGCGACCTTTGAAGAGCGCTGATGTGAACGCTTCAAACGCCGTCGCAGCAAAGAATAACCTCTGACACCCAAACAAACAAACACAAGGCACGTTGAAATAGCGCAGGCGGCGGCGGCGGCGGCGGCCCGTCTACTGCACGTGATGAAAGCGTGACGGCTGGTGTCCGATCCGCTTTGTCGCCCGCCCGCCTACCTGCTCGGCGTGTCGGCTGATTTGCGGCCGCCCGAGTTTGTTCTCCGCCCCGCTGAGCGGCGGGGTTGAGAACTCCTGAGGCAATCTGACAAAATACAGCGACAGCGAGCCGCGACGCCGTCGGGGTGTTTAGCGGGAGACGAGGCGAGGTTGAAGGCGTCCTCATTTGATCCGAAGCGGCTCCGATCGCGTTTAGAGCCGACTTTCAATTAAGAGCAAAATGACGATCGGCTGTAAAATTGACTCAACGACTTTTGACGCCGGGGGACTTCTTCATTAACCCCGAGTTCAAGTTCTTTTTCTTTTGTTTTTTTTTCGGTGTAAGCGGATGAATCTCAATCATGTTTCCGATCCGCGGCAACCTATTTTCCCCTCCTCGGTGGAAGCGACGCCTCTCGAGCTGCGCCGTAGCGTCCCCAGGCGTTATCATTTGCCGCATGATTATTTCAAACGCTTCCACAACACAGCCGCCTCTCTGATGTAATCCTCATGCATATGGAAGGTGTTTTTTTTTTTTTTTTTTTCCGAGGAGGCGGCGACCCTTTTTCGCGGAACCAAACAAGCGATCACAAGCCTAATGAGGGGCCGGGCGCCGGATGGACGACACGTCTGTAATTAGCCCCTAGCTAACACCAGCGCGCGGCTTGTTTTTATTTCAGCGGGAGAACCGCGCACCAGACGTCCCCCCGTCCCCCCCCCCCCAGACTATAAATAAAGATTGTCATCGTAAGCTAATCAAGTTACGAGGCGTCGTTCGGGCGAGGCTGTCACTTTCTTGGCGAGGCGAAGAGAATCCCCTGAGGTCCTCGCGTCTCTCGAGTGACTTCACCACGATTAAGCGCAATCTGCGCTCGCTCGCCTGCGCGATTTCCGGCGAGAAGACGCCTTGCAGCGCGTTAGCTTTTTTGCCGCCGAGGACACAAAACAGACAACGGCGAGCTAAGACGCTCGGAACAATAAGTGAGGCGTCCGGAAAGGAATCGCGCAGGCCCGAAAGTGGAACGGCGCCCACCGATGAGAGGCCGCGACTCCAACGGGACCTCCAGTACGAAGTCATGAAGTCAGTGATTGCGTCAATTTAAAAAAAAAAAAATCAGTTTTTCCTAATAACGTTGCAACTTTGGGGGCAAAATCCCATCATATTATTACAACTATTTTCACTCGTATTTGTTGTCTCACACTTATTTTCTCCAAATATTTTTTTCCTATATGACTTTGTCACATCTTGGGAGATTTTTCTTTGCAATAATTTGCTGACTAATCAGTTACTAAGGAAAATGTTTTTCTTGTAACGTAACCTTACATTTCTGGCAAGATTGTGACTTTTCTTGAAAATAGTAAAGGGAATCATTGTCGTCTTGAAATAGAATATCATATTTGAGTTCCATCACACTGCAGGCTTTCAAGTTTTCGTGTGTTATTTCACCACTGCAATTTTGAAGGTATGTTTGCTAGCATTAGATGCTAGCTTCAATATCGCGACACTGATTTAATGGCGTTTACTGTCGTTTGCAGTACAGAGATATACAAGTACGACTGACTGGAGGGTCGCCGACTTTCCATGGGACTTTATTCAAATCTATAGCAGAAGTTGAAGTGCTTGTTACTTTAAGTAGCTGAAAAAATGCAAAGCAATGTCGATTTTGCAAACAGCTGGCAATTTTTCCAATGCAACAGGTACCAAGTAGTCAGCCAATCAGAAAGCCTGCCGGTACGCTCGTCGCCGGATGCTAAAAAGGTTAGCAATTAGCATCGGAAGTGCGCACATTTCACTTTTCCGTCATCATGTTGTGTGGCTGCTTCCTTTCTCCTCGCATCTCCCCTGCGAACGTGACTAATCACCCGAGTTGGCGTCGGGCCGCTTCCGGTCGGACGGACGCCCGCCTTCCTCCGCCGCTCTCGGCTTTCGCACCGTCAGTGAATTTTCATCGCCCTTGTTGGGGCCTTTTTATGCATCGTTTCCCCCGATGGCGCGTGATTGATGTCCAGGAGGGAACGAGAAGCTGGACGGCGGCCCTCCCGTCACTGACACGCGTCGGCGCCCCCCCATCCCCCCCTTCCTTCAGTTTGGCCGCGGTCGCCGCCGAGCCGGCTCGGCCCTCATTTCCATTTCAATCTCTGGCTCATGAATGCGAAAAAAAAAAAAAAAAATTAATAACGGGAGGAGCGCGCACGAGGGAGGGCGGCACGGCAAAAGGAGAACGCGGGCGATGGGGGAGAATGGCGACGCTCGGGCCCTTTTGTCCCACAAAGAGTGCCCCCTTCTTTCATTCCCTCTTTCAGCAGCATCCTGGCAATGAATGGCATTACAGACAATGCCACATCGCCACTGACACAAATTTATTTCGCTGGCCGTGCCGCAGAGTATTTCCAACAAGACCAGGGGCGATTTGTCTGGGGACAATTTGGTTTCCATAAAGGATTTAAATGGTTTCTGCGGAGATAGTGGGCTGAAATTTAATTTGTTTCTCATTTACTACAGCAGGTATGAAAAGGAGAAAAATTGGACAGCTGATGGGCTAAAAATTGGCGCTGTCCCTGTGCTGTATCCCCCAGAGGACGCAGGTCCTGCATCATATAGATTGACTTCGACCCCCCACCCCCCCAGCCACCGCCCCCCACGACCGCAAGACCGACCGCACTTAGCATCGCGCCTCCACCCCCCCCGTAACCTTAAACCAACTTAAACAGTAACCTTTGGGGAGGCTGCCAATCACTCGCAAAACAACGTTTCCATCGATCGGCCCGTCTGCGTGATTTATGGCCTCATTTTACACTAATTGAGAATTAGAGGGCGGATTAGTGGGCCTCAACACTTCGGTCCGATATGCACTCTGAGCAGCGTAATCTGTCACGCCGGGATGTCCGACACTCTCTTCCTCACAATGGAGGCGCGTGGGGGGGGTGGGGGTCTCTCTAATTGAATTGCCGGAAATTAATTTGACACCCACCAGTGAAATCCGACTTGTGCTCCGGTGACGCCGACGCGGAATTTGCTCTTTTCCACCCCCTTCTCTGTGTTCCCGCCTCGCCTGGAAAACGCTATCGATCGACTTCGGGCACCGAGTGACGCACGGAATCCCTAAATCCTATCTCCGCATATTAGGCCGGCTATCTTTGGCCCGCGTAAAGAACATCGCCCTTCATTTCGTTTGACGCTCCGGATGATGTCCTCGCGCGGAACCTCCCTCGCCGAACGCCCCGAGTCAACGCTCGCAATTGAATTAGCGTCGCGGCTCGCCGGGTCTATTGTCCGGGTAATTTGTCGCGTAAGTGGCAAAATGAAAGCGCCGGCCGCGCTTCTGTGAGGGGCCGCCGTTGTTGTGTCGCTCGCAAAAAAAAAAAAAAAAAAAGCCCCCGCGAACGTTCGCAAAGATCGCACATCCACTCGCTCTGCCGAGGTGGCACCGGCAACGACGTCGGCTAACGAGATCTCGGCGCGGCCGACTTTGCTAGCAAACATGTGTCGTATTGCGTGTGGCTGACTTTGCACTAAGCGCTTCTTAGCGGGCTAAAAGACGCATTCATCTGTGTAATGAACTTTGGACGCTAGCTAACTTAATCCCGGTAATGCCTGCGAGAGTCAATTAGCGCAACTAGATTCAGTTCGCTATTTATCTGACGGAGCGGAGCGGAGCTTTCTCGACTTTTTGAATCCTGCCCCGCCGACAATTTCAAGTTTGGTTTGTGCATAATAAAGTGGGCAATAAATACGACTCACTTGCAGTTTTGAAGGCCCCGTTAGATTTTTTCTGGAGATTTCCAAGAGCCACATACTAAAAGCGAGCAGAAATTCCAAAGCCTATCTTTGAAATGAACGAAAAATGAATGTGAACTTTTTCACGAGTTCTTAAACATGTCAAGCGAAGAAAAACATCTTTTGTCGTAGCACGTTTTCAACAAGTGATGCACTTTGTTTTGAAGACTGGCCAACGCGGAAACGACAACAACCTTCGAGCGTGTGGGGAATTACATGGATTTACAGCTCACTATCGCCTCGTACAGAATTTTCTTGCATGATTCAAGATGTTTTTCTTTTATGGATTTGAAATGAAACAAACTTTCACTGCAGACTTTCAGTTTTCATTTGAGGGCATTTACTGAAAAAGAAAAAACGGTGGACCCCAGGGCAGGGAAACTGGGAGGTGACTTTTCAAAACATCAAAAAGGCACACAAAACGGGGCAAAACCTACAAAACTAAACAAAGTCCCCCAAAACAAAGGCAAGTTCTGCTGCAATACTGGGGATAACTGCTAGCACAACACAAAAGCTAGCATGAGGGAGACGGGACTACAACCATCCGACGCAGACTGACAAACGCAGGGAACTGCAAACAAACTGAGCAGACAACGAGGCACACCCGACCGAGCGAGACGCGAGTAGCTGGAGGGAGTCAAGAAGAGCGCTGACGAGAATTGCGGGAAGCAAACGGAGCAGACGCGGGAAGCCAATTCAAACCGTGGGGATGGGATGACAACGACCGGTGTGCAGCTGAGCCTCACAACTTTTGAGGCGCGCAAAGTCAAAATACATAAATCCGCGTCACCTCGGCCGCAAAGGATTTGCGAGCAACTATTAAAGAAGCCGACGAGTGACCGAAATGCGGGGAGAGATTTTCGTATGGCCGTTTTTGAGGCACGCCGACGGTCTCCATCGCCCTTGACGTCGCGCCATGGGAGGGTCGCGTCTTCTGAACGTTGATTGTTGTCTTGGTAGCGGGGCGTACAAAAAGTCCTTCTCTCTCTCTCTCTCTCTTTTCCTCTCTCGCCGCCTGCCCGCTTTCTCATTTCTTATTCTGGGGCCCGCCGGGACGAGAGGGCGGCGGCGGCGGCGGCGGCGGGGGGGATAACTGAGAGGCTGATGGAGACGAGGTGACAGCTCGGAATGGGCCATCAATAGATCCATCAGACGGGTCATTTGGAGCGCGCTTAACATACATCAGTGGAGTCGCCCGAGCTGGTATCTGTCTTGTCGTGGAATCACAGTAAATAAGAGTTAAAGATGGTGTCAGCTCCGACCTGCATGACCCCCCCCCAACCTCCCCCCCCGCCCTCCCTCCCTCCCTCCCTCCCACTCACGATCGGCTGCATCAATGGAGCGTGGCACAGATGGGAAAGGGATTAACACGTACAATAACAACATTGGTGCGTGCCCTTTATCGAATAACACCGGTTGGAGCTAACGTGGCGAGGAAAACGCCACAAGAATGGAAAAATGGAAGAACACACACAAGAATCATAAAAATAGGCCACCGCTGAGGGAAGAGTCGACTCGCGAGATCAAGTCTTTGTTGTCGTGCTGGATTCAAATCGGGCACAAAACGCACAAGCAAGACGCGCTTGTACTGCTTGGAAATAAAGAGGAACAATCTCACAAGAACAAGACCGGCCGTTCATTTCAAATTAAACCTTTTTTTTTTTTTTTTTTTTTTTTTTGGTATTGTTTGGAGACTTGCAAATGAAAATGACGACATCTGAGGACTCAGACTGAGATATAACGAGCATTTGTTTTTTCCCGACACGACAGTTGGGGAGGACAAACGCCAAGTGGAAATTCGGGGTCGAAAGAGCATCGCAGGAAGTGTTCTATATTTTATAAATTGTTAACCCGTAAAGGGTGCTGTAATATTAAAAAAAAAAGATGGTCGACAACACGAAGTCAACTGTACACTCGTCCGTCGCTGTACAACACATTTAAGTTCTCAAAAAGAGGAGAAGAGAAGAGCTCCACGGAACTTCCCCAAGTGATCCACAAAATCCACTTCACAAAAAAGAAATAACGTTGGATTAAAAACATGCTAACCCCAAAATAAAAGCAGTTCAATCATTTGATTCGTGCTATCAAAGCAATAACAGGTGTCATCACCAACTGGACTGAATTTCGTCGACCACGAAATGTGAAATCATACGAGACGTCGCCGGCGAGGCGAGCTCGGCGCAAGATCCAACCTCGACCGCTGCTGATGACATCAAAGCACAAAACTACACAAAGACGGAATCTGACGCCAGCTGGAGGTCACGCGCAGAAATATTTGATAAAAACAAGCAAAAAAAAAAAAAAAATTGAGCAAGCAAATATGTACTCTCCTTTTATCATGTATCTTTCTCTGTGGAACAATAAAAAATATCATCACTGTCCAGTGAAAATATTTGTTTACTTTCCAGACACCACACAAAAAAAAAAAAACCCGAACATATTTTTGATTGCAGAGTCCGGTCCTCTCTAAAGTTGAGTCAATAAACACTTTGGAACTTCTTAACAACAGCGATTGTGCGCTTTAGCTCGCCTCACATGTGCATATATTGTACGGCGCTGTGCGTTCATGAAGCAATATGAGCTCCGTGTGGATACATTTTGCGTCAAAAAGCCTGCTCCCAAATCACAAATTATGTCACCCTTTCCAAACAAAAAAACCGAAGACCAGCACGGGGCGAGCACATGAGCCCGATACCAGTGGAAGGCGCACTGTCGGCGAAGCGCGGTTCCTGCCGCTCAGGCTCCGCGCTAACCTTAGCATTTTGGGCTTCTTTGGCGAGATGAAACCGCAACGCTAACTCCTAACGTCCGGCGCTTGAACTCACATTAGTTCTGGCGACGTTCCCGCTCGGACTGGATTCTCCATCATTTACCAGTTTCAGGTCAGCTAGGTAGTACGCGAAAACAATCAATATCAGGGTTTTGCTGACGAATTTCACATGATCAAGGAAATCTGTGTTCCACTGAAAGTTACGTCAACCGTGATTTTTGCAGAAAAATGCCGAGGCCGACACCGTGATTAAGTGGCGCAAAAGTGAAGCCAATCTGCCGGCCTCGCGTGGAAAGCGCGCGCGGTTGCGATAAGACCTAAGTTTGTACCGGTCAAGTTGCGATTCGAGTTCATTATGAGTTACGGTGTAAGAACGAAGCGAAATCAACGCTAAACACGAGCTCCTCACTAACACGTACGTCGGCGTGACCCCTGTTGTCCTATTGAAGTGGCGCCGGTCCTCCGGGTCATGCTCTAATTAAAGCCGGAGCGGGTCGGCGCTGCACGTGCGCTAATGCCGGTATTCTGCTCCTCTTCTTTGCTTTGAGCAGGCGTTGCCTACCTTAATCAAAATTGTCAGTTAAAATGAATCCAGTAGCTTGAGTAATTAAATTTAATTGGATCTTGTCACTTCGCATGCTGCCGCTGGTTTGATCCTCACAGAGTGTTTTCTGCCTCGGCGCCGTACTGACTTTTATTATTAGAGCCTCCACCTTGGCGGGTCCGCCGAGGCCCAGCCTGACGACGCTTTGAACCCCCTAAAAGTTCTCATTTGGTTCGTCTCGATGAGCTCTCGCTTAGGTGAATGGCCGAAGCCAGTGGGCTAAATCCACTTCATGACAAGTTCGCCTTGACGATACGTCAATGTCATGGGGGCGCCGGCCCGAGCTCCGGAACCCCACCACAAGGACACTTAACGCCCGGCTTGTCTCGCCCGCCCAGGACTCAATTTGGGGGTTTCCGTGAGCCTGGGCGAAGCCTCTGCCACCGATGTTTGCTGTGGTGCTGCGCTCACGCCTTTCACGTTTTAGTCCTCTCACAAATTCTGCGTTCCTTCCTTACTTTTCAGGGACCTTGCTAACTAAGACGTTGGTTTTTTGCCTTATTTTGTATTATTATTATTATTATTTTTTTTTAAATACTTCTACGAGAATCTTAGATTTGCACTGCCCTGCATTTGGGTCCTTGAAACCAGCAAACTGTGACGTGAGTCACAAAACAAAACAGAAACACGACAACAGAAAGTGATGACGTCGGCAAACGTCAACTTCCGCCACTTCCTTGGATCATTTTCACCAAATGTGTTTTTTTTTTTTTTTTTTTTTTTCGGCGCTAAGCTTCTTGGAACGATATCACGCAGCGTTTTGAAGGAATTCCATCCCAGCTGAGTGCAAAACGCTGAACGAAGGAGACGGCGACCGGCGACGTTCGACGGAGCGACGCGGGAGGCCGAAAGGTGGAATGGCTTTTCCAGAGCGCGAGTATTTGCGTTGCCAGAGGAATGAAACGTCTAAACGGAGTGGTCGGGGATAGGAGTGACCCCCCCGCCCCCCCCCCCCCCCCCCCCCGCTCCAGACTCGCAAAGAATATGGACGAATTGAGCATGCAGCCGCGCTGGCGACGGCCGAATCTTTATTCGCTGGCAGCCGCCTGCTGCTAAAGCGCATTCCCTTTCAATCCATTAGAGCTGGCCGTCCGCTTCCCCTCGGTCGCACCGCGCAGCCCTTAATTTGACAATGACAAAGAGCCACTTGCAGATTTTAAATTTCATAATTTTAATCTGTCAAGTCTGACATTTAATTAGTGGCTTCCTAACCTGTGCGCGCCTCGCTCGGCGAAGGGCGCCGCCGGTTCGGAAGGCGCGGCGCAATCTCCCCTTTGCCAAAGCGGAGGCGGCGAGTGGATTAATATGGATGCACGTCGGCAGCTGCCGCAAAGACAATGCGCGGCCGGCGAGGCCATTAGGGCCTAATGCAGACAGATGAGGTTAATAATATTTGGGAAGTGTTGCTCTATTAAGCGCAGCGCTGATTAAGACCTGAGTGGGATTCCTCCCCCCCCCCCCCCCTCTTCCCCACCGGGACGCCTTTTGTTCCGACGGAAAGCAGAGCGAGGCGGCGGCGGCGGCGGCCGTCGACCAAACAATGTCGTCCGACAGCCTTAATGAGAATCTTTACAAACCTGGACGGCCGGAAGTTGATTACGCAAACAGACGGAGATGGCGATTTGAGGATCCTGCGAAAAGAAAGAGCTCCGTGGTGATTGCTTTGGCCGTGTTCTCGAGCGCGTTGGACCTCATTCGTCAATTTCCATCAGATTCGGCCACTTCCAACGACTTTCCTCCAGAAAGTTAACGGGAGGTAAAAAGGCCCAGTCATGGTTTTGGCGGGAAAAACAAGAATCTTTTTTCTCTCCCTCTCAAATGAAAACGGTTCCGAGGTGTCGTAATAACGCGTCTTTGAGACAAGCTTTTGTTAAAAAAAAAAAAAAAAAAAAACCCAAGGACGACCTCAAACGCTTTACGGCGGCAACAAGCGGGATCTCGTCACCTCTTCGGCTGCTTCAAAGTGAGCCGTGGACGCAAATGACGTCACTTTTTGTCCTCACTCGCGCTCCCAAAAACCCGGGAGAAGGGTTCGGAACCTACGGCCCAGGAATGCTCTCAATGCACAACCGTAAAACTTTGTTTGATCCTTGCATCGTATTCTTTCCTAAATCTGGCAGGGCCCTGGAAGGATTTTAGAAATGCGGGAAGGTTTCCCAACTCTGGCCTCGAATAAAAGATTTGATGTGTTCATTTGTGCGTCACACGTGTGCGCAGGTGCTCGCGTAAATCACGCGGAAGGCCAAAGTGTTGCCGTATCGGGCTCTCATTTCCTGCGCAGGGGAGCTCCGTAAATCACCCAACCGGGTCCTCATCTGGAGTCAAGCGTCGGCAACATCAGGAAACAACTGGAATTCTCCGTCGGCTTGAAAATTGAAGAACAACAACAAAAAAAAAAAAAAAACAGGAGTGATCGGATGTTGTTTTCCGATGGCAATAAACACCAACTGCACGACGACTTCGGCTTGACGGCTTTCAATTCCTTATGGTACCTTCTGCCAAAAGCAACTTTTTCCACAGATCATGATATTCTCATGAATCAAATCCATTCAAAGTTTTCCCAATCCTCATCATTATGATGCGCTCAACCGGCAACGCTCGGGCGGCAACAACACAAGCACTCGAAAAAACGTTCACCCACGTATGACATTTGCAACATCAATGTGAACAGGGCGGAATGAAATGGTGACGAGGAGTTAAGCGGTTACTAGTACGAAAGACGCGGCGGCCAAGTGCGTCAGCAGTAAAGACGAAGGATCGGATTCTTTCCATATGTACGGCCTCAGGAGTGTTTTTCATATTAACGGTTCCTGTAATTGCCATGAGCACAGGTTAGCGGGTTCTGACTTACGTACAACATCGGGTTATTGATCAAGTTGTCGAAAACGAGGACTCTCCGCATATACGCGTCTGGTCAATATTAATATTGTGTCCCAAATGTTCGGCCAAGGAGGTTGCTGGCGCTTTTCGGGCTTCTGTCCTGAGCTGACGAATGTGCGTTCACATGCTAAACGCAGGCGTGCGCTCGCTGCACGCAGACACGCTAACGTTGCGAATGTCGAGCGCACGGCTTCCGCCGGCCGGCGTCGACTCGTCGTTAACCGCGGATACCGAGCTGCAGCTCATGGGCAACTTCCTTTGAATTTGTGCACTTGTTTGTGTTTTGTGATGTCCCCTGTTGACTGCTCAAGGAGAGAATTAGCGAGATGATCACATGAATAAAATCCAGCCGCTAGCTCATTACTAACGCTATTATTCATTAATTAACATTATTAAGGCGTCTAATCGAGTGCTCTGGAGTCCCGCTGCCTCTTTTCAAGTGGCCCCCCGCTCCTCGGTCCCGCCCATTCCTGCACATGAAAAGAAAAGCACATCAAACGGGGCCCGCTTCGCCGTGTTGGGGGATTCGCAGGTGCGCGATTGCGCTCCGCGGGAGGGGGGAAAAAGAAAGAAAACGTCGGCCCTCGTCACGCTCTTTACGCTTCGGCGCCGGCCTCGCGCCGCTCGCTCATCGGGAACGTAACGAAGGCCTCGTTAGGAGAAACGAGCCGGCTAATTGGGTCCCCGTTTGAAACTTTTGGGCTCGCCGGCACGAGCGTCGGCGTCCCTTCATCGCAGGCTAACGCTGACGTGGATGAAGCGAGGTTTCACGCCGGGGAAAGTTTTGCTAACGACGTGTGTCGCTGCAGAGTTGCACGCCCAATGTTTGCCTACCAAAATCACGCTAGCTAGCCGATTTGTTCTCGCATCTTCTTTTATACTCTGGAACCTTTTAAAGCTTCTCCAATTTGGAGGCAAATATTTGGGTTGAAAAAGAAGCCCCGGAGGTGGCACCCGAGATCCCCATGTGCAAGTTTTGGTCGAGAGTGTTTCTGCGACGTGTAAGTCGAAGATGTCGAAGCGGAATGTCGACGTACATGCAAGCGATCCTCGCTACGATCACACTTTTAAGATTTTTCTTTTCTTTGTCCGAACGGTAGTAGCCGTTATAATTTGCCGCTTTTTCAGTTTGAGTTCATGTACCAAATTTGGGCAAATCCGACAAGATGCTAACTTCATTCCGTTTGTTTACTTTCGAGCGAGGCAATAATATCCATCAATAGTTTTTAAGTGGCTTTCCCGGGAAGCGGCTATATTAAAACTTGCATAATGCATGCACGGATGCAGCTATAAATTGTACATCCTCGAAAGACGATCATTACAGTGTGTATTCCAAAATCGCTGAACAATACGGCTAATTTGAAGACGAAGGCCGTCGTCATTTACGCACCATCGGCAGTCCGAGGAGGGAAAAGCCGTTCTTCCCGCTTTTGGGCTCATTATTTTCAAATAAGCAGGACAGCGAGCCAGTGATGAATATGCAGAAAGTTGCCCAGATATTAACAGTTTGATTGGTTTTCTTCTGCTTTTAAATACTCGATGACCTTAAACAAGATTTCACTGGAGCACAATCTAAACACCATTAAGGGAGTCTTTCATCATCGCATTTTCAATTGCATTAATATTTCCATTTGCGACAGCATAATATGCACCGCTTGCATATTGTATGACGCGTTTGAACAAATATTGTTTCTTCGCATATTTGCCATTGGGATACAAATCTTAAGTGAAGTCAAACTTGAAAAGCTCAACTGATGAAAAGAAGCGGAGCAAAATTGTCTTTTTAGGAACGTACGAAGTTCATTTCAGTTTTTGTCCATCCGTGGTGGGAAATAAAGCACAAATCCTTTCGAATTTAACTGGATTAAAGACATATCTGTACTGAAATGGAGTACTTTTTGGTTGATTCCCCCCCCCCCCCCCAGTTTTCTGTATTTTCTACTCCCTTTTTGACAGAACAGGCTTTTTCATTTTTGATTTTTCAACTTTCACGTACCACCGCATGATGTAAACCCAACAAAAATAACGAGTGAGATCTTTGGTCGTCCATAAAATGGTGAAAAGTCGCCTTTACGACTTGGTTATGATGATAGCGGAATTTCAGATTCTGTTTTTTTGCTGGATTGAAAACAATAACAAATGCTCGTTGATTGATTTAAGCATTAGGACAGCCCCCCACCCCCCAAAGTTATTTCTTATTTTCTGCCAGTGGCGTTGCTGGACTTATTTAGGGGCTGTAGGCCCCCCCCCCACCCCCCCACCCCCCTAAAAACATTTTATAGTCTTACGCTTCTAAAACCGATCTTCGGCCCCGAATTGCAACATTAACTCGGGGACAATAGCGTCGTTCCCGTCTGTAAAATTTTCCAATCGCACCCCACCATTGACATAATTGTTGTTTTTTTTTTTGGGGGGTGGGGGGGGAGGGTCCCAAATCTAGCCCCGGCCCCTGCTTTCGACTCTGTGGTCCCCTTTGGCTCCGACTGAACGATGCGTTGTGGCAGGACAATTAAAAGAGGAAAAAAGTAGCAGCGTCCGGTCGTCCCTGGTGCAGCTGGAAAAGCAGCCAGCATCCTTTTCTTTGCTCTCTTCCGCCGTCTTGATTCAATCTGCCGCTCCCTGCAGGATTATTAGGATTCTAATGCAATCTGAATTTCAGGAACTTGTTTGCTCGGTTAGCTGTCACGCCACATCAGCTTGTCATATTAGTGCCGATGGCGGGGCTCCACCTAATCTGCTTGAAACAATTTCATTGGGCGCCGCTCTATAAATCATCCTCCTAATGGGAGCGACGGCAGGCGGCTCGGCGACGTAAACAGATCGCCTTTGTTTTGTTTTGTTTTTTTTTTTTTTTTGCGTCGGGCGGCGATGCGATGAACTTGCCATCGATTCGCACCCGCCGCAAGGTCGACGTCCCCGCGGCGGGCCGGGACCTCGCGCTGATTGCGATCGGCAATTAGAAGAAAGGCGTCTTCCTTCCTTCCTTCCTTCCTTCCTTCCTTCCTTCCTTCCGAGCGCTTTCAAAGTGCTGCGATTTGGACGTTTATTGACAGGAAGGAGATGCCTCAAAAATTCATCCACTTTCACCACCCATTCAAAATGTGCTCATACATTAAGCCTGATTGTATTACCTCAGTCATTCTTTTTCCATTACTACAATGTCTTTTACCAGGAATTATGATTTTGTACACGAGAATAAGAAAACAAGAGAACATCGTGAAACGATGTTCTCTTTTTGAGGTGTGATTAACCCATTCCTGGGCAGGGCGGCAATTTTTTTGCCTTATTAAGAAAAAAAGTCCCCTAACAGGCCACAATCAAGGAAATGACACGTCTTTTTCGTTTATGGTTAAGTTATATGATAACTTTACTCATTTCTAATCTCGTCCCATTTTACTTGGGTTTTCTTAGTAGGTCGTCCCCAAAAACAGAATCAGAATCAGAATCAGAATAAAACACTTCAATATTATGATAAAGTGAAGGATATAATGCGTGAAAATCATGATGTCCCAAAAATGGGACGCTGTCCACGAATGGGTTAATTAAAACAGTATCTGTTGGCCCGACGCATTTGGTTCAGCTTTCGTGTCTGCTCCTTGTGAGTGTTTCCATTTTAATTTTATTTGTATTTTACTTGAGACGTGCTTTAAAAGGGACATACGCAATTATGGAATGCCACTTCTCCCCGGAACGAACAATTGCTCACATTTGGGAGGGATTGCGAGCGTATCAAATTATGGCGGTTATGCAGTATATCTACACTGGTACCTCGACTTACGAAATTAATCCCTTCCGGAAGTTGTTTTGTCACGTCAATTTTTTTTTTTTGCAAGTCGAAGCGCTTTTTACATGTAAATAGCCTAATAAAGTTCCATCGTTCAGACCTCGAAATGCTCTAAAGCTCGAAATGCACTACAAAGCGCCGGCCTCAGAGTCTCGCGTTCATGCTGGACAATTTTCCCGTGCAGAGACCGGAAGCTGGAGTTCTTCTGAACCAGATTTTCCAAGCACTATCGATGGTCGGGGGAGTCATTCACATTTTCACAAAAGAATCGTTCATCTGAAGCCTCGGCACAACCAGAAGTTCGTGTCCGACTCGGCCACCGAGTTGAGCGTTTGCAGCCCTGCGGATGGACTTTGTCTTGGCTTTGCCCGAGCGGGTGCCCAATTCAAGCGTTTTTGCGCTTTTCATAAGCGGCGGTAGCCTGCTGTTTGCCGCGTGCTGCGTGGAGAACAGATCCCGTTTCTTGCCGGGTGGCAATTTGCAAAGGAATGTTTTGGGCCTCACGTCTGGCCCGACGACGGCTGATGCTAAAAATAGCAAAAAAAAAAAAGAGGTCGATAGTGACGTTGGGGCCGCGCCGTCTTTTGTGTTTGTTGCTCACCCACGCGACCAAATAAAGCCAAGTTGGATAGTGATGGGGCTCTCACGGAACACAAATGTGCTTTTGTTTTCATTTTATTTTTGCAAGTGTGCGAGGCAATTACACTTCCCGTCCCTAAATATCGACCAAAATAGAAACGCGTCCACCATTACACACCTTGTACGGAGACACCGGCGTCAAATATGGCCGTCCACGAAAAGCATGATCCACACTTTGTGACATAACTATATGAACCCCCCCCCCGAAAAAAAGTTGAATTTGAAATTAAAAAAAAAAAAAAACACACTCACTGCCAGTTTTCCATGTTAACGTGAATATCGGAATTCAGCAGCCATAACAAAAATGGACTTCTGCGATTTCCAATCTTGATGCAGAAAAGTGAAAATTCAAAAAAGGGAAGACAAAAACACCAAATTTATTGGAAATGAGCACACGTACTTGCATCATTTGTACACTTGAACGGCAGTTAAGAATGCGAATGATGACGACGACGATGACGGACGGTGGTCTCCATTTAACCAGGGAACCAATTTTTTCCCCCATTATTCAACTGTTAAATGGTGTGACAGCAAAGATTGAGTCATCTTTGTCTTTGTCGAATCTCACAAGGGTCTCGTTTGTCCCGAAAACCCCAAAACAATCAAAAAGAAGCGAGTCCGGTCGAGAAGCGCCGGCCGTCTTGAAATCTTACAGACTTTCCCAAATGAATCCAGGAATGATTTTTTTTTTTTTTGTTTTTTTTTTTTTTTTTTCTATTCATGGAAGAACGAGGCCCGAGAACGAGTGTCCCGAGAGCGAGATGCGGCGCCGGTGTCGTCGGATCTTTCCCCAGCGATACGTCTCCCTAATGCGGGCAATTTCCTGCAGCTTTCCGCCCGGGAGGCGAAGCGAGCCGACCCGACCAGGACCTTTGTGCCCGACTCCTGAAGACAAGTCGAAGGTTTGCCCACCGACTCCCCTCTCTTGGCTTTTTCCACGTTTGGCTACGATTATTCGGACCTTTAGTTTGTCACGCACTCTTTCTTAAATTGATTTTGATTGTGTCCGTGAGTTTCTTCGTTGGTTGAACCTCAAAATGATTGAAATTGTGAGCCGGTCCGGAGACTTCACGGCAAGTTTGGTCGCGGAACTTTGAACTGATTCAGGAGGCACGCTGGACATTTTCTATCGTAATTAATGCCAATTTCTGGGTTCAGAAAAGAAAAACGGTGCATTTTTTCCTGCCCATACCTTTTGCATCTTGACATTCAGTTTGTGTTCCGGCATGAGCAGATATGTAGCAAACATTTCTGGACGTGTGTGATGCTAAATTCAACTCTTGCTCCTGGTTTTAAACTGCAAGGTCCCCCCTAAATTCCATTCCATTATTTTGAAATTTCATGCAGTATTTTGATTTATTCCAGTCAACTCCTGCTAGTGAACTTTTCGACCAAACGTCTCAACACTGTTGTCTAAAAAAAATTTCAGAAGAGTCGGACACGGTGAAGATTTGTTTGCACGGCTCGGAACTTTCAACCCGGATCAGCTCGTACAAATGCGACTCCAAAACCTCCATAAAGGTCCACCAAACTCAGGGGAGGAAATATTTCACTATATCTCACAAAATTCCGCTTGAGCTCAGTTCAAACGCCGGCAAAGTCCAGCTCGCGGGGTCGACCGCCGGCGTCAGCTACTCGCCGCCGACCGGCGAGCTGCCTGATGCGCAATTTGCCATTTTACGATGAGTAACCTCTTTTTATTTACATCACATTGCAGTATTAATAACGCTGTGGCCACAGAAGACATTCTTGATATTTCCATGATGAACTCACATTAGAACAACAACTCGTTTTCGTTTAATGCACGGAGTTTAAACGATCAAATGTGTCGTTCTCGACTCACTTACTTTGACATTGGCGCGGCTTCTCGTGACCCTGAAATGGATTCGTTCTATTTGCATTATTTCTGGGGGAAAAAAAATGATTTGAAGTCGCAAAAGACGTCCCTGTAGCGATTGCGTTCAAGCTTGGAAGTGGCATCAAATGTAGGACATGTTCGAAGTGCACTTCGATTGACGAGCGCGTGTCACTTCCACCAGGAAAGTGGAGGCGCTCGGATGGGAACCTGCCAAAGCGCTTGACGAGGCGCGCGGCGTAAACACGTGTCAACATCTGCACGTGTTTTTTGGGGGTGGGGGGTGCCAAAGCCCTTTTGTGTCTTCACACCCGTCGCGCGACAGTCGGGAGGCAAACTTTCCCCACTTGAAAACGCGTCACATCATCAAATCGGAGCCGGTTCGCGGAGCGTCATCTCCTCAATTACGCGCCTCTCTGTTTCGGAGCGCCGTCTGATTGGTCCCGCGAGCGCTGAACAACAAGGAGGGAGGAGAGGCGCGCCGGGTTCTCGGGTACGTCGGGGCTCAGGCAATCCTCCCGAGGCCAGCCCCGACTGCGGGTGAGATTTGCTCGGGAGGTTTTGACAGCAACCGTGACGCCGACCCCGCAAAGGGAAGCCACAAGTAAGGAAGGAAAACTTCGCCCTCGCACTTCCTGAAAACAAAAAAAAACCCAAAAAACTAAGACTGGCATCTTTCCTTCATTTCCGTTAAGTGACGGTTTAACAATTCAGCTCCCGTATTTCCACAAAGTGAGGGTCCACAAAGCCCCCTGCAAATGGCTAATTATGTTTGGCCCACTTTCGTATCCCTTTCCTATGATTGTTTTTCCTTTGCATTAGCACGGACAAGAGACAATGTTCCGTCCCAAAGACTAGATCAAGTATCCATCTGTCCGTTTTTATGTTGTAGGCTCCAGCATTGTGAGGAGAAACGGCTCCGGGAATAAATGGATCAAGTTCTTTTTTGGGGGGGGGGGGGGCTGGAACAAATTGTCACCTTTGAATTGATTTCAACATGGAAAATGAATTTGAGATGCCGTTAAATAGAGTTACAAGCTTGGTCGGGGAACAAATTAAGCCAATAAATCAAAGTTGTACGCTTGTGGATTACTTTCCATTTGAGCAAGTTGCAAAGCGAAGAGTCACGTTTTCAGATTTGCGATGTGCGCGTCGCAGATGACGACGACGTCATCTGGAACGAGTTCTTTCACCCACTTGATGTTTTGCGCGCGGCGTGCCAGGTCATTTCCTGCGCCACGAACCGTCATTTAGGAGCTCGCCGATTCCAGAATTTTTTTTTTTTTTTTTTTTTAATCGGACAGAGAATGCGACGAGTCTACGATAGCCGCTGCGGAATGCAGAGGAAAATGGGAATGACTCGGCGAGGGCAGGGGCGCGTCGGCCTCTATTTTCAGAAGCCCAGCGTAGCGCGACGTTTACATCCCCCCCCCCCAAAAAAAAAAAAAAAAAAAAATCGCCCATCTAGGCGGATGACATTTCTAGCTGTCGTTGTCCATCCTCCTCTCCTGGCGCTTGCAGCGCTCGTGTGGGCCAGCTCGGAGGAAACGTGACTCGAGTTGTCGATGAGCTTCGGCGTCCGTCCCGGAGGCGCGCAAAAGAAAAAACAAAAAGAAAACAAAGCTTGAACTTTGCGAGCGCCTCGCAAAGTTAGCAGGTTAGCTACTGCTCTGCAAGCATGACAGTACGGCGTAGCCTGGATTTATTTCAATGATTAAAAATCGGGCCACAATGATGGGACCAATTAGCCGTATGAGGATTGATTGCACCGTCTACTTGGGCCTAATACTTGATGAATCGAGCGTTCGCAGTAAAAATGGAGTTGAGCGCGTTCAGCAGAGGAACTACCGAGCCGCTCACAACATTCAGAGCAATATTCTCCATTTTCAAAATAAGAGAAATGTGGTGGATGCCGTTTCCTTTTATTAGATTGCAAAGACAAGGTAATTACCATAATATCAATGGACTCGAACTATTTCAAAACGTCGCCTAATCTCGCCATTTTCTTTATCCCGTGTCGCATCATTAGCCTCGACAAAGAGCGACGCCAGCGGAATTTGCCGAGAGGCGGGGCCACAGCGTGCGGCCGATGCCGGCCGAGTTCAGGGCGCACGGAGCCCATCGTTCACATTCGCACTCGTTGCCGATCGAACGCATGTTGTTGGATCGGGGGAGGAAACCCAGCCAGAGAAAAGTTACGCAAGCACGAGGAGAACGTACCGATTCCAACCACTTTTCCAGTGCGCTCATTAATTGATTCCAACTTCAGGAAATTTGGTGTAATGCCGTTGAACATTTGCCATATTATGGAGCACATGAACAAATGTGTCACTTTTCAGGTCTTTGCGGTCTTGGAAGCAAGCGCGAGCGGACCCAAATGCAGGTCGCGACGGCGGCACGCGGTGAATAGCGCAACAAGTCACGGAGAAAAACACGAGCGTTACGTCGGCAACGTTCCGCAACGAGCCGACGCGGATCGACGGGAAAAAAAAAACTGGGAACTGAATCCAAGCAAACTGGCAAGACGACGAGGCACGCGTGGACAAGACCGGGGAGCCGATTGGTGGAAAGCGAAACCCAACGGTCAAAAGAAAACATGACATAATATCAAACATCTTTGTTGAAGTCACGATTGAACATTTTGGAGAAATAAGAAAAAAATATCAAAGCAAAAAATTCAAAAAGCAAAAAAAAAAAAAAAAGGTCCATTTGTCGTGCAGACCCGGATGACGGTCTCGAAACAATTAGCAAACGCATTGGTATTTTTGATTGACTTGCTAATAGCAAATTCAAATTAACACACAATTAGCATGACAATATAACGTGAACTATAAAAAAAAAAAAACACAAAACCCAAAACTGAATATGACAAAAGGCTCCTTTTAACTGTCATCTCTTGATTTGAATATAAAATGAACGTGGAGGACATCAAAGCGACGTGTAAATCATTCCAGTCCGCGCTGTCGGAAGGGTGTGACGACTTTTGTGACCGTCCCTTTTTTTCGTCTCTGGGGTTTCGACACATTTGAGTTGGCGAGACGACAACTCTTTGGTTGGTCTCGAGACGCCGGCGGGGCAGCAAACGCGCGCCGAGCACCAAGACGGAAAGTCGAGCTGTGACTTTTTGAATCGACTGAGCCAACGTGGGGTCCCCCGGCCTCCTCTTCCTCGTCGACAGTTGCCAGCGCAGCCCGGAGGATCCTCACCTTCCTGTCGGCTGCGACGCCGTCGTGCCCCGGGGGTACAATTCGCGAGTCGGACCCCTCACGGCGCCGACGAGAGGCCTCGTTTGCCCGCCCCCCCCCCCACGCTCGATCTCAAAACGTTCGTCGGAACCCGTCCGTTCTCTAACGGCGGTTGACTTGCGGGTCGTTCCGATTCCAAAACAAAGTTCTTGTCGGAAATCGTGTCGAGCGGGATCATCGGCAAACGTTTTCCTGCCGTCGTGCGATCCTGTTAGCTGATCTCATACGAGTGTAAAAATAAGCAAAGCAGAACTTGGAGGAAGCAAAAAACGAGGACAAAAGACAAAAGTAGGGCTTTTCATCGTCCTGTGGTGTCGTGATACCAGTTAACTATGTTGATGTCAACTTAAGTCTTTCATTTCAGCAAGAGTAGTACTTTTTTTTGGGGGGGGGGGCATCTATTGGACATTTTAGACTGGCATCAATGTGCGATTTGTGAAACACTTTTAATTACATAATTATGTTTGACCTCTCAAGTTGTGCTTGAATTTTGAGGCATTTTATTTCAAAATCATTTTCAGTTCACTCGAGTTGACATCAGTTTGTAATCAACATCTGCTCAGTTCAGAGTGTTTTGTTGGGAGTAAAAAGCGTGTCGAGACATTTGTAATTAGTTTTTAAACGTTTCAGGCAATATTGATTTCTTGGACTTTTTTTGGTGGGGGTGGGGGGGCATATTTAATCCAAGCGCTTTATTACTTTTGCCTGACAATGCACACGAAAAGAACGAATTTCAACGAGTGCTCATTTATGTGCGCGTGCGTCGCAGCGTACGCGTCCACGTCGGACAATTTGAAAGCAATTTTCCAGGCGAGTCAAACGATTCGGGGAAGGAGCGTCAACCCAAAGGCCCGAAGAGCAAATCAATGAAAGTGGAAAGTCGTCGAGAGATCGGGCTGGTGAACGGTGCGGCGGAACCGCTGCCGTAGAACGGCCCAAAGGTCAGGCCAAACGCCCAGTTGAAACGATCCCCGTTTTGTGACTTCAGACGGCAAACGTCCCAAGACGTCGGCTCGTTGACATTTTTCGACGAAAACCACAACACAAGCGTGAAAAATCTCGTCACGACCACGGAACAGAAAAGTACCGCCACATGGGAAAAATTCAACACAGTGAACACGCAATAATTCCTATACATGCCACAAGGTGGCAAAGGAGCATGACCTTTGGCAAAATGAAAGACTTCAAATCACGTCCTCCACGCAGTTTCTCGGCACAGAGATGCCTTAAGATGGCAGCAAAGCGCTGCTGTCGTGGAACTGAAGCTCCTCAATTCACTTGAACATGCTTAGCAGCGAGATGTACAAATCATTTTCAAGTTTTTCAGGGAACAATAGAGAATTGTTAACAAAAAATGACATCAAATCGATAAGTACGGGCCTTGGCAAACAGCAAATTGTAAAAATCTGGGATTCACCCGCTACATCAATGGAGTAGACGCTAACACAAATAGCGTGTCATGGCTAAAGATTGCGGCCCTAAAAATCCGACGATAGCACAAAGTAACAACTGCCGATGAATGCGTTTTTTTTTTTTTTTACACCAAGACCAAAGAGTCAACCCTTCTGTTTATACAACGCGTCTCATCGTTAAAAAGCAGGACGAAGCGTTTCCCAAAGGCCGCGATTCAAATCTCGTACGTAACGTCGCCGATGAGCGCAGACGAGCTCAGTGAGTGACGGTTGAAAATGTTCAAACGTTACAAGAAACGACATCAGTCGAGCTCGTCGGGGTCATCAGTTCCTTGACTTTATCGGGGGAAAAAAGGCCGATCCACACCCATCTTTACACCTTTGGAACCAAGCCAACACGAACGCTTTGGGGGAAAAGTGGACAAAGTCGAGGCCAAAGATGCAAAACTTTGCTGGACCGAACACGCCGGAAAGCTTTTATGAGAGCCACGCGTTACGTTTGTAATAACTAAAAAATGTACAAAAAGAATGACTTTGAAATGACAACAATTCGTAGGGGACGCAGCACTGACGACGACAGCACTTCATTTTCAGCTTGACAAAAGTACGTGCGGCAACGTGGAGGACGCTCCATTCAACCCCACGACGACCTCCAGCGGGCCCAAAGTCCCGATCGCACGACGCCGACAGCCGCTCGTCGTTTGGCGCCAGGAGAAACGCCGTTCCCCCCCCAAAAAAAAAAAAAAATCCTCCGGCTTCCTCGTCACATTTTAATCATCCGCAATTAGTTTTGTTTTAATAACGGCGGCAATTAAAAGGTCCTGCCGCCTGCATAATTCATGCCGGAACCGCAGCGATGTCAGAAATCAAATGCAACAAATTGGAAGTAACAAGTTTCAGACAGTGTGATTCAATTAAGATGCGGGGGAAACACCGGGCCATGCATAATGAAGGGGGCCGGCGAGGCAGCCTCATGTCAGGCCTGTCAGGCCCGCCGCCGCTATTGGATTCGGCCTGTCACACGCACTCACGTCAGCCCTGGACCAATTACAGCTTACGCTCATTCCTTACTTTTAGTCGCCGGCGCTCCCGAGTCCAGATGTGCTCACGTCGCAGCCGCGTACAAAATGTTCCCGTTCAATTTGGGGAGCGCAAAGTGGCGTGGCCCCGGTACTCACATTTCGACATCCGTCTCGCTACGAGATCCCTTCGGAGATGTCGTAGATTGGTGCGCGGGAATTAATGAGCATAAAATATCGTATTGCTACTTGTTGTGATGTTTGAGCAAATACGACAGACGGATGGAGGTATTTTTGTCAATTATTCGTCAAATATCGCAAAGCTTCAGTGAGCATGTGTCAAATATTGTCATTTGCGCTCTCGCGAAATCCGATTGTCGCAAAATCCCTCTTTCGCGTCACGATTATCGTGACGTTGCCATGTCGCGCCAGGACGATCGGGTGGTATAAATCATGGACACGGCTGAACAAAAACCTTTCCGCCAAGTACCGCCACAAAACAATGCTGACCTGTCCACGTATTACCACGACCAAAATTAAAATTCACAAGCGTATCAAAAACGAGGCTGGGGGGTTATTCCTGAAAAGCAAATCAAACATGATTGTTAGCCGCTCGAATAATCAACACTGTCATTCGGAATATAAACAATGTTACTTAATTGACTAAATTGATTGCGCATACAAGTTTAATGTTCAAAAAGAGTAAATGGCAACATTTTGTTGTAAAAACAAACAAAAAAAAAGATCAAGCTACTCTCCACAGTGCACAGTGTGATTGAGTGATTCTTTCACAGACCACTAGAGGGAGCCCACGTAACACAAGGGGTACAAGGACCACACTGGTGTAACTGACGGGGATCCGGGATCTGCTGTCGATGTCGGAATCGTTTTTTTTGGGAGCGGGTCCAAACCCAGAAAAACCTTCCCAATGCGATCATCTGGCTTCATTCACAGAGATATTGATTAGCTATCATACTTTGCTTTCTTTCTTTCTTGCGTGTAGCACAGTCACTGAATTGGGATTCTATCGCGATGAAATTGCCTCTGTAGTCAGGCGTGGTACAAAACACTGATTAAAGTGCCAAAGTGCTGAATCGTGATTTGCCGTGACGCAATATGTCAATCGCTTAGTTTTGCCAATTTTGTGCGAACCGGATCCGTTCACTTCCACGTCACCGCGCTGCCGGTCGTAAAGCGATTGCGCTTCTGCGCTCAATCGCTGTCTCGAGAGGGACAACGTGATGACGTCAACTGCGGGATGTTCGGATATTCATGTCCGTGCGCTTGGCTTTTTAACGACAGACGCGGTTCAATATCGACCACGCGTACCTCCGGGATTCTAGAACGAAGCGCAAGTGCGAACTCCAAGAATGAAAAGTTGCGCTACAGTCATGCTATTGCACTTCACCGGGCGGCGTTAGCGGTAAATATTTATTCATCATTTTGCAATTTAATGATTTGTTTGGAAACGTACAAAAACATCGCACAAGTCAGGGGCAGACGGCTGCACGGTACGCGGACGCCGAGCGAGGCTTTTAAGAAGGTACAGTAGAGAAAATACAAACGTTTAAAACCAGCATCAGAGTCATTCGTTTCAATAATTAATGGCTCATCAATAAAACAGCAGCATGCAAACACAAGTTCAGAACGTCCAGAGAGCCTTGAAATAAGCCTTCAAAATAAGACACATGGTAGAAAGAATCAATTGCTTGTCGATTGTCCGCTCGATCAAGCAAACGGAGTCAAATATCAAAAATCAATCAAACTTAGCCCTAATTGTGACGCGGCGTTACGCTACAAATAACTTTGAGAAAGCGCCTTATGCTGGACTGCTAATGATGAGAAACCAACATGTGGCGTGCGGTCAGAAGTCGATGAGAAACACGTGGCAATAAATTCAAGCGGGAAAAGTCGTCCGGCCGATTCCTGGCGAGCGCTAGCGAGATAAAGGCGCCTTTCTTTTGTCGAGGAGCGTTGGAAACGTGTTCCGCTTTATGAAACACTTCTCTTAATTATCCAACACTTTTGGGGGGACAGCTCAAAGCGGAGGAAATGAGAGGAAAATCTCTTTATGAGTTTGCAAACACCCCCTAATGCTTATTTCATTAAACAATCGTAAGCACATCTCATAAAAGCACTTTGCTTAATGAGCTCGGCTAATCGAGGCCACATTAGCGCCCGCCAGACGCCGTTGGGTCGACGACGGCGCCGCACAAAGTTGTCAGTTTTTGCTGTACTGCGTTCTTTCATGACCCGTTAAAAAAAAAAAAAAAAAAAAGGAAGGAAATCAAAGGTGGACGCGTGCGCCGACAGTTGTTGTTCATTCATAAAGTGTACTTAAAATCAAATTGGCACGACGCCTGAATGAACACTTTGCTGGCTGCTGCGGAAGCGCTTCTTTTCTCGCACAGTCTGCCTCGACGCACTCGATGTACGGCAACTTGGATAAGCGGAGAGTTCCCAGCAAACCTCAACAAGATCCAGCGTAGTAAAACGTCACGTCGTGGCCCGAACAGCCAGGCAGGAAAATAAAGGGGGCGACTTACGCTATGACTGAGGACCAAAAGCGGACCGGCTAATTGTAACCAGACGCGGCAACCTGCGTGTGACCCTTCCTCTTTTTTTAGACTTGCGCCATTCTTTTCCCGCCGCCTTATCGCTCTTTTCCTAAAATCGGACCCCGTTAGCACCGATCTGATTAAGGGTGAGGTTGCTTTGCCCGGCTAAGTGTTCGGACCCCGGGTCCACGTTGAACCATCCTAAGCGCCGAAGGCCGCGCGCAGACGTGAATTGAGAGCTCCGGCGGACGCGCAGATCTCTCCGCAATTACGCCCACTCGCGAGCCCACTTAGAGCCGGACCAGCCTCCGTCTCTCCAGAGGGAAGCTTTCCCGCGAGAGACGGGTTTTTCCACTTAAACGCAGCCGGTTCGGCTTCAGCGAAAAAAAAAAAAGGGCGACGTGGCCCGAGGAGCCCAGCGAGAAGGGAATTGTGCGCGTTTAGCCGTCTGCGGACGCAGGGGGCCAAAAGAGCCTCGTGGCCTTTGCGCCATCTAATCTCATTTGCATTTCCTTTCAGAACATGAAAGGGAAACTATTAGGGGCCCTGACTGTGAATGTTTGGGGAAAAAGTCTCTGCAAATAATTCTCGGCGAGTCGCTTCGAGATGATGAAAGACCGAAGCCTGGGAAAAAAAAAAAAAAAAAAAAGAGACTTTACGTGCGGAAAAAGTGAAGGTGAATCTATGCGACTTCTGCGTCTGGCGGTGAGTGATTGACTGGCGGAAGGAAAACGCCGTCCCGATGACAAAAGGGACGGCAAATGGACGGCGAGCGGATCTGACGTGACGGGCGTCGATGGCCCCATTGATCAGCGGCGTCGGCGCACCCGCCGGAAGCCGGGAAGTCGGCGGGCAGCCGAAGGGCACGGCTCGCCGTCACGGCGCCGTCCGATCGCATTACGCGTCACGCCGCCCGGCAGACGCCTCGCCTCGCTCGCGTGACGGACAGATGACAATCATCTGCGCGGATGCCGCCATTTGGGCTATTTTCTTCTCGTTTCTGCCTTTGCCAAGTGCCAAACTGCATTGCCTGCAAAAGTGTCCACTTTTGGCATCACTTTTTCCTCAAACGATAGCAAAAAGTTGCGCTTATCACCAACATCCGGTGCTCAACGAATCGATCGCGCGAGCACCCAAACTTCACACAAGAGGCCATTACTAAGTCTTCACGTCACGATGGCGACAAGACTTGAATTTGGAAGTTGCATCAAGTCGGACATTTTGCAGTTACAGTATTTGTATGAAAAACACATCTTGAATATAAATACGAGTGTAGCTGTTTGCATTTTATGAGCGATTCATGCAGAAATTTCGAAAAATTGCAGAGCCTTAATTCCACCCCCCCCCCAAAAAAAAAAAAAAAAAGCTTCACTTTATTTGGCGTTCAAGACGGCCACTTTCAAAAATGGTTGCAGGTGTGGGCTGACTTCCATTTAACCTTTAAAGTTGAAATGTAATTTGCCAATTCCGAACACGGCCACAACTGCCATGATCGCCCGTCAACAAGTGCTACGACCTAAAGATGGCGGGACGTTCAAACTTCAAAGATTTATTCCTATTGGTCAACTGCAAAACTGTCAGAAGCGAAAGCGCGACAGAACCATTGCAAAACCTGTCAAATAAAATACTTTTGAATCGCAAGAAGAAGGAGTCATCGTCGCAATTTCCCGTTGCTCTTTTACAGTCCAGGGCGAAGGCATCGCCGCTCGTTGTCTCGCCGATGGGAGGAAAGGACGGAAAGGTGATTCGGGCGGCCCGCTTCTCCTCAACACCGACCGACCTCCGCCGGGCGGCCCATTAGCGCCGGCGACGGGGGGAAAAAGCGCAAGGGGGACCGGCTTTGATTCCGATTTACGCTCGCGCCCCGACGAAGCCAAACAAATTAGGAGGAACAAAATAACGCGCGGCGAGGAATAAATCACGTTAACGGCGAGGCTTTGAACGGCACTCAGACATGAAAGCGAGTGGCGACGGGGGCATCTGGAGGAGAGGGCGGCAGGCACATTAGGAGATGAGATTAGGACGCGTCTTCACACGACGGATGAGAACAATGGCGCGAGCGCCGCGACGACACTTTGTTCTCCGTGACGCACGCGTTGTTATTCAAGTCAACAGCCACCAGGAGCTCGTTAGCGCGCCAGACGCTTTACGCTCATTAGCCGACAAAAAAAAAAAAAAAGGTGAAACCCACCGACTGGAAATAACATCAGTTCGTTCAGCTCCTTTGTCCCTTTTACCAAATGATCAAAATACAAACACACACTTGTCGTTGTACAGGAGAGCTTTTGATTGCTGGTGGACAAGTGAAAAAAAAAATGGCAATTTGAAACAATTGTAAGTTAATCGATTAGATTGCATGCTGAGGACTGGACAGTCGACCAAAATTCCTCCATCGACAACGGGGGAAAGGAACAATGCGGTGTCTGGCTGAATGTTCTGAACTCCTGCTTCAATGAAAGTGGCGGTCTGTTGGGCACAAAGCTGATGTTTGCTCGAGAGCGCAAACCAGCTGAGCGCCACTGCTGGTGTCGAACGGGACGATCGGTGAGAATCTGCCTCACGGTTCTGGGGTTCAGATCCCGTTTGCACCTTCTCCCCGTGGCACTCCGCTCTCCTCCCGCATCTCATAAACATGCAGGATGACGACTCCAAATTGCCCGTAGGTGTGAATGCGAGTGCCGATGGTTGCTTGTTTCTATTGGCTGGCTTCCTGCCTGAAGATGGGCGGGAATGGCTACGGCGCTCGTGAGGATAAGCGCCTCAGAAAATGGAGGGATGTTCAGAAATCAGAAGCTGTACTAATAACAGTCGAGAATGCCGATTGTTGCTTTTGGATGAATATTTGTCCTAAATACACTTTGTTTGAAAATGGCTGAATTGATTGGAGCAAACCACACTGAGGCAATTATGTGTCCGCGTATAATTTTATTTGGATGCGCTTTAGTGTACAATCGTGATGACGACGATGGCTGTTGTTGTCACGTCGTCCAAGGAAAGCCAGCCTGGCCTAACTGTACACCGTCAAATTGAAGTCATGCAGCCTGACGTTTTCCGTCACCAAACTCTGGCCAGCGCTTGACTTGGAAAACATCAACATTTGCAAAGAGGTCATGAAAATGAATATTTATGCAGATTGGGCGACATTTTGGGCGGAGAATTAGTTTTTGGTCAAAGGCCGCAATCGGAACTGATGACGCGGCGGGAGCCATATTTTTTTTTTTCCCCCACATTCCTCACGAGGGCGCTAATAGATGATCCTGTCGCGTAATCATCTGGATCCCCGAGTCCGTGTTCAACGCGTGGGCCGCATTTCCCATTGCGATCTCTGAGATCTGCAGCTCCTTGACACAGGCACGCAAAAGCCATTACGCTTCTTATGCGCCTTGTCCTGCAGGAGATCCCCAATGATTGGATAATTCCATCCCATTTGAGGGGCAATCCCCATCCCAACGAATTGCGACAATCGCGTCCGACGCGTTGCTCTCCGCTTGACCGAGCTTTGTCTTTCTCGCCCGTGCTTGATTTTTGATTTTTTCCTCACGCAAATTTCCAGCCGTCAACGCCGAAGGGTCCGAAAGATGAGATGGCGACCATAAAAACACAAAAATCTTCTTGCTGCTCGCTGGAGATAAAAACGGAATGAAAATTCCAGATCAGGATGATCACGATCCAAATGATCGCTGCAGCAAATCGTAGCTTAATGCAAACAGCTCCCAAAATGATGCTTCCTGCAGGAATGACCCCAAGAAAACTTTCAGACATTTTTTTTTTTTTTTTCGGGGTCTGGTTGAAGCTGCTTGACGCTGGTGGAAAATAAAGTTTGTGTGACGCATGCTTGGTTTTGCAATCCAATGAAAGAAACGCAGCACGATAAACCAGTGACAGCGCTTTCTTCTCTCACAGGGCACATGTACGGGCTAAATTTGAATTAGTAATTAGCAAATAGACCCAAATGGAGAATTTGGTGGAGGTTTAATGATAACTGAAGATGTGTCGGGTAAATCAAGAAAGCACTCTGCTAACGTGCAATTCCGTCGGCAAAATTATTTTCCAGCACGATAGTCACGTATCAATCACACCCACTTGAGTCCTGTTACCTGCCGATGCTACCGCTAATGTTGTTGCGCTCTTCTAAGCACTATTTTATCAATCTTTTGGATTTCAAACCATAATAGCAAACGTTTGGAGCTTTATCACGGTTGATCACTAAACTGTTTCGTCCCAGCTGCTCGCATTTTCCCCTCTAACGTGACTGCCAAAAATGCCAAATATCTTCGAGTGGGATGCGTTTCCTTGTTCTGTTTAGCGGAGAGAGAGAGAGAGAAAAAAAAAAAAGACAAAAAAAACTTGATGGAAACGGCCTCAAGAGAAAAAAAAAACCAAAAAAAAACTGCGCTTGTTGTTGACGTGAGCGCGTTTTGAATCGGCCCTTGACAAAAAAAATCCCAGATGAGAGCACATCCGGGTGCCTTCTTTGTGAGGACTCCACAATAAAGTCGTCTCTCCATCAAGAGCTGACAGCAGAATTTGCCTTGTTTTTCTCTCCCCACCTTCAGGATACACAAATCACACAGGGGCCCATTTATAGTATTTGTATAATCCGTGAAGTGAAAATTACACGCAATTGAGATGAAAGGCAATTAGACAATTACAGCTAATGAGGGCAATCCTTTCGCACGGACTAATTGTCAAATTCAAGGAATGCTTCTTTCCCCCGCTGACCCTGCCAGGACGAAAGGGTTGGAAAGCAAATACGGGACCGCCGACAGAGCGGCCGGTCGGCCTGCGTTGAGCCGTGCTCAAGTTAAGACTCCTTTTCGGCGGACAGACGCACAACTGCAGCGGGCGACAGGGAGCGCGGCCGCAGCCACGGGAAGTGGGCGGAGCAGACGCGGAGCCGGTCGACTTGGTCTGATGAGGTCAAGCGTTCCGGCCCATTGCACCCGATGCACATTTGTCGCTGCGCCACATTTCTATCCACGTCTCTTGGCCCAACGCGCGTTCGGAAAACAGTCAAACCGACAAATACAAAACAGGGAACATATAGCATATAGAAAATAATGCTTGATTGATGGGTCCAGAACCAGATGAGGTGGCGGCGGCATCTGATCCGGACGCCTCCCTGGTGAGGTGTTCCGGGCACCCCCCCCCCCCAGCCGGAACGAGACCCCGGGGACGACCCGGGACACGCTGGAGAGATTCCGTCCCTGGGCTGGCCCGGGAACACCTCGGCATCCCCTCGGAAATGGTTGGGGAAAGGGACGTCTGGGCGTCCCAGCTCAAATTGTTGCCCCCGTGACTCGACCCGATGGATGGAAGATAACGCTCAACCCCGATTTGCAAACACCCCAAAGTTTGAACGACTTCATCTATGAACCACACGACGGATAAAAAAAAAAACAAAAACAAAAACGGTTGAAGCTGGTCACGTTTTGTGGCGGGCGATGCGGCCGTTGCAGCGAGGCCGCTCTGGCGTCGCCGTCAGTCGCTTTGTGCATCTTTTTGTTTTTTTTCGCCTTCATTTTTAACGCTTTGCCAGCTCCAGGCAAGCCCAGGAAAAGCAATGACAAGCAAGGCAAGAAGGAAGAAGTCAGTGTCGACTCAAAAAGACCATTTGTGACGCGTTTATCCTCGGGGACAGAGCTCGCTCGCGACTACGGAACACAAACAAGTCCACAAGTGCCACCATTGTGAAAAAGGGACATTTTTGTTGCTGCTGACATGGCCACGAGAGTTTATTAACTTCAAAAGCGCCGAGAGAAACTTGTGGAGCAAGTGGAAAAGCTCTCGCTCGTTCAGATCAACGAAAAACAGCTCACGAGTGATCCTTCTTGTTCGTGAGGCAAGACAAGAAGGGACAACCAGTCAAGCTAAAGTGGATTTCATTTTTTTTAGTCTTCATAATTGAGGGCAGCTGTGTGGCTCAGTCGGTCGAGCGGGTCGTCCGCTCAGCAAAATAATCTTTTTTATTCTCATCCTTAAAAGTAAACTTGTCGCGCTTCTCTCGTCGGATGCACGCGTACAGCGCAGCAAATAGACGACAGAGTATTGACATTGCGTCTCGTGTGGCTAAAAAAAAAAAAAAAACAAAACAAACCGTCTTCCACTCCCGAGCGTTTTCCCCTTTGAAAGCGAGTGAGGGTTGGCGGGTTAAAAGGTCAGAGAGAAGTTGTCTTCACGCTCCCACGCTTGACCTTGCCTCAGAGAGCGCCACTACAGGTGCGGAATTAACAGCCCAGGAAAAAAAAAACAAAAACAGACGTTAATTGCTCCCTGCTCTGTGTCGGCGGCGACCGGGGGCAAAAACGCCCCTTCGCTATTTTTCCAGTCTGACAAGTCACCGTGACAGAAGCCCCCCCCCCGCCACCTGCTTTCAGATGGCGAGGGAGGCGACGGCGACGTATCGGACGCCTCGCGTGCACAAAGACGACGACGTGGGCTTGGCCTTCGCAAAGTCCAACAGCCTCGAACACAAACAAACCTGGCAACAAAGCGCCGCTAATGTTAGGAGTCAAAACTGCTTCAATAATATCTGCAGCGAGGCTAAGCGGATGGAAGGAAATATCAGTCACTACGTCTTTTTGCTTTGCTCCTGAACTCATTTCACAAATTCAGTGTACATTTCGCCTTGCAATTCCATCCCAGGATTGCCACTTGTGGTGCGTTTTCCATGAAACGCGACGTAATACGCTCATTTACATCAGGTTGTCGTTGGACTGCCACAAACGTCTTCCTCTTCACACACACAAAAATACGACAAATTCCCTCCAGGAAGTTCAGGTGTGGGATAATATATTGACGTAAGTTGAAGTAAAAGCCAACGCTGCTTTGCCGAACCCTCTGGTGGGGGGGATACAACATTTTTTTGAAGGTAAATAAAAACGCAAATGCGTCTGCGGGATTAAAGCTTGTGGGAGTTAAAATAAGAGAAAAAAAGAGGTGAAGAACCAACAGACAGAAAAGCATAAATAAATGGAAAGCAAACAAAGTGCTCCTGCTCCGGTGAATGCAACAACAAGTCTGACAAAACTACTCATTGAATAAACTTGCAAACCAAATGTGTGAGTCCGATGGATTTGTCAAGCGAGAGCCTTGCCGAGTGATGGTGAGGTTGCAAAACCAGATGTTACCTTTTGCAGACCTCCTTAGTTTCCTGCCGGTCCCCTAACAGCCCAATTCCCGAGAATTTCAACTGGAAACGAGGGCGACTCGCCACGTTAGCCGAGCGGCGGCGTCATACGTCCTTGTCGAGGCTAACATGAACTTATTTGCTCATTTGTCTGAATTGTTGGAATCATTTGTGTGAACGCGCTCCTCAGCCTCACGAGTGCCCCGTAAATCACCGCCCGCAGTTCTTTGCGGCCAGGCGACATCATTTGTTTCTTTTTGTTCATCCCGTTTTGGTCAAAACTTGATTCCCGGCCAGACAAATCGCGTTAGCGGGATTTGTCAAGCGGTCGCTTTAACTTTATTGCAGCAGTGAAGTTCACTTAAGAGCCAAGACATTGGAAAAAGTACCAACGAAATGGAAATAGTCACGAGTTTTGTGTTACGGCCGGTCCTCTATTTTATTTTATTTTGGGGAGGGGAAGGGACAAGTGTTGCAATACCCTAAAAAAAAAAAAAAAGGTGGCTTATTCCTTCGGTGATAACTGATGTGACGTCTTGTAAAGTTTGAAAGGTCTCTTGGAACGTCGTGCCTGGATTTACACTGCACGGCTCAAATGACACGAACAGAAATCCAAAATTGATCGCATTAAAAACTGCCATCATCTTCATGAACAGGAAGGAAAAGTCTGCTGAGTCAGGAATGTCGAGTAAAACTTTGTTGTGCAGCTCCGAGTGACATCAACAAAGTGGAACACGTACATGTACACGTGGACGTGCGTACAAACGCAGTAATACTGTGATAAATTCACCGGCATATTTGGATTTTTTTTTTTTTTTTTTTCTTCAGAAAGAGCGACAAGCGAGAATCCATCATCGGCGTGCGCGAGACACGGAGAGGCAAAAAGGATTCCGGCAGGAGCGGGAAAACAATTGTTCCTGACTGATTTGCCGCTAAGCCCGTAACGAAGGCCATGTGGACGGCGGCGGCCTTTCAACAAGCTGCCACTTGATTGAAGCAACGGCAGCACACCTGCCCTTCATTAGCCCGAGCGCCAAACAGACGCGGCCAAAGAAGTTGGCGCCCGTATCTGTGAATTCTGCGTGCAAGGCTGGTCCCGGCGTACAAACGCGAAAGAATACGCTGGTGCGTGCGGGAAGTGGTCAGATGCGGCGAGCGGTCCAGAACGAGCCCGAAGGGCGACGCGTGCCATGCGATGGGATCGTCGGAGGCGACGCTGAATTGAAGCATATTAACGCCCGGGCTCTCGGCGACATTTAACCAATTGAGTCAATTACCTGTCAGGCCACTTTTATGAGCTTTTGTTATTATTCTCGGGCGGGGGGTGGGGGGGGGCAGATCCAGACTGGATTGAGGGCACAAAGTGCTCGCTGCCATTTGCATACATTATCAAGGCTCAGTCTTTCCCAGAGACTCACAGAGGAAGCACCTGTAGCCTCTTAGAGGGCCCCCCCACCCCCACCCCCGAAACAGGTGTTCTCTGTCAAGCGGGACCTCAAACGCCCCGCAAAAGCAGACGCGAGGGAAGGGGAGGCGAGGCCCGAGGCGCTTCCACTCGCCGGAGGCCGGACGGGCGCTCCGGCCAGGTGCGCCGCCCCATCGCGTGCGTGCCGACGTACAGTCGCTCTCAAAGCTAATTGCCGGCGTTTGGAAAAGACACGTCTGTTCTGTCGGCGGCGGGGTTCAACTTAATTTCGTCCGTCATGTGCACTCCGGTCGTGGGACGTGTGCGTTCGGTGGCACGGCCCCATTTGTTGCAATTTCAGCTCTCATTTCCATTCGCAAGAGAGATAACTGCCGGCATATGGAAGCAATAGATAGAAGAGGTCAATGCGATTTCTTGCGCCGCCAAACGGAGAGAGAAAAAAAAAAAAAAAAAAAACAAGCCATGGGCAGTAATGCGGGTTGGCGTAGGAAGAGTGGAAAATCCAGGGGGTCGGGGGGAGAGGGATCGACGACTCCTTGATTTGCTTACCGGACGCTAACAAGCCCTCACGCCGGCTCTGCTTTTATCTGCTGACGTGATGTCACCGGCGCCGCGGTCCGACACGGTTGGAATTTTGTTCCGGGCGGACCATCTCGGAGGCGGTTCCGTGCTCAACGGGACAGAAAGACGACCCGTCGGCAAACATGAAACTGAGCCTTCCTATCATCAAAGAATACTGAAAAGGAGGGAAGACCGTCCGGCACTGCCGTGAAAGGTTGACAAGTTGCAAGTTTGGCTCTCGGGTCGGCTCTGCGCTCGTGTTAAAAAACAAACAAACGAACAAACACGCACGCACGCACGGCGAGGGCGCCGCGTACGACGCTCTGATGCGCTAATTTTACGGGACAGAAATTGTTGACGTGTATGGTACATCAAAGAAAGAGCAGAATTCAATGAGAGGGAGAAAAATCCTTTCTTTTAAGTAGGAACGATGCATCACGCGGCGGCGCTCACTAATAGGGACTTAACATGCAAATTGTCCATTATATCAAATGCAGCGACATCATAAGCGTTGGGAAACTTTCCCGCCTTCAAATTTGGCAAACTTTTTTTTTTTTTGCCCAAACTCCAGACATCATTATTTCACAACATGTTCCGCGCTAATCAAAACAGGAGCAACGTAATCTCCACATCGCGACCGCGGCCGATTTCAATCTCCTCTCGCCGAGTCGTCGGTCTAAATTCAATCGGCTCAATCAGCGGCGCTTTGAAAACGGCCTAATAAGGCCCGTTAAAAGCCGAGCCCGCCGCTGATATCCAGCCACCAGAGAGCAATTACGCTTCAGCTTAATAGTTAGCAAAGGGCCAGAGGAATGTCTTCCTCCTTATAAAGGCCCGACTTGGGAGACTAATCTAATTGAGTGTCTTTTTGTGCGTGTGATTATTTATGATTAGAAAGTGTTAGTGGAGAATGTGGGGGGGGGCAGTACCCAGGCGTCGTTTGATGGCGATCGGTATTGTTCCGCCGCGGCGGATTAATTGCAGCCCAGCTAGCTAATAATCGCCTCCGCTCGGGAGGGTTATCGCTCACAGACGACTTGAAATGCCTCCCTTGAATTCAGTCGCCGTTCTGGCCGTCTGCGGGCCAAACGGAAGACGTTTTTTTTTTTTTTTTTTTCTTTTTCCAGGATCGGAGGATCACTATAGTCGAGTTTCCGGCATTTTATTTTGAAAAAAAGAGAGAGCACAGTCAGGTTTGAAAATGACCACGAGGGGCGTCCAATAAGTGCAATTGGATGCACATTTAAAAATGGATTTATAATCAAAGACCCCCCCCCCCCACCTCGCACCATCAAATGACTGTCAGCACTTTTGCTGATTCTGCTCAAATGACATGTTTGGCAGCGCTTTTATTTTACAGATTCTTTGTCAGTCTGGATTCATTGCGGAGGATTCCGTTCGAGACTTTTAACGGCTCCGCAGTTTGGGAGTCGTTTTGCGTCGGTTTCATCGATTGCAGTAGCGAGAAAGACGATCCGGTGTCTAGCAAGTGTCCTGTTTTCTTGTTAGCGATCCATCAATTAGCATCAGTGGAGCCTCGGGGCTCACATCTGCCGGAGGTGTGCAACGTGACGCGGCGCGTCTGCGAGCCACCGTGTGAACTCGCCGCCCGACTCGTTAGCCCGAAAGCTCTCATTTCCTGTTGCGACTCGGTGGAATTGGCTCTGGGATCCAGACACATTTTCATCAATCCAAAGTACAACTCTTGACCCGATAATGATAGTGTGCCTTCTGAAAAACAAACCCAAAAAAGTTTGGTTTTGGTTTTCAAAATATTCCAGCTCAAGGGGACAATTCTTTGGCGGCCGAGCGGCAACCGTGTCGCTTACCCAGCCGGTGCTCATTAAGAGGACTCTCCTTTGTTGATCAGACAGCGATACTTTGCCATCGTTCAATAACAAGTCGCTAACGAGGATTTGGCCGCGGCCACCAATGAAGAGACGCGTTGGTCTCGTGCTGCAGGTCCGATCGCCGGACAAAGGTAGCGGCGTAGCGCCTCTCAAGTATATAATACTTTGACGAGAGGTGGCGAAACTGAGTTCTTTCCTCAATCAAAATTAGGAACTAATCAATTGATGCCATATTGGCTGCATTTACTGTTCGTGACGTCACGCCGGACATTCGCCATTGAAAACAGGCGGTGGCCCCTACAACGGGAGACGAAAACGCCCCTTCTGACACGGAAGCTCGTAACGGGGCAATATTATCCGATTGTTTCGGATGATTGGCGATCACGGCCAAACCGCCTCCCCGTCCGATCCACTTCCGCGGCGGAGACGAGCCATCGCGGCGCCGAGCCGGGGCGCTTTACCACATTGTTCATAGCCGCCGCCGTCCGCGCTTTACCGCGTTGTCGTCACACGCGGCTGAGAGCGGCATTGTCGGCAGCGTTGTTCAGAGCCCGTCCGCGAGCCCGACGCGCAGCCTTCGCCGAAGCCGTGACCGACGGACGTGGCGCCGAGGTGGCTTATCACGGAGCCAAGCCGTTGTCATCGCACACGGATGAGTGCGCCATGGTCAGAAGTGTTGTTCATAGCCGCTGCTGCGTCGCCTCGCCAGCGAGCCCGACGCCGTCCGGTGGGCCCGTCGACACATTTAGCACGTCTGTCGTACGTACGCGGCTCTTTTGTTACCTTATGAGAGACGGATTACGTGGTCCGCCCCAAACTATTCTTTTTTTTTTAGTAGCTGTATACTCACCTACCTGTCATTTGGAACCCACGGAGCTCTCGTCCTTTGCACCCGTGCAATCCATTTTTCACGACGAGCCGGGTCTTTTGGAAAAGTATGAAGAGCGAATCCATCCGCCCGAGCTAACTTCCCCGAGATAAAACTAGTAGAAACAAACGAGTCCACGCGAGGGCGGTCCTGCCACGTACGTCACTTCCTGCTTCTTCTCGAAAACAAATCCCTCGTGAGGATTTTCATGGCCGGATTTACAAAAAGCTGTATGTCAAAATCACGTTTTGTGGTGAAAAAAAATGCATGTCGGCTGCCGTTTTTTCATTAATAACACATTAAAAATCATACACTTCATGACAGTGGCCCTTTAATGGTAATTACTCTGCACTTCGATTACAACTTCACTCTTTACTTGTGCACTTATTCCTTCTCAGAAGGTCTCTGAAATAATAATATTTACCCTTATGAGTTAAGGTTATCCTAATTTAAATAACAAAGCTACCAAATAAACTCCCCACTTTTTAAACTATCTTGCAGATAGTCAAATCACAGACCTGGTTATCTAACAAAAAATGTGAACATTTAATAAAAAAAAAAAAACCAAATGATGGAAAATCAAATATGTAAACAAAACAAACGGTCAAATAAAGAAGGCCAACATAACAGATACACAATGCACACATGAGCTAAGCTAAGCTAACCTACTTTTAGGGCCCAAATATGGACATAGCCGGCAAAACATATGAAATTCAAACCTTGGGGTTTTTCTTTGCAGTGCTTCAAACGGCAGGAGTGGTCCAGCCTCATCCAAGTCCCGACGGTCTTATCCATTGCGAAGCTTTTTTTGTGGTGCTCCAATGCAGGCCTCGATGGCGATTGCTCGTCGCTAGCGTCCTCGTCTTTTTCCTCGAGGTCAAACACAGGCCTCGCTAGCTGCCGTCAGCTTGTCACTAGCGTCCTCATCTTCTTCTTCTTCTTCTTCTTCTTCTTCTTCTTCTTCTTTGGGTGAAACACAAGCCTTGCTAGCTGGCGTTAGCTTGTTGCTTGCGTCCTAGCAAAGTTCCATGCACCCACTTAGCCTCTGCATTAGCGGCTAACTCCACCACCTTACGGCGTGATGTGAGTAGTCCACTCAAACGACACACTATCGCAACTGAACTGTCAACAGTCCTTGTCGAACACGTTGATGTATGTTGATAAATGTCCACCTTTAACTTGTCTTCTCTGCAAACAACACCTTGCACTTTGCACTTCCTCCAACTTTCTTCTCTCTCCCAGTCTCTTCAACGCGTCACTTCCTGTCCTTCTCAAACACCGGTTACAACAATAAAACGACAAACCAAAGTATTTCTTCTCACAAATAAATTCAGCACGCACTTACATTATATTCCACCACCTCGTATAAAGAAAACCGTAAATGTAACCTAACCGCTACTTTATTTATTTTAACTTTTAACTGTAGCAATTTTTTTACAGCAGGAAGAAGAAAAACATTTTGCTTCTATTTTCCTTCAACCACATCATTTCATGGAAGATGACCTTGTGTTTGGTTTGTGTGCTTTTGGGATAGACATGTTTTCTGGTTATCAGTTGGAATGTCACGGCGGCGTAAAAGATGTGTAATCGTGACTTTCGCGTTAAAGAGGTCTTCGCAGGGACAGCTCGACACTTGCTCGAGTCGAAGTCTGTGCAAATGAAAACGGAGCTCTTATTAAAAAAAAAAAAAGCGATGCAGCACCTGCTTAAAACATCCAAAAGTCTGCGGGGGGGGGGGGGGGGGGATCGCACATGTTTCCAATCAAAGTTCAGCTCGAGCAAAAGTGTGGAATAACCGATACGCACGTAATTGAGTGACTTTGCGAACTGTTGTGAACGCTTTCGCTCCTACGGAGTGGGGAAAAAAAAATGGATTTGGGAAAATAAAAGAATTCCTTTCGAGCGGGGAAGTTTATGCATTCTTCAAACGGTTAACTTTAAATAACAGTTGGCTAATTTCATGCAAGGAAAATTGCGACGGTAGAATGAAAGTAGAAACGTTGCTGGGCCACGAACGCTGCATCTGGATCTCTTCTCTTGGTCCTGCCCTTGAAACCTCCGATAACAATTTCAGTCAGCAGTGAAAAAGAAGTCGATCGGTTCATAGTTGGTGGGCGGTGTTAGCAGGTGGATGTATTGGGTAATCTGTGTCTGCTGTGATTTATGAACTGTTTGCCCAATAAATGTGCTGTGTACACTGACATCAGCACAGTTTATTGCCCAAAAAATAAAAAAAAAATAAATCTTTACCCTCTCAAAAAAAAAAAAAAAAAAAAAGTGTTCCATTTTCCCCGCTTGAAAGGAGGCAGTGTGCCGGAGGGGAGGAAACACAATTACAGAACAATCACAACATTGAAATGTAAAAAAAAAAAGGTGAGGAAATGTGGGTTATTATGGGGTGGGGCGGGGGTCCGGTGATTCATGACCAATCATCTTGCTATTTGTGCTTTGCGAGAACTACACGGAGTCTGCAACCTCGTTGAGGAGGCCCGCAGCGTGAGCGAAGTCGCACAACCGCGCGTCGCACGTTGCCTTGCGCCGCCTCCGTCTGGACTCGTTAAGACCCCGCAAACCTCAGATCGGCAGAATCCCTCGCAGGGAAATACCTGCAGTTGAATGAACGTCCCGCTTGTACAATTAGGAATTCAACCGCAATTTATGGACATCAAAAAGTTGTACCAAGCTGACGACGTGACGAGGAGTGCGAGCAAAGGGACCGGACGACGAGGCACACCCGGACAAGGGCGAGTGTGCTCACGAGGTCAAAAAAAAAAAAAAGAAAAAAAAAGAAAAACAAAGCAAGACAAGACCTGGAGAAAACGAGACTTCAAACCAAATATCCGGGAAAACCAAATAAAAAGTGAAATTGGCAACGTTTGTCTGATATCCGTCTTCTGATCTGAAAGCCAAATGGCATCAGTGTAAGGCAAAAAAACAAGGCATCGACCCCGCCGCTCCAGTACTTTTGGTGGGCAGCGTGTACCAAAAAACAAGGCATCGACCCCGCCGCTCCAGTACTTTTGGTGGGCAGCGTGTACCAAAAAACAAGGCATCGACCCCGCCGCTCCAGTACTTTTGGTGGGCAGCGTGTACCAAAAAACAAGGCATCGACCCCGCCGCTCCAGTACTTTTGGTGGGCAGCGTGTACCAAAAAACAAGGCATCGACCCCGCCGCTCCAGTACTTTTGGTGGGCAGCGTGTACCAAAAAACAAGGCATCGACCCCGCCGCTCCAGTACTTTTGGTGGGCAGCGTGTACCAAAAAACAAGGCATCGACCCCGCCGCTCCAGTACTTTTGGTGGGCAGCGTGTACCAAAAAACAAGGCATCGACCCCGCCGCTCCAGTACTTTTGGTGGGCAGCGTGTACCAAAAAACAAGGCATCGACCCCGCCGCTCCAGTACTTTTGGTGGGCAGCGTGTACCAAAAAACAAGGCATCGACCCCGCCGCTCCAGTACTTTTGGTGGGCAGCGTGTGTACCAAAAAACAAGGCATCGACCCCCGCCGCTCCAGTACTTTTGGTGGGCAGCGTGTACCAAAAAACAAGGCATCGACCCCGCCGCTCCAGTACTTTTGGTGGGCAGCGTGTACCAAAAAACAAGGCATCGACCCCGCCGCTCCAGTACTTTTGGTGGGCAGCGTGTACCAAAAAACAAGGCATCGACCCCGCCGCTCCAGTACTTTTGGTGGGCAGCGTGTACCAAAAAACAAGGCATCGACCCCGCCGCTCCAGTACTTTTGGTGGGCAGCGTGTACCAAAAAACAAGGCATCGACCCCGCCGCTCCAGTACTTTTGGTGGGCAGCGTGTACCAAAAAACAAGGCATCGACCCCGCCGCTCCAGTACTTTTGGTGGGCAGCGTGTACCAAAAAACAAGGCATCGACCCCGCCGCTCCAGTACTTTTGGTGGGCAGCGTGTACCAAAAAACAAGGCATCGACCCCGCCGCTCCAGTACTTTTGGTGGGCAGCGTGTACCAAAAAACAAGGCATCGACCCCGCCGCTCCAGTACTTTTGGTGGCAGCGTGTACCAAAAAACAAGGCATCGACCCCGCCGCTCCAGTACTTTTGGTGGGCAGCGTGTACCAAAAAACAAGGCATCGACCCCGCCGCTCCAGTACTTTTGGTGGGCAGCGTGTACCAAAAAACAAGGCATCGACCCCGCCGCTCCAGTACTTTTGGTGGGCAGCGTGTACCAAAAAACAAGGCATCGACCCCGCCGCTCCAGTACTTTTGGCGGGCAGCGTGTACCAAAAAACAAGGCATCGACCCCGCCGCTCCAGTACTTTTGGTGGGCAGCGTGTACCAAAAAACAAGGCATCGACCCCGCCGCTCCAGTACTTTTGGCGGGCAGCGTGTACCAAAAAACAAGGCATCGACCCCGCCGCTCCAGTGCTTTTGGTGGGCAGCGTGTACCAAAAAACAAGGCATCGACCCCGCCGCTCCAGTACTTTTGGTGGGCAGCGTGTACAAAAAACAAGGCATCGACCCCGCCGCTCCAGTACTTTTGGTGGGCAGCGTGTACCAAAAAACAAGGCATCGACCCCGCCGCTCCAGTACTTTTGGTGGGCAGCGTGTACCAAAAAACAAGGCATCGACCCCGCCGCTCCAGTACTTTTGGTGGGCAGCGTGTACCAAAAAACAAGGCATCGACCCCGCCGCTCCAGTACTTTTGGTGGGCAGCGTGTACCAAAAAACAAGCATCGACCCCGCCGCTCCAGTACTTTTGGCGGGCAGCGTGTACCAAAAAACAAGGCATCGACCCCGCCGCTCCAGTACTTTTGGTGGGCAGCGTGTACCAAAAAACAAGGCATCGACCCCGCCGCTCCAGTACTTTTGGTGGGCAGCGTGTACCAAAAAACAAGGCATCGACCCCGCCGCTCCAATACTTTTGGTGGGCAGCGTGTACCAAAAAACAAGGCATCGACCCCGCCGCTCCAGTACTTTTGGTGGGCAGCGTGTACCAAAAAACAAGGCATCGACCCCGCCGCTCCAGTACTTTTGGTGGGCAGCGTGTACCAAAAAACAAGGCATCGACCCCGCCGCTCCAGTACTTTTGGTGGGCAGCGTGTACCAAAAAACAAGGCATCGACCCCGCCGCTCCAGTACTTTTGGTGGGCAGCGTGTACCAAAAAACAAGGCATCGACCCCGCCGCTCCAGTACTTTTGGTGTACCGAACGCTGACAAATCGAGCCAGAGTTGCCCATACGGGTGCATCACGAGCGCGGGTTTTATTTTGGAAAAATGTCGGCTGAGAACAAAGGTACGGGAAGGAACGGAGTTTCGGGTCGACGCGGGGCCGAGTCTCGCCACGTCGGAACCCGCCGGTGCAGGACTCGCGGGTTCACATCAGACAGAAAGCGCATTGGCTGGCTGCACTAATGGGGAAATTATTTATGAAGTCTTTTGCGGCGCACCTGAAAATACCTCCAGCGAAATGATGTTTGGCGAGCCGCGTCGCTTTGAAGCCGACGGAGTGGCAATAAAAATTAGGCCTTCATTAGCGAGCCGGGCCCTTTCAAAGTGAACTGGCCCCGTCCCCGGCGGGTCAGCGGCGTTTAGGCGGCGCTCGGCTTCCTTTAGCGCTGCCAGCTGCAAACACATGCAAACAATTTGCCCCGAGTCGCTCGCTGCTGTTTTTACGACTTTCCCCTTCAATGTTTTCTTTTTTCCTCTCTCTTTCACACACACACCACTGTGCTCCTTTTATGTCGCATTTAGGAAATTAACACTAAGCAACAAATGACTTTGTCAATAAAATGGTAGAGCAGTAAAATATTGAAACGCGGAGATGCCCGACGGTCGGCGTTCTTCCAGAAACAAAGACATCCTTGAGAAGGACCGAAGCTCGTCTCCGTTGGCGACACGCTCCATTTAGGACGGGAAAGTCACTGGCGGTCATTTGCAAACGAGGGCCTCAAAAAATGAATACATAAAAGCCGATGACCGAGCGGCGTAATCTTCAAGACGATCACACGCATTGATTGTAATCGCCGCAGATGTAAAGCTAATGACTTAATGGCTTACATTCGCAAATCGCATTATTGCGAAAGAAATTGCCGGCGTGATTGAATTACCGATATTTATCTTCTAATGGCGCTGATTAGGACTCGACGCCAATCCGTCATCCTGAAAGGTCCAATATTAACGGCATCGATCTAACAAAAACAATAAACACGTAATATGAAAGAGGCGTTCTGTGCACTCGGCGACCAGATGGCCCGCTGCGAGTCTGGAATGTGCAATATTGCCGCCCGCGCGACTGCGCCGCTAATGATGGGAACCGCAAACTGTTGACTTATTTAATTGAGTTGTTTTGCCCCATTAACCTGTTGTCTGACAAGGCCGAGTTGTGTTTCGGCTTCACTAAAAATGCAAGCCGCAGAAAAGCCCCCGGAAAAAAAAAAACTCAGTCGTCCAACATCTAACAAGGCACAAAATTCGGAGAGCAACCAAAACTTTGGGGGAAATCACATATTGGAAAGTCAAAGAAGTTTGTTCTCTTAGGTTCACATTGAAGGTGTTGGAGGACGCTTGTTTTTCCTCCACGCGTTCGTTTAATTTCGGCTTGTGAGAATGTTGGTTGTCCAAATAAAGGCCGGAGACGATGAACAGCTTCTTCGAAGAAATTAGTGTCCGAATATTCCGGGCATTTATGAGCTACAGACAACCGACGCTACGGAGAAAGCACACGTTCCTTTATCTTGTCGTAAGGGCGGACCACGGGTGGTATCAAACCTGCAGCGTGACATCGGGGCTTTCCACGAAGACAAAGGGTTTCTGTCTCAACCGGTTCTAGCTGGCAATGGATTATTACAAAGTGTCCAGTATGCAGTTCATCGAGGTTAGCCTACGTGCAGAGATGCTGAAGAAGATGAAGGTCAATTCCATTTTTTTTCCCCCAATACTGATATGAAACGTTCGTTTTTTTCATGTCAGTGTGTAGAGTACAGTCCTGATTGTCATATTTGACCCAGATCTCTCCGTATGCCCTTATTTAATCTGGATCTGTACCCGACACGGGTGCAGTACGGACGCTCACGAGCCGCGCATCCGACGGAACCGTCGCCGGAAAACGACACGCCTCGCGATTGTTTGACAAAAACAGACGAAAAGAAGACGCTTTGGAACTGAGGAATGGAAGAAAATCGTGGCTACCGTTGGATATCGTCCTTGAAAGGGCCAAAGATGCGTCATGACGAGATCTCTGCGAACGGCGGCGGCAACGTGACGCATGCGTGAGACCTTTACGGATGTCCTCCATCCACTGTAGATGCAACATTTGTTATCGCAAGGTGAACGACTGCATAAAAAGATGGGATTTGTCTGAACAATCTGAATTGGGCGTCCCGCACGCCCATGTTTATCACCGCCGGTATCGACCGCTAAGACCGGCCTCTCACCCAACTGGTGTGTCGGATTTGTGAGTGACGATGTAGCTGGAGATGTTAGCTTCTCACGCAAACCGCTAGCCAATCTGTTGGCGGCTGGTCGGACCTCACCGGGGAGACGTTTCCTCCCCCCCCCCCCTTGAAAAAATATTTCCCGTACAAAAACTATTTTAGGTATTAGGTCTAATTTATCCCAAGGACTTGGATTTGAGTCTTCTGTGACATTTGAGTCACGTCTGGACTCAAAGGAGCACCGACTGAAGATGATGACGTTACGTTAGCGTCTCGCGCTAACCCGCAGCAGGTTAGCTTCTTCCATATGCGCATCAACAAAAGGTACGGCGCTTTTTATGCGCTTAGACCAGTTAACAATTACGTTATTATATATTTAAATGTTATTTAAAGCACTGCATGTGCAGTTAAGCCACCAATTCTGACGATTTATCAGCAAAAGTTTCTTTTCAATCCGAAAAAGCATCCCCAAACACCAAGCGTTATTTACTTTAAGTTGCATTGCGTTGACCTGCGCGGTTAAGTCTCGTCTCTCTCGGTTTTTATTTTCCGATATTTTATGCACCTTTCGAAAAGGCTTTGAAAAATCCCAAACCAAGCTGCTGTGTGAAGTTTTATTCTCCTGCTACAGAAGGAGGCATAAATTATGCATCAGGAATATGTATGTGTATTGACTTTAATAAGAGCTATTTCCTACATTGGCGCCTTTTGTAGCTGCTGAACAACCACTTGGGTGCTCGCTAGCGCCCGCTCCTTCTGTCTCTTGCTCATTTTTTGACATCCAGCTGTGTGTGTATGTGTGCGCGAAATAAACAACAAAAAAAAAGGGCATAATTAAAATAATCGCGTCTGCTCTTGTTTTGGGGTTTGGATGTTTTGTCACAGCTGGATTGTGGCAAGGTTGCGGGGATTTGAGGGAACTGTCGCGGAGCGTTAGCGTACGCTCGACAAAGTCAGCTTTGTTTGATTGCGATAACTAATCAAGTTGTTGCTGACGGGAGCGTTCTCGTCTATATGTTTTCCCGCCCGGGGGGGGGCCTTTTAGGTGACGTTCAATCACGGTACTCGGTGACACAGGAAGAGACAGTCAGGTGAAACGACGTCGCCTAATTGCGCACGAACATCCAAATAAGGTTGCGGCGGTCACGGCTTATTTTTGGACGAAAAATGGAATTTGATTGATCCGCAAGCCACGGGGAGCAACTGCGACTGCCTCGCAGATTCTGGTTCTGAGAATGTCGGACCGGGCTCGCGCGTTCCCGTCGCATGTGGCGCTAACAGTTTGTGCTAATCCGCCGTCGCTAATTTTCTCATTTATTGCATTTGTGTAAAAGCAATTTTTGCCTTTTCAACCTCGGCTGCTTCGTGCGAGCGCCTTCATTTAGAAATCGGTTCGGTTGTGGAAGCCTCCACCGTAGGCTAGCAAATGAGGGGTCCGCGTGATAAAAGATTCATTGCTCATGAAGAATTCATTGGTTATACGAAATTATACAAGGCCAAAAACGATGCACTTCCTGACCGCAACCAGCAGAGGCGCTGTTGATCCGCGCTCAACTATTTTGCTGTCCAAGAGCAAACAGTAAACAAAGACTGGACGCCGTCTTCGATCCACGTTACCTCACCCGCTCGGGTTGCAGAGTTCCACACGATTTCAAAGTTTGCCCTGGGAATTCATAAAAGTCAACAGGAATCGGGCGGCGCGGTGGATCAGCCGGAAAGCATTGGCCTCACAGTTCTGAGGTCCCGGGTTCAAGCCCAGACCCAACTATGTGGAGTTTGCATGTCCTCCCCGTGCCTGCGTGGCTTTTCTCCGGGCACTCCGGTTTTCCTCGCACATATGATTGGACACTCTAAATTCTCTCCCTACATGTGCCCTGTGATTGGCTGGCATCCAGTGCAGGGTGTACCCCACCCACCTCCTGGGATCGGCTCCAGCACTCTCCGCGACGCTTGTGTGGATAAGCGGCTAAGAAAATGGATGAATAAACAGGAATCGACCAGAAAGACTGGCATAAAACTTGAATACGGCGGTGCAAAATGAATTTTCATTCATATTGACGCAATTCCTTGCAATTCACTTTTTTGGAAAGGGGCGGCTCTTAACATGTGTTAACATTTAATTTGACATTTTGAATGGGGCTTGCATTTTGTAAGCCTTTCAAAGGGATATGAGATACATCTAACTAAACATTCTAGCTCTTGTTTTACAAATAAGTGATCGCTCAGTATCTGAAAAGTTGAAGTCGTACCCGTGCACAAATCCGTCTTATTTTGAATACGACGACACCCTCGCCGAGGAGAGTTCCGCGTAATTTTCCAGGCCTTCGCAGCCCCGCTCACCATCTTGTCGACCGCGCTCGGCAAAAGCAAAACAATTTGTATCTTGCCTCTGACCTCTGGCGTTTTGCGAGCACTTCTTGCTTTGGCCCCGGGCGAGGAACCCGTTAGGGCTGCCGGAGCCTCCGCCGTACACGCTCATTAACGCACTTTCAACTGGGCCGGCCGCAACCGACTGTCAAACGTAAATAAGCGCTCGGCCTCTTTTCTTTCGCGCCTCTCGGCGGAATGAGGCGGCCGACGGACGGCGCGCACATGAAAGCGAGAGGTCAATGGTCGGCCCGAGCGCGAGTGTGAAAAAGACGTCATCGGAGAAAAATGCTTAGGAGCACATGCTGAGAGAAGGATGCTAAAGAGGGGGGGGGGGGGGGGGCAGTTGGGGCGGCCGCTATTAAGATGACATCGGGTACGAGCGCTCGACAGCTGCACGGGAGCGCCGCAAAATGGAGGACAAAACAAGGGAACACTGATTGACTCGCGGCAACAAGCGAACCCAGTCATCACCCGGCTAAGCGCGTGCTGATTGAGGCCGGCCTTTTTTGAACCGGCGCGGGCCTTTGGAGACCCGCTAGTTGGCACCCGGGTCGCCGGGGTGCCGGCGGAGGCGCGACGCTTCAAAAAAGCCAGCCGCGCGTTACACGGAATGCGGCGCTCTGAGGACGCCGAGGCAACAGCTGGGAAATGACATCAGCCTGAGCGCTGGCCGTCTTTTCACTCACTGGAGCCATTCGCCTCTTTAAAAGCTTCCACGGGTGGCACTCGGGCGAGCCCCAGAGAGCCGCTTTTCATCTCGTTGGCCGCGCCGGCCGCCAGCTGCTGCTAAAAAGGGCGAGCGAGAACCGTGAGTGCCTCATTGTCTCCGGGAAGCACCGACGCATCGGAACGCCTGAATTCCTTGACGGAAACGCCGTTTGCTGGAAAAATAAATCCATAAACAAATTCAAATGGTCGGATGCGTCCCAAATATCATCAAAATAATAGTGACGTAAAATTTTCAGGTCGGAAGTTAACCGTAATTGTGACGCCATTTTTCCGCGGTCCTCGACAATTTTGCTGTGTGGATTCCGTCCGTCCCCCGGACAGAAGTGGAACGTTGATTTATGAATATTCAAACTACGATTAATGTTATTAGTAGCTGCAGAGCTACCATTGCTCTTTTGGCCTTCTTCAAATGTTTCTCGGGTGTTTCTATTCCATACGAAACGGTGCGATATCGCGGTTCACCATTTGCAACTTTGCAGATTTGAAAGCGATTCGCGCAAGTCCGAAGCGAGAGTCGCTTGAGCGTCGTAAAACGTTCTGCTGCAACAGCGCAGACGGCAGTGAAGTCTTGAGTAAGAAGAGGTGCAAGATAATTGAGCGCAAGAAGCCACAGAGAAGGTGCCCGACAGTTGGTCATCCAGCAATCCTTGTTGGTCCCACCGAAGCGCGAGATTTACGATTGTTAGCGTCGCTGTATGTTGCGCTCTGTTTGTATGTGTTGCATGAAGAGCTGATGACTCATTTCAATACCGCTAAAAGTTGCTCTTTTGCCAAGGTTAGCATTAAGCTCGCGGATTTTGGCACAATCATAAAAAAACCACTTGGTCTCGGCGAACATGCTAACTGCCACGCGCGGCCGACAAAGGACAGCATCGCCTGCCGACTTTTATTTGGGGTCGCTGACTTTTTATCAACTGGGGCACGAGCTCAGCTTCCTTCCGCTTCACCTGAGGAGAATTCTCAGACAATACGAAGCTAAGTGCCAAGTTCAGAAGACGCCCGACGCAATTGTACGGCAGTTGTCAATGCCTTGGCCGTAAGGACTATCGCCACCTCCAGGACGCAAACGGACCATCGCAATTGATCATTATCAATTCAATGACGACAATCGTGAGAGTTTTTTTTTTTTTCTTCCCAGCGCGCCGTGCGCGTTCCTTTCTGCGAAACGACTTTTGGCTTTTCCAAAACGAACCGAAATGATTTTCGGGAAACATTTGTCACATTTTCTCCTGCCGTTGTCGTCGGCCGCGACGACACCCGCGTCTCACATGCGGGACACGTTTTGCCAACGTTTCCCGATGTTGGCTCTGACCTCTGCACAGGTACTCGAGAATGAATTTTCGTGAGCGGCGTAGCCGAACAGCGCTTTGAATCACTTTCCTGCGGGGGCCTCTTAGAAACACTAAACTCAACCTCCTCAGAGCGCACGCTGCGATTTAGCACTTGAGCGTTTCAAAACGTCCCCCCAAAATAAATAAATAAATAAATCGATAAAATCAAATAAAAGAGAAGAAAAGAATCCTTTTCTGCTTTCGTCTGGTGTCCAAGTATCCTTTCCAGCATGACACCGAGGGACCAATTGAGAAAGAACTCTATTTGCGCAGCTCTGCGCTGTGTTACGTCTGAACGGAACAGAAAGCGCACATTGCCTGCAGTCAGTAATCGCTGGGGTGGAAGAAAAGAATAGCTACAAAGCAGCTTAGCACATTTAGCGAGCGCTTATTAGGCCTCGTGCCTCCGCGCCGGCTGCCGAGAGATACAGTCGAGCTATTTGCTTCAGACGGAGGGCGAGTCTTGGGTATTTCTGATGAAACGCGGTGACATCGAGACGACTCGCTCTTTGGATGCTCTCGTCTGCGGAAAGCTCGAAGCGACGCACCTCCGAGACTTGTGCAGTTTGATACATATTTGTGTTGTCGAGCGTTTAGCCAGCGCCTGGATGCGCGCTGTGTGCCTTTGTACAAGTTTGAACGCCACCGCTGAGGCGGCGGAGCCGACTAACAATGGAAAGATGACGACCGAGACCCGTTTTGGTCGCCGTTTCACGCTTATTCATTTTGGGCTTTGGTCCCTTGCTCAAGAGCACCGAAAGTGTAAATGGGGTCACGTGGCCGGGAACACGACGACGTGGGTTCGGGCAGGCACACGGAGCGGCGACCTTGCGCTTACAAGCGGAACTCGTTCCTTCCCCGTGCGCCCGCAGGACTAGAACCCACGGAATTACTCTGAAAACATGCAAACCGCAGGAAGGGAGCTGGGATTCAAACGGCAGACCTCAGAACCGGAGGCAGATACGCGCTAACCACTCCGACAACGGGCTGAACCCCACAGAGGTTTGAATCCTGCTCGTGATGCGACGAGCTCCCTTTTACACGACGCAACCGTTAGCGGCGCGGGCAGAACGTGCAGACGCCACACGGGAAGGCTCGAACCCAGAACCTCAGGCCTGTGATGCAGGCCACCTTGGTGTTTTTGTTGGTCGGTTAGGCAGCGGCCCGGCGGGTTCTCACGAGGCGGCGCTCCGGCCTCCCCTGGCCACGCCCGAAGGGAACCCGCAGCATCGTGACCGTCTCGGCTTACTTAAAGCTTCCCTTTGTGCGGCTGCCAAACGTTCTCACGTTATCGCCCCGTCGTGCGCAATCGAGCGCTTTGCTCGCAGCTGACTGATTAAGCTATAAGAAGGGAAGCGAGAGACGGAGTGACGCGGAGCACTTGAAGTGACTTACTTGAAGTTCAAATGGCGACACAATTGGCGCTTTGTGTCTGATGAAAGTCGCCGTTAACCTCTCAGTCGATCTCGCCCCCGAGTTCAGACATCAGACACCAATTGACGGTAATCAGACTAATGGCTGCTCTGACTGAATGTACACTCTTAAATCGCTTCGAGTTTTTTTCCAAGTTACAGTACAGAACCGCCGTCTGACTTCGTGCACGCACGCACAAAGACAACGTCGACAGATCGACAATCTTTCCTACGTTGCCGACGACGCTTTGATCTGTATTTTTTTCCAACTCGGCATTCTCCGAGTTGATTAGTCCGCGCGCGAGTGCGAATCTGTCGTAGGTCGGCCAGGCCGCCCGTCCGCGACGCCGATCCGTTAACGAGGGCGGACAGCGGGTTGCGGCTCTAATTGAACGCGAGCGCCAAGCGGCCTCAGGACAGGCGGGGGAAATACTTTCCAACTTTGATGCAATTTGTTGAACAAGTAGGAATAAAAAATAATGAGTGATTGGCCCGTAATTTTAGCCGATGGATGGAAATGCTACAAACTGCTTGAAAATGGACCGAAGAGTCTGATTCTGCTTTCATAACAGAGCGGCAAAAGTATTTTCCTGGATGCTTTCGAAAGCGCTTCAGATGTGTTGCCGTCTTTCATTCAGTTATTGTTCCCACCTTAAAGATTCTGCCTGGCTAATCCAATATAGGAGCACAACCGTCTATTGTCTCATTTATGAAATAAAAGTGGTTACGTGAATTTCAGAATTGTTTTTTTTTTTTGAATGTAACTCAAAATAGGATTTAATCATATGTACAGAAGTAAAGTCACACTTTGTTAAAAAAAAAAAAAAAAAGGGTTTTCCAGAATTCTGAGCTCAATTTTGGGGGTGCGGATTATACATGGGTGAGCATTACACGGGAGAAATTACAGTAACTACAAGAAAATATATCAATCTTATTTTTAATTTTAATGTTCTCAACTCTTGTTTCCATGCCAGTGTTATATATTTGCCCACTGCAAAAAGCAGTTGCCATTGCGGGGAAGGATGCGTCCCTTCACGTACCGTACCGTTTCACCACGTCCCATCCCATCTGGTCTCGCCCGGTACAGTCCGGTCCCGCCATTCTTTCGACGGCAAACTTGATGCGGGTGAACCAACAGCGCCTCTGCTGGTTGCAGTCCAGTGCTGCACTCCGTTTTGCCTCAATTGTTTCAAGAGACGATTCATCACAAAACAAATTGCGCACAAAATGCTTACCGATCAGATGAAACCAATATTACGCCTTCCTTCGCCATCTTATTGTGTTTTTCCTCGACGACCCTTCCTGCGCGCACAGCATTAATTCAAGGACACAAACACTTTGATTTCATTTTCAGAGCACAGCAAAGGAGCGAAAATATGCAAAAGTTAAGTGACTAAAGTTTTTCTTTGGCCATATTTGGGTCAAGAAAAGAGAAAAAGAGGCCATCAAAAGGGGGACCAGGGTCCGATAATCAGCGCCATCTGCAAATGAAAGGCTGAAATGATGAATTGGAGCAAATGATGCGCCGCCATCCAAGGAAAGAAAACAATCAAATATTCAAAGAGGGCACAGCAGCGGGCCCCTGTGACATCAAGGCGATGAATCACACGCTCATCATTGCCTCCATTTAGTGCAAGAGCAATAAAAAAAGAGGTGTCATGGCGACCAGGCTCATTAGCCACGAGGCAGCGCCGACCCACAACCGCGACCGCGGCGAGGACGTGATTTGGGCAAATCAGGTCGTTAGGATAATGGGGCGCCTGGCGATACGCCGCTTTTTGCTCTTCTGGCTCTTCTTATTTTGGGGCGTATTTGCCCAACAAAGCCCGCTCTGAAAGTAAAACAGCAAATTGGATGTCAAATCTTTGAACTTCGGGATGAATCCACTTGGGGCAGAATCGTAAGTAAGCTTCTCTATTCCGAACGTTTTAGGTTTTGTGCTCCGGAATGCCAGTCAACCTCCATTTGTTGCCTTTTGAAAAATAACAAAGTCAATAAAAAGAGGTGCCTTTTTTGTAGGGTCTGAGACACATTAATGGCAATTTAATTCGTTTCAATGAGAAAAGTCGATTTGCCATACTGGAAAAGTTAGTCACAAACGTGGCTAAGTGTGATGAGCAGGTGACAAAGAGTTTGCCTTGCCGAAGACCCCCCGCGGGACTAAATGTGACAGAAGGGGCCGTGCATGACAACACTGCGCGTGACGGCGGGCGACGCACTCTTGACCTTTTGAGATCCGAAAGGGACGTTTTTCGGCTTTGTTTGTACCGGCCGTGGTCATTTTGCCCGGCGGGCTCTCGATCGCCGCTTTTACGCGCCTTCCCCGAAGACGACTCCCAACGGGTGAGGGAGCAGTTCCTCGAAAAGAAAATAAGCAAAGCGCCTCTTCATTGTTGCGTCCACTTTATTCCCACGAAACAAAGCGGACCATCTTCCCGGCCGATGGCGCCGAAGAGGTTTGATTTGAGGGACGAGGGCGCCATTTCCCGAGAGAGCGCCTGCGGATGAGAGGCATTGCGGCACTGGCAACGTCAGCTGGCATCTCGCGCCAATCGCATCCCGTGGCAGGACCCTCGCCGGGCCCCGCGAATGACGAGTGGCGAGGAATCCATATTTCGGATTGTTGAGCGAACGGGATGATGCTTGACACCTGCTGGCCACGGGGACGAAAGGGTGGGAATCCAGTGGGGGGCGGGGGGGGGCGGAGGCATCTTGTAAATATAGCAGTTGCTCAAAAAGACGAGACGCAACATCGAGGGGAAAGGCCCACCGTTGGGTGTTGGAATCGTTAATATTTTCATCCAGTGATGTGATCGACCAATCAGGGGTGTCGCCTGTGATGACTGAAATGCAAACCAATGAAGATCGGAGCAATTTGGCTAACATGTTGAACGTCTCTCTATTAACAATACGGTCTCGTCCAGTGTCGGCGTTCTTAACCCGACCGGAAGCCGTGGCGAGGAGCGTCTCAATCGTCTTTGAGTCCATCGAGGAGCGAGGGTCGAAAATGGAGGCTCGAGCGTCGAGAAGCTTTCGCGGGCTCGCCGACATCGGGGGGCACATCTGACGCTCCCTCAGCGGAAGTCTTCCAGCTCCTCGACGGCGACGGAGGAAAGAAACGGAGAAGAACTTCAAATCAAAGACTTCATCTTGCGTTTGCTTGATTGCTTCACCCTTTCATTGTGATTATTCATAATTTGCTGAGAGTGTGTTCTTTTTGGGGCAGAATTTGATTCCAAAATGACTCATGGTCATGACCTATTCTGTTCGATTTCTGTTTGTATTTTTGGCTGTTAAATGCGTTTGGTCACATAAAAGGGAACAAAAAAAAAAATCAAGACTCGCTCCAAATATGAAATTATAAAAAGGCAAACATGCGGGATATGCTTCAAACCGCAGACAACAACTCGAGACTCGAGAACGGGACAGGCGAGACTGAGAGAATGAAAACGTAAACGACAAAACGATAAAATACAAACGCGCTGAAAAGACGATCGGTTGACTCAAAAACATCTCGACTCAAACGAGTTAATACAGATGAAAACGGAGCAGACACCCCCTTTGCGTGTATAATATATTTGAGGCTTCAGGACACGTATTGATCCGTAATTGACACGATAAGCGCTTTTAAGAGACCCATCAGCGGGCCCCCAAACTCTCTGGCTTGCCTTCCAGATGCCCCGAGGAAGTCAAACCTTTTGTTAAAAATGCGCAAAATTGACAATCGGCGGTCATACAAATAAATTCCGATAGTTCGGACAAGTCACGACATCGGGGGCACCGACCCCAAGTTGAGCAAATCCTGCTCGAGTCTCACTGGATCAGGATCTCTCCACGCCAGTTGAACTCTGATCTGACGTTTGCCCCCCCCCCCAACCAAGGAAGCCGTCACTCACCTCTCCCGAGCTAATTCCTCAGAGTGTCGGGGCCGGAATTGGATTCGGGGACGGCGCACGTCAACCCGTCACGGCGCCCCTCTGGCGTGTCACTTCAATGGCGGCCGAACATGTGAAATTCCTGGCGCGGCCCGAAGCGCCATCGCTGGCTATCTTCGGCCGTGGGGCAAATCCCGGGTGGCATCTTCCTTCTTGCCCACCTGCCGCAAAGAGAACCGGAGGGAGTTATTGGGCCGATAGAACGTCAGAGGAGATTGCGGCCGTGTGAAAGTGCGAAGAGAAGCGGGACAGACCTTTGCGTCCAAATGGAGGCTGATGCGTTGCTGCCAAGTCGGGCTTCGTGTCTGAACGAGAGCACCCCCCCCCCTCCCTCCCCCCAGTCCAGATTGATCAGCAGTGGTCTTTTTATAAATAAAATTGGGTACGGTTCGTATCCTCGCCCGAGCGCACGTCCTTGGTCGTGTACCTGAGCGAGACACTCGACCCAAAGCGGCTGTGAAAGCCGGCCGCAGGCGCAGAGTGGCAACCCCGCTGCTGTCCGACTGCCCCCTGCAGGCCGGCTGTGGCGGCTCCGCGAACCCGAAGGCGCACGCGCTCCGAGCGGTCCTTTTGTAAACAAACGGCAACAACCGACGCGCTCTTATCGCGGCGGACTGCAAATGAGACGAGGGAGACGCACCTGGCGTGCGTACGAGACGTAAACACGGCAGCCGCGTACATGCGCAGGCGCAAAAAAAGCTTCCCCGTGCAGAATCTTAAGCACCTTATGCAAAGTGTACGTTTGCGAGGGAGCGCGCCGATGATGAGCGGCTCATTATGGCAACAGCAGCGGCAGTATCGCATAATCAAAGCCTGGGGGTACGTATTAATTATCCTTTTGAATAGTGATGAAATTTTAAAAAGCTTTCTCCTTAAGGCTCACATCACAGCGAGATGAAACAAAGCGCGGCACAGCTTGCGCGCCCGGGCCCACATGTGTTTTTACATCTGTTCAGGATATTTCAATTTGATGCTCCACGAGCCGAGCGCCGAGATTAAAGGATAATCACGTGTCAGCCCGGCGCGCGGCTTTCAGGAGGAGCTAGCTAACAGCCGTCACGGGCGCGCCGTGTCTGCAGTCAAGGGGGCGCTGTGGCACCCCGGACCCCGCCCGCCCTGCGCTTGACATGTTTTGTGATTTGCTTGGAAGAAAGATTCAGGAGCTGATTTCATCGTCTCTAATGAACATGATTCCAGATTGTTTGGCCGTGTATAATTTCGAGAGCTGCAGTCTGTACTTGATGGAGGCTCCCGTCGGCGACACGCCTCGGACCCTTACCGGCAGCCGGATCGACAAATAATTCACAGATCCTCCCAAATATTAGCGCCTGAGCTCCAGTGAAAGGAACACCGAATGCTGCAGCACACCAAGACATTGTGGACATTTCCAACCGTGTGGCAGAACATTGGAGACGACGGCCCCTTCCTTCTTCCCACTTGTCTGTGCATCAGTGCCCAAATCAAGCTTCGCAAAGACGTGGATGAAGTGGAGCGGCCTGCAAGAGTCCTGACCTGAACCCTACAGAACACTTTTGACGAATTCGAGCGGACATAAGAGAGCCAGGCTTTCTCGTGCGACGTCACTTTGTGAGCTGACGAATGGTCGTAAATTCCCATAATCCATGTTGAAAGCCTTTGATGAGCCACAAGGGCTGAAGATGTCGCAGCACCAGAGGTTCCACTCAACCTGGTTAAGAATGGGACATCCATCGTCCAAGCCGCGTATCCTCACGATAGTCGCCTATCCCAGATAACATTGGGCAAAAGGGGGACTGGTTGTCAGGGATCCGCAGGGCACATGTCGACGCCATCATTGAGCGGGAATTGACCCCACGCTGTCAGGAGTGTGTACCAGTACATCATCGGTGAGCATGAAGGCAGGTGAGCGAATACTTTTGGGCAATACGGTGTATTTTCGTGGACTCTGCAAGTGGTTTCCGAGCCACTGCAAGCGACCAATCACAGGGCCGCCTGTCCACGTGGAATGACCAGACCGGCGAAGCTAACCAATGAGCCGGCATTCTCGCACGAGCACGCCAACGGCCTTTGACTTTATCGGAACAGAATTCACGTTTCTCCATTTTGAATTTGTTGACATGCTTGCGGTGTGAGGTTACGAGGGACCCGTTTTCTTTTCGGAACTGCGGTACTGACAGTTGTCACCTGCCACCTTCTGGCTGCGATGGTTGGCGGGGGGGGGGCAGGAAGGAAGTAGTCACCTATTTAAGACGGCGGGAAGAGTCGCGTCTGACGTCTGGCGTGACACCGCACGGGAGAAAGAGACATCACGGGCGCCACGCACGGGCGTAATGCCTCTAATTACTCTGAACTCGGAGGAATAAAATACATTTGCTCTTCCCTTTGTGAGCGTCTGACAGGTTTCCCAGCATCCCGCACCGGAGGAAATGGCGGGGATTTTTTCTCGCGGTGTGTCTTTTGTGTTTACACGCCGCCGGGAGATGACGAGACGGGGAGGGAACGTCGACAGCTATGGCGGAGTTTGTTTTTGCCTCTGTCTCTTCTTGACGGCGATCGCGCGAAAGCGAACTCCAGGCTGATGAGCACGGAGGCGCGGCTTTGTAAATAATCAGCTTCGAGTTCCGGCGTGCGCCCGGGCGGGTTCGGCGACGGTCGGCTGCGACCCCGCCCTCTCGGGCCCCGAGATTCACTTGAATATCAAGGTGCTGAAGAATGAACGTGTCATGAAAAGAAACGTAAACATTTAGGAGGATGCCCATGAAGTGCCCAGTGGAAAAGAACTTTTGGGTTACGTCGAGCAGGTTTGCCGTCACGTGACGAACACCCTGAAAAAAAAATGACAGTGTTCTCGAACGTCTCCGTTGTCAAACAAATTGGTTTTCTAGTGAAAATAGCGAGATTAGTTTGCTTCTGACTTCGAACAAAAATTCAGTACTTGAACACCCGGAAATAACATCATGACCAGACCAGCCACGACGCACTTTGTTATTGTGTCAAACGCCGCCTCCGTACGCAGACGTGTCTCGATAGCGTTTTTTTCTTCCTATTGAGGACTTTGAACCCCCAATCATGGCTCCAAAGAAGTGACGCTAGAAAAGTTCTTTGGGAAAAGAAAAGAACTTCCAGGGGTGGAGTCACCCCGACCCGAGAAATTTGATCATTTTCCATCGCTTTTTTCTCGTGAACTTTAATAATGCTGTGTTCCATTAGCATTCCTGCATTTTTGTTTTGTTTTGTTTCAAAGATTTCGTTAACTTGAGTTACTGTTTTTTTGGAAACATTAAAAACAAACGTTCTTTTCCCCCTCTCATTATTGCTTGTTTAAAGTTATTCTGCACTTTGTTCATAACAAAAAGTTTACAAGGCTGTGGGCCGAGTCGCTACAAATACGGCAATCCGCTCCCAGCCTAGCCTACTCTGCTACTAAAGCATATATTTTAAGCACAAAATAAATATATCTCCCAAATTATTTCATTATATAAAGTATTTAATCTATACATCTATTTTTTTTTTTTTTTATGAGGAAAAGCTAAAAAAAATGCTTGAAAAAGCTTATTTTTTTAGGCTTGGAACGCATTGTTTCTTTTTCCATTAATTGTAATGGGAAATATCGATTTGGGTTTAGAACAAATCACTTCTCGAACCGCTTTCCGGAACGGATTGTGGTCAGTAACCGAGGTTGTACTGTACATATCAAAAACGCGCGGCCGGCCTGTCGCCCATTGTGCACGTTTGGGATGCGGCGGATCGGCGGACACGACAGCGTGTTCCGGTTCCCGCCAATATCTGGCAACCCCTCGCAGCCTTTGAAGGGGAGTGGCGCAACATTCGACATCCGGATCAACTCCATACCAAGGAGGAGGAAATATCGATGCGGTTTTCCAACAAATCGGTTCTCGAACGGCCTTCTGGAACGGATTGCGGTCCGAGAACCGAGGTTGAAAATGTCACCACACTGAAATAACGACCACATTTTTCAGTGGCATTTTTAATTCACATCCCGGTGGCACATATTTACTTCCATAAATATGTACTTCTTGCTCACTAAAGGTTTGGCGTCGGTGTTTGGAGTGGGGCCAGAAGTTGAACTCCCGACCTCGGACAGAACCGTGAGGAGGACGTGCGGAGCGCTCGTGATGCTCAACGTCGTTTGATTGGGTCGCAACGTTCGAACCCGGGCGGATCAATGCAAACACGAGCGGCGTTCCTCGGAAGGGATTTGTCACTATTTGTCGGATATTTGGCAAAGACGAGGCTGGATAAATGTGTGATTCGCTCGCGCGAGCTCGTGTCGGGGAAAAGCGCCGCTTCCTCCGCCTCATCTTCTTCTTCTTTGAGTCTAAATAATTGAAGAGAGCCAGGAAAGGCCTCCGCAGGGTTCAGATTGAGTTTTCACCCGCTCGTGAGGCGGCGACGACTCGACGCCCGTGTCGGGATCTCACGCGGAAGCTTCGGAGATGACGCGTGGCGCATTGTGCGTTTCCTCCCGCAGCGCAAAAAAAAAAACAACAAAAAAAAAAACCCCTCAAACAAACAAACACGCTCGACACGGAGAAGGAAAAACGAGAACCGAAGAAGGGAAGCGACTTCCTCGTCCTTGCGTCAGATTCGCGGCTGTGCGGTTGTGTGCGGGAGACGCGTGACCGGCGGCCTTTATGCTAATGAAGCCAACCGCGGGTCTTCCCCTAACTAATAACGCATCGATAAATAAATCATAGCGACTCCGCCGACGTTGCGATTTCGCCACTTCCCATTTCGTAAACACTTAAGACGAACAATCCACCCGAGACCGCCACCGCTGCCTCTCCGCGCGATCCATAATTAACAAGGGAAAAATGGAAAGACGTAATTGCAACGCTGTTGATTATCTTGATTACCATTATTAAATCATTTTTAAAGATACATGACTCGCAGCCATATTTATACGAGCTAACTTATTCATCAGGCAGCTGTTTGCTCAGCTCGCGAGTGCAAAAGTAGTCGAGTAGTTTTTTTTTTTGCGGCGGCGGCGGCGGGGGGGGGGGGGGGGTGCCAGGATCCTCGTGTACCGGAAAAGAACAGAAGAAATCGCTCTTTTGAATCACTTGCAATGTGCAGCGCAGACCTCCGACACATTTTACCCGTCCGTCCAACTTCCGTACCGCTTATCCTCACCGGGGTCGGTTCCAGAGCAGGCCGTTTTCTTCAGTTTCGCGTTCGATTCTCACGCCTGGCACAAGTGAAGCGTCACCCGTTTGGACAAACGCGAGGATGACAGCAAAAACGCTCAAAAGGGCTTCATCGAAGTGCTCCCATTTTTTTGTTCCAAAATCAGAGGGAATACTGTTGAATGCTGCTGAAGCTTTTCTGTGTGTGTGTGTGTGTGTGTGCGAGTAGTGAGCGTGGATGAATCGGTCTCAGGAGAAAAAGACGGGAAAACGAAATCATGCATCTGCACCAAAATGTATTTAATTTTTTTTTTTTCACAAATACACGAAGAAACAAATTGTCTTTGCCAGAGTTAACTACGTGCAAAATGTTTAACCCAAAAAGAGGGAAACATTTATATGCCAATGCAAAAAAAATAATAAATAAAGGAAAGAATTTATCTTCAAATATTTTGATTTTTAAAAATGTATTATATTTCTTTGTTTTTTTAAGGAGGGAAAAATTGTAGTGTGGATACGGGTGCTTTTCATTTGACAGCAACTGATCATTTTACAAATAAAATTTTGAAATGCATCAAAAATACATTTTCTATTTTGTATTTGAAAAGGAGATTACAATATTTGGAGTAAAGTGCATTTCGTAGGAAAATGACGGATTTGGTTGCTTATATTATTGATGATGTGTTGTTTTTTTTGGGGGGGAGGGGTCTTAAATAAAATAAAAATCCTCACAATATTCGGTAATCCGTGATTTTTACCAGTGACGATTTTGAAAGGAATTATTGGAGTTTTCAAATAGGACGAAAATTTTGATTTAATTTGAATTTACAAAAGGGAATCAAAATGTGGAATTACATGTTTTTGTTTTTTTTCTCTGACTCTGGCTGTAAATTATACATCCGTAGTAAATACATGTATGGAACAAACAGAAACTACAAAACAAAAATGGGTTTATGAATATTTCCGTGGATAATTTCATTGAATTGAAAGGTTGTCAACATAGCGAGGACGACGTGCCAGAAACATGCAGGGACCCCCCCCGCGTCAACTACACTGAGCGCTGCTAAAGGCTTTTTACCAGCGGTCACACTGCCCTCCACCGGCCAAATGTCGCACTGCAGCAAAAGGCTTCAGTTCAGAGGTCATCATCTCTGACTCCCGGTAATTAAGCGCAACGGTAAGCATATTTTTGAATTCATAACAACCCGCTTGCGCCCATCAGAAGTGAATATTTCCCATGATTAAATCATGCAAGTGCACATAATTGCGGCTGTACAAAACGCTCCAGCATCGCCAAAGACATAAAAAAAAAAAAAAAAAACAAATCACTCAGAAGCAAATTATGGAGATAAATTAAAATATTCCATCTTCAAAGCTGATTGACAGGTGAAGTCATTTGATACGTTGCATCAAGTGAGCAAACAATACAAAGCGTATCAGTGTTCGAATTTGTTGCATTTTGATTCCGCGTCAACAATCCGCCGTTCGCCGTGATCTTTTAGTTTGTTTTTATAAGCGCCAAAAACGATGCACATCTTTTGAGATGCGAGACGTCCGTCTTTAGCCTGCTTGGCGGCGGCTACATATGTTAGCGTTACTCACGCTCGTCACGTTTTCACAGAAATGTGCAAAGTGCCAAAAGAGAAATATGGCATCATGAGTGTCCTCTAAAAAGCTCCTCCAGATCTCTCCAGATTTTGGCGTCGGCGAAGAGCCGAGAGCTCCTCGTTCGCTAACGTTATTTCCCCCTCCAGATGTCTCCGTATATTCTCTCCATTCTTTCGCCTTTGCGGCGCTAAAAATGCAAATACGAGAGGAGACGTTCAACCTCTGCTGACATTTGCCGTCCGACAGAGCTCCGGACGCTGGCGCAAGGTACTCCGAATCGCTTCCGCAGCTAACTTGGAAGAAGAGCGTATTGGCGCCAGGTGAGGATCTTCTTCTTTTCCTTTCGGCTTGTCCCGTCCCGCGTCATCTTTTCCCATCTAAGCCTATCTGGCGCATCTTCCTCTCATGTCCTCATTTCCTCCCGCCCGACATCCATCAACCTTCTCTTTGGTCTTCCACTCTTTCGCTCGCTCTTCCTTGGTAGCTCCATCCTCGTCAGCTTTCCTCCCTCTCTTGCCTCTGAACATGTCCAAACCATCAAAGTCTGCTGTCTCCAAAAGATCCAACCTTGACCGTCCCTCTAATGAGCTCATTTCTAATCCTTAGCCAACCTGCTCAGAACCTCAACATCAACACCAGTTCTGCTTCCTGTTGTTTCTTGAGTGCCGGGCGAGCATATGCGATAGAATTAAGTGGCAAACCGACAGCCTGGCAACACGTGGCCGTGGCTTTCATCCAGATGTTTGTTGGGTATTGTGGTCTTGTTTCTGCCACGACTGTGACTTGGGTTTTTGCACACCCTGTCCAGCTGTAGTCATAGACATAAGTTAAGGCCTACACATTTTTCCCGTCTTGTCATTATTCGTTAGTCATACAAGACAGTACGTATCCGGCGTGTCCAAGCTGCTCGCTCTATCGGTCGCTTATTAATATTGCAGCCGATCACGTCTCAAGACACCGACGCGGACCCTGCCACGCGTCCCCCGGAACGATAGCGGGCCTTCGACAAACGAAGCCGCGTGTAAAACGCGGCGAGGGCGACGAGGATCAGGTCAGCGAGATAAGGCGGGAATGGGGGGGGGGGGGAGGAGAAGTCAAGACAAGTCTTTGAATCGGGCGGAATTCCTCTCCTCCTCCGCGACGCCTCCCCAGAGCCGAAAGGAAGACGGGGCCCTGTCAGGAACAAAGCTCCAAATTCACATGATATGTTTAGCTAAAAGGCTGAAAGGAGAAATGAATCAAAGCCTTGCAGGATCAAAGGCAGCCGACAATAAAGTCAAGGCGGTTGCCATGGGAGCAGCGGGAGATGCATATCATTTATACGTCAGATGCTAGCTAGCAGCGGCGGTTTGATTGTTGTCGCGAGTCGCGGCGAGGCAGGCGTGGGTTAAGAGGAAAGGTCAGCGTCGCGCTGCGAGAGGAGCGTCGCCGCCGTGTTTGCGTCTGATGTGACGCATCAGAGTCGACGGCGACGCGTCAACCCCTTAAATATCGGCGCCGCGCAGACCGCCGCCGGGCTAAACATTTGTTTTGCAAGCTCGCAAAAAGGTCAAAGGGCACTGTTACTTTTGCAGCAGGATATCAAACGCTTTAACGTTTATTTCCACTTCATACGGCGACAGCGTCGTCGTCAATGTCTGGAACGGCGATGCGCGCGCGCGCGCACGCACACAATTTGCGCCTTGACAAATCCCGACACGTGTTTATCGGGCATTTTACGTTTGTGCAGCGCTTGACGAGGTTCCTACACGTTAGCATCCGTAAAAATCACATGCGTGCAAACGTGGATCGAATTTGCGTGTGTGAGACCACATTTATAGATCTGGATACTGTAGCGATATTTCCCCACTCTAAAAATGGATGATATCTACAATTTATGAATAAATGTATATGAATGGACAAGAGAAATCCCCACAATGCGACTTGCCGCTTTGCGTCCTAAAATCTCTCCGAGTGACACGACAGCAAGCGTGTAACCGTACATGTGCGGCCGCGCGTTAGCCTGCGCGTGCGGTGAAATATGCGTCGACGGCGCGCTTACGCCGCACCCGGGAGAAATCCCAAAAATAACAACAAAGAGTCGTCGGCGGGTCGGATCAAAGTCCCGTCTGCAACCACTTGACGCCGCCTGCGTCACGCGACGCGGACGAGCGTCTTTGTCCGCCGCGATCGCAGCCGCGGGGCCTGGTAGCTAGTGCGGCGTTTTAGCGCTTAGCTTAGCATGCGGCCTTGAAACAAAGGACCTAACTCTCCTCGTTCATCCTACAATAAGAAAGGGATAGAAAAGTAAACCCCGTCTCGCCCCCCACCCTCCGTTCTCATTAGAGCCCCACCACGTCCTCCAGCGGATGTCGAGGCAAACAAACAGCACGGAGCCGAAAAGGGCTGCATTGTTACTTGGAAGCGTTACATGCCTCGAGGTTATTTTTCTCCTCTTTGTCTCGAAACAAATCAATGTAGCACTGCTCACTTTGAACAATTTACACATTTACCGATAGGAGACGTGGGCCAAACGCTCTTTGCAAACAAGTGTCTGAAAGCGGGCCGAGGCGCGACGCCATCTTGAAGTTTCTGGGGGGGGGGTGTGGCCTCAGCCAAGGTCACGTTTGGGGTGATTTTGTCCGATTTTGCTGGAATAATCTGAATGTGTCTGACCTGCTCACTTAGGCCACTTGGAGCCCAATTGATTACTTTTATTATTATTATTTGAATCAACCAATGTTGCCCCCTAGTGGACAAACCATTTAGTACAACATTCCAAACTCATTGCAAATGTAGTGAATTTGTTACCTGCGCCTTCAGTGGGAATTTGGCTGCTAAAAATGTGTACATCATTCTTAATTTTTAAGTGCCAACTACAGTTTACTTCTACCCCGGTTTCCTTTTAACCCCCAACAAAAAGGTTAGTTGAACGCACATCACGACTCGTCCACTATTTAAACAGCTTTTCGAGCACAATTTTGCAGTCGGAGTCATTTTGAAAATGGATTTTTCCAGTCTGCTTTCAATATTTGACTCACTTTAACCAAAGCAACAATCCAAATGTCCATCGATTTAAAAAAAAAAAAAAAAAAAACGTTATTCCCACTTATCCTGCGTATTATAATCTTGCCCTCATCCTGTAATCAACCAAGCAAAGCACAACGCAGGCCTCTGTTGTTATTCAACGTGATCTGGAAATGTGGAAGCAAGAGAAGCCGGACAAGCACGTGAGACATCGCGAATGCGGAGAGATTCGAACAGCGACCTCGGAACTGTGAGGCCTATGTGCAAACTACAGTCCAACGTGCTGCCCGCATGGGAAATGTTAGGCAATGGTGCCCCCTGCTGGTCACTGCCAACGACTGTTAATGTTGCCCCGTCAGGAGTCACGTTTACTGTAGCACAGCAAACAATTTGCACTTGAAACCAAACTTTGGCAAGCGCAACCATTTGAGTGCTACTTTACTGCACGGTGGATATTTTTGCCGGTTGCGGCACAAGCGGAAAACGTCCCACAAGTTCAAATGTGGGTGGGTGGGACACGTGGGTGCAATTCATCTCGGCACAATTGGGAAGGGCCTCAAAGCGCTAAAAGGACGAAAAGATGCCGGCCCCGCCCGTCACCACGCAACAATCGACTTGTACAGGACACGTCGCTTCACGCACGCGCACACGTTACGGAAGCAATATGGGGGCGGGGGGGGGGGGGGGGGGTTATCAAAATAACACCAAGCGCAATTGACTGTTTGCATTTTTAAGAACGTTTTGGCTGAGGCTTTGTTGAGGGGTGGAAGGGTGGAGGGCCGTGGGGCGCCACACTTGTCGGGATGCTGGAGCCGGAGCACGCTTTAAAAGTTTGGGAATCTAAATTTTAGCTGCAGTTGTTGCCTACAAGACCTGGGAAATATTTAACTAATTGTGATTTTGTTCTCGAAAGCATTGGAAGAGCCAGAAGTCCAGTGGGCTACTTTGAGGGGGGGCCTCTCAAAGTCTCCAGCAAACAAAAAGGGATTCACGCACGCTTTAGCAGACGTCACTTTTTAATTGAGATAAAAGTATCCAGAACGTTGCCGGTGTGAGCGCCACGCCTGCTTTCCGAAGCCGTGTTTGCTCAGCAAGTCCGCCGCGTCGTCTCAGAGAACCCGAGGCTGAGTAGGCGGAGTACCCGTAGCGCCTGTCCGACATGTTCTCAGCGTTGAAATGAAAACAAGCACCCGGTTGAAAAAAGTTGGATTTCAACTACACGATTCGAGTGACAAGATTTCCTCTCGTCACTCCCGTCTTAATGGCGCACGTACGCGCAAAATAATAAGAGTACGTGGAGTCGGATGTCATCGGTTCGGAATCAGGCTTCTTACAAAATGTCAATCAAAAAGCAAAAAAAGAGGGTTGAGCGTGCAAAAAAAACAAAAAACAAAACCCCAATAGATATGCTCAAGTGTGTGAACTATTTAATGTGGTGGCAAAAAGGGTACACGAGTGGTGCGCGGCCATCATTTAAAGGATAAAGTACGGAATTGAGGTGTGCGGCTCACGAAATCCGCTTCACGGTGCACTTGCAGTGAGATCCGGCTTTGGGGTGGGTCGCCGAAGCGGGCTCAGACTTTGACGCAGAGCATGGCGTCCAGCAGGTTGCCCGTGCGTCTGACGCCGCTGACCACGAAGGCGTGGCTCTTCAAAAGCTGCGCGTACTCGTCGGCGCTCCTCTGCCGGCCTTCGCCCATGCCGAGGGCCTGCAGCAGCCCGCGGCTCGGCCCGGTCCTGCTCCCGTCCAGCAAGATCTCGCTCAGCAGCAGCCCGCGACCTGACGGCGTGGGCACGCAAAGTCGGCCTCAAGAAGTCCTTACATTTGATCCTTGGAAATGAAACCGTTTGCCGTACGCTTCGTGCATCCTTTTTGAATCAGGGATAAGGTAAGATTATATCAACGGAACATATTTTATATAGTTTGGCGTGAGGGGAAAAATGGAATTATCAGGCTATTCTGACTGAAACAACTTTTTAGATCTCCTCCCTTGCACATATTGGGACAGCAAAAAAACAGAAGCCCGCCATTCACAAGGGAGGAAGCTGACAAAAAACAACTCCCAATTATCATTGCATTGCATTGCCCCCCCCCCCCCCCCCAAAAAAAAAAAGGGGATAAATCGTGAATTAGGGGTTGAGGAAATCGAAAGGGAAAATCCATGACTTGGGTTTTGTTCACACTGCATTTCGATTCTTATTCCCAATGTGACGTTTTTGATTTTTTTCACGTCGATGTTAAGAGCACAGTTCAGATTTGTTCAACCTGTGTCATATCTGGATATCAATTGGATATGTATGCAATCGACCCAGGAGGAACATGCCAGAATAGTTCAAAACAAAAAAAAAAAAAAAAAAACAAGATGCTTTCCAAGCCAAAGAAAATGTGAGTCAGCGCCGCATTTCCTTTCCTCAAGACGTAAACGTCTTCCGACTTCCGACTGCTGGCGTCTGACGTCACGGACGTGTTCCGTCGAAAGCAAAAACCACGGCGATTGGGCATCACGCCCCGCAATGTGAATCGAGGAAGAGGCGGCCGTCGTATTTGCGCTAGGACGACGGCGTGACCCCGAGCGTCCGCGTCGACCGTACGGAGTGAAACGGACCGGTACCTGGCGTGCACGCTGCCGCGATTCTGCCCAGCAGGAGGTGCGCTCTCTCGTCCGACAAGTCGTGCAGAATCCTGGAGAGGATGTACAAGTCCGCTTTGGGTAAAACGTCTTCGAAGAAGTCTCCTGTTCGCGTCACGAGGGCAGAGGCTCCTTTTAGCGTCGGAGACGGCGGGCGCTTTGAAACCGTAAATCATAAAAACACAAACGATACCTGCGACAAACGTGATCCTGTCCGGAGGAGGGGCGGGCGAGTGGAAATGCGGAATCAATTCCACGACGGCCGGTAAGTCAAACACCGTCACAGACACGCCGGGGTGAGCTCTGGCAATTTCCAGCGCTATGGTACCGGTACAGCCTGCCGGGACAAAGGTTCAAAACGTTCACAACACTCGGGAGCGCCGACAACCTGCTCGAGCAAACGTTTCAGTGCCAAAAGCGAGTGTCAATGGGTCGAAAGGTGGCCTTTTCCTTACAAAATAAAAGCTTTGTAAAGACTATTCACAGCGTACGAACTGAACGCCAGTCACAGGAACAAAAATATCACATACAAATTTGGATTCACTTTTAGTTTGTTGACTATTTGAATTTTTTTCCTCATTTCTACAAGACGGTTTATGTATACATTTGACTGATTCATTTCATTTGACTATTTTTGCCTGTGTATCATTTTTCAGTTGGAGACGGAGAAAATCTTTATGTTTGGCGATTGAAAAGTAACTCCCTATTTTTCGAGTTCTAAACGTATGAAAAGCTGGTCGTGATCTCTTCTCGAGTTTGTTCAGTCGGGGCGAGCGGCGACGCCCGACGAAATCCAGCCAGCCAGCCAGCCAGGACCGGTCGCGCTCCGACGTTCAACAACATCATTCCGCCCATTTTGCGAACAGCTGAAGGGGGTCGTCTCGGTACCCGCTCAACACCCCGACACTGAAAAAAATGTTTTTTTTTTAAAGCTTAGGTTCCATTTCACGGGTAAATATGAGAAGTTTGGGAGCTAATTCTGATGCCTGGATCAAATTTTAAACAACACCCAATGATGAACGCAAACTTCCCTCTCATATCCTGTATATTTCTTGTACTAATTCTCACGTGCACAGACAAATATTTAGAGAATATGAGAATTGACAAACTTGTTGATCTTTTTTCCCAATCACCATGTATGTCAATTTCAAGAACCATTTTCGATTTGAATTGTGAGGACAAAATATGTTGTAAAAATACCACAGGCCACAAATTATTACTATTATTTGTGCTTTCAATTCTGAATCTGACTTGCTTACGTGAAAATACCTGTTATGTCATTGAGGACTACAATAAATGAAAACAAAAATATTTTATGTAGGCGTAACGAACGGAGTCTGAAATTTGCTGCAAACCTGTCACGTAGCCCTTCATCCGATCGGTGCCCACGAAGTCGCCCTGCACTAAACCAGTCACGCGTCTCTTTTCGGTGTACGTTTCACGTTCAGTCCCGCCACATTCAACCAATCAGAGGCCAGCGACAGCGGTCAGCCTCCGCCGCGCACGTCCGTCCTCACCTCCGAGGTCGCAGGCGGTCTTGAAGGCGGACAAGTCGAAGGCCGTCGCCACCGCTCTCGCCGTCACTTGGGCGTAACTGTGCATGGCTTTCATGAAGTCCACTTTCGCGTCCTGTCCCGCCGATACAGCGTTCCCGTCAAAAGCGGACGAGTGAGGGCGTGAGGTGCCGCATTGGAATACTCGCCTGGGATGGGTCGCCGCAGAAGGCCCCGCGACCCCGGTGGACGCCCTCCCGCACGGCGCCCTCCAGGCGGCCGAAGAGCGGCCACGCGGCGTCGTCGCAGCGCGCCGCGTAGCCCAGCAGCGAGGACGGCGCGTCGGACAGGAGGAAGCGTTCCGACAGCTTCGTGTTCTCGTACGTGGGCGTCTCACCGGCTGCAAGGTGGAAAAGGTCAGCCCGTCTTTTGTCCTGTGGCTAAATTGCATACGCGGCAGCAATTTCATCTCATTCTGGGCAAGAACGATTCCAAGTTGGACAAAGCACGTGCAGTACGGAAGGTCCTCCAACTAACAAGCTCTCATCGCCAGACAACAAAAGTGTCAATATTTAGAAATGAGACCTCTTTTGTCCGATAAAAACTTTGGAATCTGCTTTCCGGCAACTTGACTTTTGGAGATTGACCCTAATATTTTTGACAGGGACTTAAAAAAATGTATCAAGTCTGGACGGAGATGCTCACACAGACATTCAGATGGTAAATGTTGAAATCGCTTGCTGTGAAAGCGCTTATAAATATGTACTAACTTCCCTTTTGTCCAATCGTGGATGTACTTTGTGTGACAAACACCTTTTTAAAAGCCTCATGTGGAAAAAAAGGGTTAAGAATTGGCGCCGGTGGCAAAATAATAAAAGCAATGCATAATGAAAGAAACAACCCCCCCCCCCCCCCCCCGCCAAAGACGACAGAAAAGGGATCAACCGACTTGTGGTCTTGAGCAGTTTGAGCGAGCTGCAGGCCTCCAGCAGACGTCGGGTTCCCTCGAGGGAGGTTTGCAGCTGGAGGGCCACCTGAGCCGCGTCCGACGCCGGCCTGCGCCGCAGCAGGTCGAACAGGCCCAGCTTGCAGGCTGTGAACAGGGCCTGGAACCGACCCAAAAAAAAAAAAAAAAGTATTTTCTTCCTTTCTCACATGAGTTACTGTATTTATTTTTAACTTTTTTTTTTTTTTACAGATTTTTGCTTTCAAATTTAATAACTTTTTTTGTTATTTTTTTGCAGGAGTGGGCAACAGGAGAGAATTATAACTTTCAAAGTAACAATTTTCCATTTTCTACACTGAATGGCCTCCCTTGAGGTCAATTCTTTAGTCAGCAAACCGCCATCGTGACTCGCTCACGACGACTGCAAAGGGTCAAATGTCTCGAAAATATTTCAAAGAATCGATCCCCCCCCCTCACCTTGGACGCTTTGAATCCATCCATCAGTTGAATGATTTTGTCGAGGTCCTTTCTGGCTTCTTCGCTGTCCTCACGCTCGTTTGAGCGCCCCCCGGCGGCCGCCGCCGGTCCCGCTCCCTCAGCGTGTCCTGGCGAGCCGTCGAGCGGGGCAGGCGCCGGGGGGCTTCCGGCCGGCGGGCGGCAACCGCCTCGTTGGTTGTAAATCGCGTCCAGCTGTTTACAGAAGTGGTTGAGGGGGAAACCCACCACGTTGAGGAAGTCTCCGTGCACGTACTCCACCAGCATCCCGCCGAGCGCTTGGATGCCGTAGCCGCCGGCCTTGTCCCTGACGCACAAACCACGGTCTTGTCAAAATACCATATCTGAAGCACCGTAATTCCCGGCCCACACAGCGCACCTGGTTATAAGCCTCACCCAGTCCGTGTGTAAAGGAAATACCATTTGGTACACAGATACGCCGCACCTGTGTATAAGCCGCAAGGGCCCACATTCAAACACGAGACGTTTACAAAGAAAAACGGTACGCAGAGAGTGTAACGCTAATGCTAGCGCCGCGCTAACAGGGCCGGACCGGTAAAAGTCACTTCCTCGGCACATACATTCCACCGGACTCACTCTTACCTTTTCAGCTAGAGTGCCCCCTTGCGGCCATTAGAAGAAAAAAAAAAATGCACAAATTAGCCGCACCACCGCATAAACCGCAGGGTTGAAAGCGTGTGAATAAAGTCGCGGTTTATAGGCCGGAAATTACGGAACACAGAACCCTGCAAATGGGAGCTTTTGCGCCATCGTGTGGGCCTTTCACGCAACAACACGGCATCTAAGCGTGCGAAAAAAGTCGCGGCTCGTGGGCCGGAAATGACGGCACTTGACAAACGTCAGAAAATAACTCTCTGCAGATCGGCCTCCCTCGCCACAGGACTTTGCTAACATGCCGTCAATGCAGCCAAATTTGTGTCATGATGGAATATCCTCAGCAATTTGCATAAGCGTCTTTTGTACTCCGGTTGCTAGCTTGCTCTTTCTTAGCAAAGGGGGCAAAGTCCTGCGGCGGAAGCGCTTTCCACAAGTTTTCTAACTGCGGCACATGGACTCATGTGAACGTGGTAAAGAAAAGCATCTTTATTTGTCGAGCGCATTTCATAAACAAGGTAAGTCAATGGGATTTATATGATTAAAAGTATTTAGAAACAATGAAATAAAAAAATAAAGTCTCAGACATATTTAAACATGGAAATACTCTAAAAAGCACAATGAAAAAAAAAAGGTTTTATCCTGGATTTAAAAACATTGACGCTCGGAGCCGACGTCGCCTCTGTTGCCAACGTGTGCGGGATAAAAGCTAAATGCTGCTTCGCCGTGTTTGCTTTGGACTCGGCGCTCCACTATTTGTCCTGATTCTATCGAGCTCAGGGCCCTTCTGGGTTTGTATTCTGCAAGCATCTCTGTCTGATTTACAGACGAGTCGCACAACTCTATTCTAAAACTTAAGAGTAATCCTGCGGAAAGACTTTAGAATTGGACTTACACGTTCTGACCTCTTTGCTGCAGAATTGTGGGGCACTTTTTCAATCATATTTTTGAATTGCATTTTTATTTTTTTCCACGTTTGAAACGATTTATTTAACCACGGAAAGCACCTGGTGTACGAAACGCGCCACGCCAATCAATTTTGCGAGGAACTGGACCAGCGACCTTCTGACTGAGCGCCCCCTTTGCAAATAAGAGCCCCAAACTGTTTGCCGTGGAACGCCAAAGAGGCCAAAGTGTAGAGCGGCTGAAAACAATGAAAGTCCAAAAGTCCGCATCAGACTCACATGGGCTCGCCGCTGTCAATGTACTCCCACAGCAGGTCCTCCGAGAGCTCGGCGAACTTCACTTTGGTTTCTTCGTAGAACTCCACGATGTGGTAATCCTCGTCGCCTCGGGTCAGAAGAGGTGTTACTGTAGTGGATTCGTCCACGTTGCAAAGTAGTACCACGACAAGTCAGTCATAAAAGAACCGCATCCTTTTCATTTTGAAGTGGAACCCGAACGTACGCTCCTGATGGTTCTGAGTTAATACTTTCTGCACTCGGATTGCCATCTCGCTTCTTTTTTTTTTTTTGTCCTAAAATGGAATTCTCCTTGTAAAAAAAGTACCGGCGCCCAAGCCAAGACGTGAACTCCCTGGCGCAGGTTGTTACCTTGCGATATTGCACGTTACGTTACGTTAGCGTGTTAGCATTGGATCGCCGCTGATGTGAACCAGCGCACACAAATCCTCATCAACACGTCAGCAGCGTGTTGCCTTTTATACTCACGCTGCTCTTTTACCACATGCTAGCATTTCATTCACAAAAGAAAGAAATGGAATACAGTCGTAGCCGTTTACAGCACGAGATATAAAATCCTTGCCAGTCTGCTTAGCGCCTTTTTTTTTTTTTTTTTTTCCCCTCCTCATGAGATCCCCGCTGGACAAGATTTTTGACTTGTAATGCTGCTGAAATACTATTAATTGAGCGACACGATCACTTTTTTCTTGCATTTCTGCTCATTTTCCGATGCACCTGGTCATTCTATTCATTTGCGTGTGCAAAAATCCCGTCCCCGTCGCCCTGCTACGAACGCCACTCACCTGCTTTGTCGCGGCACAGGACGACGGCGACGCCCGTGAAGACGCTGTGCTCTTTCCCGCTCAAACTGAAGCAAGACAACGGGAGGGAAATGATAAGCCGCGCATTCATCCATCCATCCATCCATCCATCGAAAATTTACCTGGAGAGCATCCTGTAGGCATCCTGCTTGTCTCGTGGCTTTTCCAGAATCATGCCATCGACAGTCTGCGGAAGTAGATCAGGAATAAAATTAATTTCGCACACAGGAAGCGTGAAAAGAGAAAGAGCAGCAGATTGCAGCGTGACTGCTCAAAAACATTTTGCAGTGCATAATATGAGGAACTAGCCAGATTTTAGCCTGGGAAATGCAAATTGTATTCAAGCAGATGTAGCTCGCAACATACATGACAGAGTCGTGCAACTATTTGATGCTTTTGTGGCTTAGCGGCGCGAAAGACCCGATTGGTGTCGTGACGCGGTGACGAAGCCGCTGCCAACGTAAGCGTTAACGATGGGCCCGTTCGCAAAGCGCGTCAGACGCTGCATAACGGGACGCAGCCAGGCCCGATGGGGCTCTGCGGACCCCTTTGGCCGATCGGCGGCCATAACAGAAACCGTCCGTGGCGATGCCAACGCCCTGCAAGCCCCGTGCGACGGTCTGAGCGCTCCCCCGTGCTGAAAAGTCTCCTTGTGATGAATGCTCATGCGTTACCAACAGGGGAACTCTGGGTACGCAGACCCTTACCGGGAAACCCCCCGGTCTCATTGTTCCCCTTCGTCTGCATAGAGGTAGCTTACACATGTTATACCCTAACCTTAAAACCAAAGTTGCTAAAAAAAAAAAAAAAAAAGATATACATATATCTGCACGTTCGCTGTGTTCGTCAATCGGCGACAAGTTGTCGAATGGCACATGTTGAAGCACAGATGGGGATGTTTCAGACTGGCAGGAAGTTTACAAAATATACGCGCATGCGCGTTAATCACAAGGAGACTTTTCAGCACGGGGGAGCGCTCAGACCGTCACGCTGGCTCCCCGATAAACGACAAAAATAAACAAACAAAAAAAATGTGTGTTTTTTCTTGATCAGAGCGGAAAGCGGGGCTCGTATGGTCTGCTCTGCTTTTAGTGACAACCAGACTTTAAATATCATCCACATCCTCGTTTATACCAACAATATGCAGAAAAACAAACTTGAACGTACTTACCACGATGGTGTCAGCTGCGATCACGATGTCCGGAGTTTTCAGGTGATTCTAAAACAGAACCATGAAATAAACAACAAGCCACGCAGTGTTGCTGGCCAGCACAAAGAAATGAAATTCATGGCAATGCTTTTCACGATTCATCACTGCATGATGATTATGTTATTCTTTTCAGGCACATAGGCCCATGAAGTATAATACTTACATGAAATGTTATGTGCAATGAATTTGTATTTTCGCATTACAAGCTCACAACTGCGTGTAAGGGTTCTTGTATCTTGATCTTATTTTATTATAAACAGATGTCTGGCACTCTTTGTCGACGACGAAGTAAGCATCGCTGGACGGGCCACGAGGAAAAATGTACCGCACGGCCACAAAGTCGAGCGTGAACTCACGCAGGGCATCCTCCTGGCCACCTCCAGCGCCTTCTGCTTGGCCGTCTCCACCGCGTACTGGTGCGGCGCTTTGAACCGTCGCTTGTCGAGAGTTTCTCTGAACCAGGACGGGACCACCTCGAAGCGCAGGCCCTAGCGTGAGGCACAAGTAAGGACGTGACGCCGCCGCCGCCGCCCGCCCGCCCGGGACTCTTACGGCGTTGCGAAGGATCTCCAGTCGCCGTGGGGACGCGCTGGCCAGCACGACCAGTTTACCAGCCAGTTTGGAGATGACCGGGTTCAGCACCATGGCGGTCCGCTCACCTCGCCGCTGCCTTCAAAGTAGAGCGATGGGCAAGGCCAAGAACTAACTTGCAGTAAACCAACGTGATGACGTACGTGTACCAATGTAGACGCTTTCACTGACATTCTGTCATCGCGAAGAGTTACCAGCTCAGTTTTCATTGACATTTTTTTGATATACGACATGCATGTGTACACACAGTGTTACATTGCTTCCGGATTCAAAAACATTTTTTTTAATACCAGATATTTTTAACCACAACAAAGACATCATACGGCAATACAATACCTAAATATAACATTTTAAGTGTGAGACGAGCTGTGACGAAAGAACAAATGATTAACTTCTCCAAGTGCTACAGTGTCAAATGTACCCAAGAAACAGCTTTGTGCGTATTTCAAGTGGCTAAAAGCGAGAAAGCAATTTAGCTTCAACAGAAACCGTTTAATGAGCAGCAGAAGCAAACGAAGGCGTTAATTTGACTTTTTTTTTAAATTTTGTTGACGCACTAATGCCACAGAAAAAGATCCTGCACACGAACGACAACGGGTACTAACAATGCGACAACGCATTTTAAAGTAATTTCATTTCCTTTTACACGCTTTATAAATGCACTTTTATCCAAAATTTCTTCCATCTTTTGGGCACTTTTCTTACCTCCACGAGACCGGAAGTGAACCGCTAATAACCTTGTCCTGCTTGATGACGTCGGTTCTGTCCGACTGACCAATGAGACGCGTTAAACATGGCAGGGCTAACGCGCCTGCGTGGCGGCCATGTTGGAGAGGTCGACATTCCCGTCGTTGCGTGCATAACGCTGACGAATTTGACCCTAGTAATCTTATTTACTGTAAACATTGCAAACATAAATTCTACAGTAAACAAGTCAACACCCACCTGGGAGGGTCGGCAGTCAGGTGGGTAGATGGACCGAGATCCAGAGATACAAAACAATGATAATAGGTAAGCACTTCAAACTTCACGTGAAAAAGGGTTCCGTTTTTCAAATCAGACACAAGACCTTTATTTATTCATGTGCAAAGTACATATGGATAAGGCTTGGAACAACAACAACAGCAGCAGCACGTCACCGCATGGACCAGATTAGTTTATAGAGGACCGGTGTCTAACTCGAGGCCCGCAGGCCAGATCCGGCCATCCACGTGATTTTATGTGGCCCGCGGAGGCAACTCATATGCGTCAACTTGCGTGATCCGTACCAAAATTTGGAATTGTCAAACCGTAAATGATAACGTTGAGATATCTCAACCATTTTAGCTTTACTAGGCATCAACAATAGTTTCTGATTCCAAAACTACTTCAGAAATGTCATTTGTATAAATACGATGAGGGGATTAAAGATTTTGATGTTTTCATTTCATTTCGTAGTCATTAAATGTAACTATAATGTGGGCCGTGACAAAAATGAGTTTGACACCCCTGCCTTAAAGAGCATATTATTAGTTGTACTTGCATGAGACTATGACATTTTTCACTTTCTCAGATTCTTTTGCCATAGAAACGTCCATTTGATGGTGGTCAAAATTTGCTCTGGCTGACAGACGCACGCGCGCCCAAATAAACGCGCACACACACACACACACACACGCGTGGCCCAGGGAGGGGAAAACAAGAACGGCCACACAACCTTGACAAATAACTGGAATAAGTGCATTTTCTGCATATCGTCTCATTATTTGCGCTCTACGATGAAACGCATTTCCCATACCCGAACGGTTCCGCGATAATTCAATGTCACGTACAGAGTCATAACATCAATAGGACGGCGATGGCTTTCGGAGCCTCCGCCGCGGACGGGCGCCAGCGTCTCACGAGGGTCCGCGCCGCTCGTCGTTGCCGTTGTCCGAGGTTTTGTCCGGCGCCGCCTCGGCGTCGAAGCAGAGGCCCGCCTCGCCCTCGGGCGAGTGGCCCGCCGGCGCGCAGTCGTGGCTCTTGCAGGCGGAGTTGAGGCCTTTGCGATTTCGCGCCCCGGGCTGGTACAGCTGCATGGCCGGGCGGTCCTGCCGAGGTTCGTGCAAACGTGGAACTTTGTGTTTGGAGTGGAATGGCGAAAATATTGAAGAACGTCTGCAGTTATAAACGTGATTATTTTGGGCCCAGCGAATACACAACATTTTTTAAAACGACTTTACCCCTCAAATTCAACCGTCGTGTGTTCGTTCTTATAGTAACAGCGATTCGCCAGCGGGGGCGCTGTGCTGCAGCCGCCGGCCGACGCTGCCCAGCTCGTTCGCAGAAGAAGTTGCGGTACAGTGAAATGTATGGCGTGTGGCGACAACTGTCAGCGGATGCTATTTATGCGCTGTGAGCTAAATGTGTATTCTGTGCTGTTTCCAGAAATAAAAATAAACAATTTTAAGAATCGGTTGACTCCATTCTTTAAAGTGCAACATAAACGCGCATGAGGACGGCCATTTTGTACGCAAGGATTTCTCGTCACCCTCCGGCGAGGCCAAACGATCCGAGTCGTGCCTGACCCGCTTCGTTTGCAAATCTTCACTTTTTTTTTAATCCACATCGTCACAAACGGGATTCCTCGTGGACGACAATTTTGGACGCAAACTTTTTTGATACTTAACTGTCGCGTTAACGCATTCCTTGCGGCGCGTTTATCTTTGGAGTCTTTCACGTTGCTGCGCGAGATAAGTCGGGCGGCGAAACTGCCATGTGCGCGTTTGGCACAAATGAGCGTTGACCTCCCAGTTCTGAGGACCCGCGTTTGATCCCAGACTCGCCGGTGTGGAGTTTGCATGTTCTCCCAAGTACCTGCGTGGGTTTCCTCGCACATCCCAACAACATGCAACAATAATTGGAGCCTCTAAGTTGCCCATAAAGTGCGATTGTGAGTGCGGCTGTTTGTCTCCATGTGCCCTGCGATTGCCTTGTGAGGATAAGCTGCTAAGAAGATGTTTTCAAATGCGCCCCAAATGCAATTTCCCAGCCTTTGGCGACCAGTTGAGGGCGTACGCCGCCTGCCTCCTGCCCAATGACAACCGGGATAGGCTCCCCCGCGACCCTCGTGAGGATGAGCGGCAAAGAAAATGGACGTACGGATGGAGGCGAATCCCTCGCATGCTCACCTTCTCGCTCACCTTGTTTCGCAGGCGCTCCTTCCTGTTGGCCAGCTCGTCCCTGTCGTCCTTGGCCCGCTTGTCGCCGCCGTCGGGGCAGAAGGCGAAGGCGTGCTGCTGCTGCTGCTGCTGCTGCTGCTGGTGGTGGTGGTGGTGGTGCGATTCCTTCTTGGCGCAGTAGCCTTTGCCCCACTTGGTCTCGTCTTTGCGCCGCGCGAACTTGTCAAAGTCGTAGTGGTGCCTCTGGCGCTTCCTGTCGTCGTCTTTGGCGCGCTGCCGGCGGCACTGCTGCTGCTCCTTGTCGCTCTCCGGCTGAGATCTGTTGGCGACGTCGCGAAAAAAACAAACACATGAAGAAATGAATTTTGACATCAAATTGAGCTCGCGACTCGAGATCCGAGGCTTGAATCCCCCGCTGTGACCCCTTTCGCAAATGACCTGCTCAAGCAGGGCGAGCGTTTCGTCCGCTTTGCGAGGACACGGAGGGCCACGTGGGCACCGACTCGAGCGCGGGAATTGGCGCCGCTCCAGCTCATTTCCGCCCCCGACTTGCGATTTCCAAAGACAAAAACAAGCGCAAACGCCTTCAATATCACTTCTGTGCAATATTTCCCGTGTAATAAAGCACAAGGTGCAATACGTGGCCTAATGCAATGTTCCCGCCTTAACTCAACGCTCGCTCGGCTGACTTTCCCAAACAACTTCTTTACTCTCATCTCGTTGATTCGATAACGTTTCATTTTTCGTCACGCTCGTATTCATTCCCCCGCTGAGGGATCGATGAGGTCTTTCATTTCTTTTTGGAAAGTCCGGAGAGGTTTTGCTGAAGTCGAGCCGGAAAGTTGGATGCGAACGACGATCGGGAGGAAATATGGATCAGAATTTGAATTTGAAATGTGATCCCATTTTCAATAGTTGCTACGATTGGCGGGCTTACTTCAGGTCAGAACCGAAGAGCCAGCCAATCGCAGTTCCGCTTCCTCAGTCACGTGACGTCACGCGCCAAGAAAGCCGAACTGCGATTGGCTGATGTTCGCTCCTGACCTCAAGTAACCCCGCCTGGTGGCACAGACGGTGAATTGTAAACACTGAAAAGTTACACTGAAATACAACTATTGAAAATGTCATCACTTTCCATTTCAAATCAAAATCCTTGTGGCACCAATTTACTCCCATCCATTTTCTTTTCCGCTTATCCTCACGAGGGTCGCAGGGAGCGCTGGAGCCAATCCCAGCTGTCGACGGGCAGGAGGCGGGGTCACACCCCGGGGTACGGGGCACATGGAGACAAACGGTCGAGTTTTTGGGAGGTGGGAGGCCACCCGGAGAAAACCCACGGACGACCGATCGACGGATGGACGGACGGACGGACGGCAAGCGCTCACTTTTCCTTGGAGTCCTTGGACTTGACGTGCGCGCCAGCTTTGTCCCACTTTCCTCTGTCCGCCTCGCCAAAGTCGCTTTTGTCCTTGCCGCGGTCCGAGTCGGCGTCGTCGTCCCGGTCGCTCTTCTTCAGCAGCTGATCGTGAGAGAAACAGAACTCGGGACGGGTGCGTGGACGGCGGCGGCGGCGGCGGCCGGGCGCCAAACGCTACCTTGATTTTGACGTCTTTGTCGGACATCTTCTTCTGCTTGTCGGCTTCTTTGCGCTTGCGCCTTTCCTCCTCGCGCCGCTTGCGTTTCTCCTCCTCGCGTTGTCGCTTCTTCTCGAACTCTCGCCGCCGACGCTCCTCTCGCTTTTCCTCTCGCATTCTCTGCCGGGACGCCAGTGCGGTGATGTTCTCGTGTTCTCCCCTTCAGCGGAACTCATCCGTATTGTCATTGTTTACCTGTTTCTCCATTTTCTTGTTTCTGATGTACTCTAAGAGGGGCGTCGTCCTTTTGGCTGAAATTGGACAAAGAGAGTCGCACACCCGCAGTTTGTCTCTGGCGAGGGCCCCGAAAGTCCAGCCGAGCCCGCAAACGTCCCAACGCTTACATTTGATTAACAACTCCATCCTCCGCAGAAGGCAAATCACCCGCAGAATCCCACTTCTGACCCCCAATTTGGGTCAGAATCCCAATCCAAACATTTTGGCAAGTTTTAGCTAAGTAGCACCATGAGAGAGTCTCACTTCTGACAGCAAACTTTGAAAAGAAATCACTCCTGCGAACCCACTTCTGACACCGAATCTTTTTGAAAACCCCCACAAAGGATCGCACTTTAGATCAATTGTGCTGCAACCCTGTAAGACAAATCACTCGGCGATCCCACTTCTGACACCAGATTGTGAGTGTAATTTGGAAGGCATGTCGCTCGTGTTGATCCCATTTCTGACACCGAAGCGTGAAGGTACGTTTTTGAAGCACGGATCCCACTTCTGACAGTTTGCGACGCTGAATTCGAAGACGCTAATCGCAGGGATGTCGGCGCCGGTACGTCCGACGGGAGACGGCGGAGGAGACCGGAAAGGTTACCGATCAGTTCTCTGGTTTTGGCCTCGATTTCCCCCAGCAGGGTCTCCGGGTTGGCCATGGACTTCTCCTCATCGCAGGAGTAGTTCTCCAGGAAGCGTTTATATTCCAGGTCTGCGGGGAGAAGTAAGATTATAGCAGCACAGTTTTTTTGGGGTGGCGGGGGGATACTTATGAATATGACGACGGGACAGGGTTGAGTTGTTTGGGGTTGTTGCGTGAAAGGCCCACACGGTGGCGCAAAATCTCCCCTTTGCAGGGTTCCTGTACCGTAATTTTCGGCCTATAAACCGAGACTTTTTTTCACACGCTTTCAACCCTGCGGTTTATGCGGTGATGCGGCTAATTTGTCCATTTTTTCCAACGGCCGCAAGGGGGCACCCGAGCGGAAAAGGTAAAACTGAGACGGGTGGAATATATGTGGCGAGGAAGTGACTTTTACCAGTCTGGCCCTGTTAGCGCTGCACCGGCGTGTTCCTGCCGCGTCTCAGTGATTTTTTTTTTTCCAGTAGGATTTTTTTTCCATCCGGCCCTGTAACTGTGGCGCTAGCGTTAGCGTGGTTGCTCTAGCGTTAGACTCTCTGTCTGCCGTCTTTCTTTGTCAAGATCTCGTGTTTGGATGTGGGCACTCGCTGCTTTTACACGACTGCGGCGTATGTATGTACCAAACGGTATTTCCTTTCCAAATGTACCGCGTGAGGCTTCTAACCAGGCGCGCTCTGAAGGCCGGGAATGAATTACGGTAAAACGGCGGCTCTTGCGGCAATTTGCGTCTTCCGTTACCTTCGTCGATGCTCCCGGCTTTGGCATCTTTCTTTTTCAGCTTCTTTTTGGAGACTTTCTGGAAGGGGGCAAATTCTACCACAGCGGGAAACTCCTGACCTGTTTGGATGTCAGAACACGAAATATCATCGGAATGACTAGATATTATAATTGCGGCATGTGCTCAAACGACACGTTCACACAGCAGGTCGAGTCCAAATTTTGGCCATTATTTGATTTTTTTTTTTCCATTCAATTTGAATTTCTTCAGCAAAAACGACAGGCCACGAACCCAACGGTGGACGGAAACAAAACGTTAGTGGTGATGAAAGAAAATTGTCAAAAAATTCTTTTGTCAATTTAACATGGAGACATAGGTGGGGGGCCATATTTACTTCCAATATTTTGTGCAGATGCGCCATGCGACTGCACATTTTGTCGCTTCACGGATGCATTCCATCCATCCATTTCCTTAGCCGCTCATCCTCACGAGAGTCGCGGGAGTGCCGGAGCCTATCCCGGCTGTTAACGGGCAGGAGGCGGGGTACGCCCTGAACTGGTCGCCGAGAGTCGCACTCACAATCACACCTCGGGGCAATGTTAGAGTGTCCAATTAATGTTGCATATTTTTGGGATGCGGGAGGAAATCGGAGCGGCTGGAGAAAAGCCAAAGCAGGCACGGGGAGAACACGCAAACGCCGGAAACGCACCCGGGACGTCAGAACTGTGAGGCAAACCCTTTCCGTGCCATGCCGTGCCGCCCAGATGCGTTTCATTCCCGTTAAAATTAAAAACAAATCCCCCAAAATATTTGGAGTATTTTTTTTTTAAACGTTTTCAAACTCAACGACGGCATGTTCCAATGTTCAAACTGAAGACATTTTGGTTCAATTTCATGTTGAGTCTTATTGAATTGAAAAAGTGAAGCCCACCCGAATAAATGTACTAAAACTCATTTTTGTCGCAGGCCACATTGTAGTTCATGTTTCTGTATATTTACACATTCAATTCACCAACGAGTTTTGGAATGACAAATCAAGGGTAATGGGTTTCTCAACTATCGAGTACAAAAATGCTTGCAACATCTCAATGTCGTCATTTATGCTATGACAATTTGGAATTTTGGTTCAAATTTGAACAAAAATCATAGAAGTCGATACACATGGTTTGCCTTCGCGGGCCGCATAAAATCCCGTGGCGGGCCGCATCTGGCCCCCCGGGCCTTGAGTTTGACACCTGTGCCAGGAACATATCGTTCAGAAGCTGAGTTGCCCCCCCCCCCCCAAAAAAAAATATATATATATATTTTTCAGTTATCATATGATAAAATGCGACATTTGCAGCTGGACTGAAACGCTTCTTCTACCCGTGGCGCTTAATAAGACACGGATACGGAAAATGGCCGCCGGCATACAACCCCCCCCGCCCGTCACCTTTGCCGTCGATGAAGACGTAGCCGTCAAATCTGTCTCGGAACAGGACGATGTCTTCCTGGTTTTTAAAGTTGACGTAGGCTCTGGAGAACAAATGCGGGTACAGGCTGCGGACACAAAGGAGGACGTGACCGACGGCGAAGGCGACGAACATCCCGTCGGAGGCGGGAAGTACCTCGGGTCGGCGGGCGAGAACTCAAAGTAGTCGTAGGGAGGAAGCGGGCTGAGTTGCTCTTCCAACTGCTCCTTGGTCAGCTGGGGGGGGAGCCTGCGAATCACCACCTGCCCCCCCGCCGCAAAGCCCTCCAGGTCAGTTCCGTTCCGAAAACACCTCCCACGCTTAAACCGCAACAAAATGTCTTTTTCCTTTTCACGACTCAAATGTGAACAAGAACAAACTTGATGAATACATATTACGAGCGCTCATCTGAGACGTTACGCTGTGGCGACTATTTTTTTTAATACTACTCAATAGTGAGGTTGTTGACAAATAAATAATGGCAATGATATATAGAAACGATTATAGAGTGTACCTCATGTTCGAGACATTGACAGTATTCCCCTAAGGCTAAAACATTAATTACATCCATAAGTGTAAGTGTGTGTATATAAACAGAAGAAAAAAACGTATATATGAGCGGCACGGCGGTTCAGCTGGAATGCGTTGGCCTCACAGTTCCGAGGTCCCGGGTTCAATCCCGGACCCGCCTGTGTGGACTTTGCGTCGTTCTCCCCCGTGCCTGCGTGGCTTTTCTCCGGGTGGGCGCTCCGCTTTGCTCTCCAAAAACATGCAACACTGGACACGTGACCGGTGGTCTTCTGCGGTGTGCCGGTTTCAAGGAATATGCAATATCTGGACGATTATTTGATCAAATTCGACACTCTAAATTGCGACGTCGGTGTGATTTGTCTCCGTATGCCCTGCCATTGGCTGGCGGCCAGTTCAGGGCGTAACCCCGCCTGCCTCCCGCCCGTTGACAGCACGCCCCGCGACCCTCGTGAGGATAAGCGGCAGAGAAAATGGATGGATGGATGGATGGACATCTCAATGTGTCCATTTGCTCATGTTCATTGGATTTGTCAGCTTTTGTGGAAGTGCGCTGAAAAATTAATTTGGAGTCGTTTCTTTGACTGCGCGTGGAGACAATTAACGAACGAGCGTGCGGCAAGATACATATTTGGGAGAATGGCTCATTTCTGCAGGTATGGTGCTTATTCAGGACAACTTTATTTTTGTCCTTGGAAGCGTTGCAGCATTTCCTGTCGAGTCTTTTGCTTTGCTTCTTTCCACCTGCATTTACTTCAAAGCTTCCTTGCGTCGACTCCAAATGATCATTTTCGCTGGATTAATAAAACGGCACTGATAAATCGAGCATTGTAACCTTACAAGAGAACAACACCTGAACCGTGTCATGATTCAAAACCTGAATTGCGATTGACAGGATTATTTTATTGACGTGCATTTTTTTTTTCTTTACGTAAAACTCGTGTGCAGCAAACGTCTGCAGAAGTGACTTTCATGAGCAAACCGTTCAACATTAGTCGAATGTGATGGTTTTTTTTTTATTTTTTTTTTTTTGGGAAGGGGGAGGGGGGCGGCGGCGACGACTGTACAGTACCGGCGAGGTTTTGTCGGAGTCTCTGTCCGCGGTGCTGAAAAGCCATGTCCGTCGTCACCCCCCAACCCCCCCCCCCCACACACACACAGAACGTAAACAACAACAACAACAACGGAGAAGGAGGCTCGAACTCGGCCTTGGCCTCATCCCACCTTGGTGAAAAGCTCCTTCTTCTCTTCTTTGTGCTTGGGGAGGTTGTCCTGGTCCCCCGAGGCGTCCCCGAACTTGATCTCCGCGCCGCCCTTGTCCTTGCCGGCCGTCATTTGCTCCTTGTCGGACCTCATCTCGGCTCCATTTCGCCACCGTCGCCGGGCTGCCGGACGCTCGCGAGAGGACGCGCGAGTTATCGCGAGAGGAAGTGACGCCTCATTTCAACATCGGGCCGCGTCGTTCCTTTGCGTTCCGTGTTCGACATCGTCAAGGCTCTTTGTTGACAACTGATTCAAACTTGAAAGGCTGCAATTAGAACACGTCAGTTATTAATAATGTGCCGTTGCTGCCATCACAGTGAGCAGGTGCATTTATTCAGCAACATTTTCTTTAAAAGTAGATCGACTAATTTTGAAAATAAGCTATCTGAAAATGAAATAATTGCAATGATATTACAAATAGGAAGACAGAGAAACCGCAATTAAAAATACATTGAAAAGTCCTTTGAAGTTGCACATAACGCATTAATAACGGAACGACTGATGCAGTTTTCCGCTCATCTCTTCAAAAATTAATGATGACGACACAATGTCCAAATGCGAACGACAATGGAACGGACGGGATTGAGTTCCTGTTCTGGATATGTTTCCAATTGCGCCATCTTGTGTGCCATAGAGGTCAGAGAGCACAGGCGATAGATGAAGCGTCAATTTTTTTCTATCGTTAATTTTTCTTATTGGTCTAAGGCGGGGGGGGGGGGGGGGGGGGGGGGTTAATGTTATGTTGCCTCCTCTATTAAAAATCCAGAATTAGCATTTTGTGCACTGTATTGTCTGCGCTTTCAGGCTGTGTGCCAAGGTGGAATTTTCAAATGACACACCATCTCCCCCTGCACTTTCTACTTTGGCTTCAGACCAGAACCTTTCCCGACTCAGAAAAGAGAATCTCATCCAGTTTAGCCACTTTTTCTTCTTCTCCTTGGACTGTGGCGACGTCATTAGAAACCGTTCCAATCGGGCCTCCGTACAGCCAACTGACGACACAAACGCGCTCACATCTTTAAAGACAAACGTTGTGATTTATTGAACCGAAACCACAGGTGGCGCCGAGAGGAGGAGCGTCTTTCAAGTCGTGAGGTTGAGTTTCCGTTCGCTCCAAACCGTCGGGCATCTCCACGTCATCTTCCCGTTTGGACTTTCCTTCCAAATCCTCGCCCGAGAAAAGCCGCGGCTCCGACATCACGTGCTGGTGTCCGACAGGGTGTCCAACATGACGTCGCTTTCGTACATGTCGCACTCCAACGTCAGGGACAGGCGCAGGGGCATGTCCAGCACCATTTTGTCCTGGCCGGACAGCGGCGTCTCCACCATCATGGCGCTGGCGTCCTCGGGCCGCGGCGAGGCCGGCGCTTCGGCGGGTTCCGTCGCCGCGTTGAGCGTCTTCATCAGCGTCTGCGTGGTTGCCCTGCCCCGCGCCTTGTCGCCGATGTCTGTGCCTTCACCAGGGCAAATTGCGGGGAAAAAATTAAAGACCAAGCGTGATGGCAAAGAGGAACAATTTGATAATACCTGAAGCAAACGACGGCGAGGCAGACGTAGTTTTACATTTTGCGGGGGATTGACAACATGGGCATGTTCATGGGCCCGCCACTCGAGAGACTCACCTCCCATGCACACATATGAATCCTCCAAAAATGAATGGTGAGTGCACTTATGAATTCCGAACATGCCATGTGGAGAGGTTAGCTTCTTTTTATACTTGTATGACAATTGAGAACGCAAAATAATTGCGATGGGCCACAACTCGCGAGAGCAATGTCACATGGTGAGGTTTTATCCAGCCATCCATTTTCTTAGCCGCTCATCCTCACAAGGGTCGGTGGAGCGCCTGAGCCTATCCCAGCTGTCATCGGGCCGGAGGCGGGGCGCGCCCTCAACTGGTCGCCAGCCAATCGCAAGGGCGCACGGAGACAGACAACAGTCGCGCTCACAATCACACCGACGGGGCAATTTAGAGGGTCCAATTAATGTCGCATGTTTTTGGGATACTACATTTTAAAATTTGCATGAAAGTTACTGGGTTATTTCATTTCCTCACTTTCCTCGTTTTGTAGAAAACGTTCTACAAGATAAAGAAACGCGAGTGCAGTACCTTCGTAGGCGTCCGTTTGGCCAATGTACATGTCGATGCAGTGGCCGAGCATCGTCACGGAGAACGTGTCATCTCGTTTGAGTCCAAGTGCCTCGGGGAGAGAACGGGGAAAATGTCATAAAGCAGAATTCATGTGCGAGCCCCAAATTGTGCCAAAACGAAGTGCCCGGCGAGGTGACTTGATTTGCAACAGCACTACCGTGTGGAAGTAGTCGATGGCGCTCTCAAAGTCGCCCATGAGGCTGTGCACGTATCCGATGGCGGCGTAGGTGGAGGCGTGCTGCGGGATCAGCACCAGCGCCTGACGGTGGTACTCCAGAGCCTGCTCGTACTTCCTGCGCAGACGCGTGACCCGTTTGGATCCAAGTCCAGGGGGGAAAAAAACTCAACACGGAGGAAGCCGCGCTACCTACTTGAGTTTGCGACACACGTGGCCCAGGTTGTTTAGTAACGGCTCCCACTTGTCTACGGTCACCTCGAATGGAACGACACAACGTTGACAAAGGAGTCAGGAATGAATAAAATGCCATGAAACGTTTCAACTGAAATGGGAGATTATGATTTTTTTTTTTTTTCGTGTGTGTGTGTGTCTCTGTAATGACAAATGCACATATTTTAGTTGACGCCGAATGTGACCGACACAAGTACGGAACAAGAATGAGATTTGGTTTTCACAATTTCACGCCGCGAGGGCCCGTCGGCTCTCGTGTTGACCGCTCGTCACGGCTAAGGCGGCTACCTCATTCCCAATGGCTTTTATCTTCTCCATGGCGTCGAGGAAATACTTCTCAGCCATCTTCCAGCTGAAAGGCAGACGCGGAAAAAGTTTGTCGCAACTCGGGTCCCAGCAAATAAAAGTTCTTCTGTTTGGTGCGCGTGCGACTCACTCTCCGTTCTGAAAGGCGACCACGGCCACCTCGTGAATGACGAACGGGTCCTCCGGGGCGATGCTGAGCGCTTGGCTGAAGAAGCGCTCGGCCAGCTTGGAGTTGTTGGTCAGGCCGTACTCCAGACCGATGTACAGCATCGGTAAGTGACACCTGGAGACGCAAGATGTGCTATATTACAAACCGCAACACAAAAAGAGTGTTCTTCCATTATTTATTTATACACTTTTGAGTCCGCCACAAAAGCAGCAGATGGCGACATTACGCCAACGGTGCTATCTTTAAAGAGACACAAGGCCTTCATTCTCCAACGCCACCGTTCTCAAACAAATTTCGAGATTTCGAACGAAAATTTGTACTCCAACGCCCCCGACGAAAACCAGAAATAACATAACGCGCGCAGCCAGACCGGCTGACACACGACGCGCTTTGTTGTGAATTGCCATGCTGCCGAAAAAACCTGGAAATGTAACGTGGGCGGCGCACCAGCTGACCCACCCACCACCCGTTTTGTTATTCTGTATAACGCGGCCTCTGTAAAAAGACGTGTCCCAGTAGAGACGTTTTTTTTTTTCTTCCGACTGAGGACTATCAACCCCCTTCATGGCCCTAAAGAACGCAATAAAAAAAAAAAAAAAAATTGTTTTTGCCCCCCCCCTCCCCATCATTATTGCTTGTTTAAAGCTATTCTGCACTTTTGTTAATAAAAAAAAAAAGTTTACAAGGCTGAGGGCCGAGTCGCTACAGATACGGCAATGCGCCCCAGCCTAACCTACTCTACTACTAAAGCATACATTTTAAGCAAAAAATAAATATATTTCTTAAATTATTTCATTTTATAAAGTATTTAAACTATACATGTATTCCTACTATGAAGTTTATTACCAGGAAAAGCTAAAAAAAAAAAAAAAAGATTTAAAAAGCCCAATTTTTTAGGCTTGGAACAAATGATTTCTTTTTCCATTCATTGTAATGGGAAAGATTGATTCAGTTTTCAAACAAATCACTTCTCGAACCGCCTTCTGGAACGGATTGCGGTTAAGAACGGAGGCTCCAAAAGAATAAAGATGAAAAGTTTGGGAAAGATGCTTTGGACTCCGAGCCGTTACCCTTTCATCAGCTGCGCGGCTGTGAAGTAGGCAGCCATGGCCTGGTCGTGCTCGCTCTCCATGGCGAAGGAATGACCGTAGGCGATCCACGCCGGACCGTACGTCCGCTCCAGAGTGGTGGCTTTACTGAGGGGACAAGCGGAGCGTTCGCTCGGCAAACGGCGTAGCCTCAACACGATCGGCAACGCGAACCCATACCTGAGGTAGCGACGGGCGTTTTCATTTTTATGGCCGACCATCAGATAGTAGCAGCCGACGGCGAACCAGGATACCTGAGAATCAACGCATTATAAAAGCTCAAAATTGGAAAAACAAAACAACACAACTGTACCATCAAAATGGAACGGAAGCAGTGACACTTACTGGGTTGTTGGGATACAAATCCACAAGTTTGTGCGATAAATAAAACAACTCTGCAAGAGAAAAGCACACAAATGTACACGCAGACCAAAGGACTTTCATCGGCACACCGGCGCAGTAGAACCTCCAAAGCGGAACAACATCACTTCCGTGACGGAGCTTGGAAAGTTAGGTCAATTTGACGACTGCTCTAAATTTGAATTAACACTCCTCAACTTCAACTGGTTTTGTTTTGACTTTGGAGGTCGCGCTGCCCTGAAGCGGGTCGGAACACGAAGGAGTTTGTCGTTTATGGCGTTACCAACCATTTGCCTTTCCCAGCTCAACGAGAGTTCCTATGTGCACCGGTAAGCAGTTAGCATGGAAGGGGTCTTTGACCATCACCCTGGAAGAGACACAGGGAAGAAAGCGTGAGCCGGACGCAAATTCAGCGCCGCGCGCGGGCCGACTCACGTGGAGGTCAGCTTGTAGCACATCTTGAAGTCGCAGTTGTAATAATGTCTCTCGGCGAGGGACACCACCACATCCAGGTTGTCCTGCAGATCGTTGACCATGGCCGGCACCACCAGGTCACTGGGCTTGTTGTACTGTGGCAGTGGCAAAGACGGCACACTTTTTGAGAGTTCGGGAAGGGTTCCAAAAAAAAAAAAAAAAAAAAAACAGGCTAACAATCGTCCTAAAGGTTAAAAAAAAAAAAAAATGTTCTACCTTCTTTAACTTATTCTCAAACAGGAAATGAAGCAGCTCCTCTTCTTCCTCTGTGCACTGCTGAGTAAGCGGCAGCGAGTCCAGAAAGTCTCTCTCTGTTGAACAGATGACAGGATTGCCATTTATTTTCAACCATATTTCCACTTATAGTGTCCCGTCGCCTTTCTTTATTCATATTACAGATGTAAATGAAAAGAGGACTACTCCGCAGATGGGAAATGAGGCGGACGCACTGAATAAGTAAGGTAGCTTTGCGGAACACGAGCACGGATCCGCACAACGTTGGGGACTGACCACTTGACATCATTTATAACACTGCACAAGGAACTTGTAGGAAGCCAGGCTTCAATCCACCTGAGAGACTCATCGTGCTCCAGTTTTGGTAAAAATTCAAGTAGGGATGGGCTCAAAAGTCCACTTTAAGTAAACGTTTACATGAACGATCCAAAAACGGATAATTACAGTACACGTGTTCTTTTGTCTTTCCTTTGTGGTGGCGGGGAAAATGGCCGCATTTTTACGTTAGCTCATAAAAGTTTTCCCGCGGCAGAGGCCGGTCTCACCCTCCTGGGCCGTCAGCATGTGGTGCGACGTGAGGAGCTCAAAGGCTTCGAAGCAGTACACGTCCAGTTTCAAGGCCTCTTTGTAGCTGGAGGTGGCCAGCGGCCGGTTGTCCATGGCGTCGTAGATCTTGCCGCGCAGGAGGCAGATGGAGCTGTTGATCTGAAATATGAAGATTGAAGCTAACCCCGCACAGCCGGGAGAATTTCGAGCATCAGACGACGTTCACGTCAAAGAGGCCTCGACGGGAGATGAAATGGATTTGAGCACTTAGCAGCCACAAATTCAGGTCCAACCAGTTTGGGGCTAAAACAGCAAGTAAGAGTATCACGCAAAAGTTTTCGGCCACAATGAGTCATTTCAACATAGCGGGACAAAAAAAAAAAAAGTAAACTGCATCCCATTTACGGTTAGCAGTTGAATGTGTGATTAGCTCAGACTTTTAGACTTTGATTAGCTTTTTTTCCCCCGATTCATAACACGAGGCATTGAATGCTGAGGGAACTGCGGGAATATCGCAAATATTTGCGATGGAGGGACATGCGAGCTTGCGACTTACGGAGGCAGGCGACATGTCCCAGTCCTTGTAGGCCTCGGGCGTCCCGACCTCCTCCTTCACGCTCCTGTCCACCAGCTTCTTACATCCGGCCTCTTCCGATAAAATATCCAAGGCCTGCTGGAACTCTTTGGCAGCATACTAAAAAACAAACACCTGTCCATCAAGTCCCTTCTACTTTTAATTAATCTCAGTATAATATTTTAATACAGTGCAACCGCCAGAGTCGAACACCTTGTACAATTCAGATTTGACCGTAAATTCGAAAGTAACAAAACGTGTGGGGTTCAATTCATCCTCGCGCGGGACATCAGAGGGTGCTAGGTTAGGCATCAAAATATTAACTCTTGGCTTCTTCATTTTTGAACGATTATTCAAAAAGTAACTGTCTAAAAAAAAAAAAAAAAAAAAAAAATAGCTGACAAAAGTCAATATTTTGCATTTTATAACATGTTTTTATTTTTTTACACTATCATAACTTATTTTGACCACGATGATTTGAATGAATTTTACTCAAATAATTGCCAGTACAATTAATTGTTATACGATGATAGTTTGACCCTGTAACAGATCATTTCCATGTGAAAATAATGTTTCAAAACTATAACAGAACCAAATATTGCGTTCAACGCATGTTCCAGCAACTTACGTGGCACCGCGCGGCGAGATACTGACAAGCACCGTACAGCTGCAAAAAAAAAAAAGCACAAACGTCACAATTTGAGTATATAACGGTGCAGCTCATTTGGAAAAACCCGTTTCACAATGCATTCATCAAACACAGACCTCAATCTATGAATCAATTCAACGTTTGGAGGAACCGAGTGTAGCTTTACATTGGTCGGCCCGACGAGCCTCCAGGAAACACCGAATGTACCTTGTCAAGTTTCCTCGAGCGGAGCGCGTGCGAGGCTCTGTGATATTGCGACGTCCAGTAAAGGCACTGAGCGAGCCAGTAAATGTCTTGTGGCTCTTCTGTATGACACAAACGCAGAAAGAGAGTTCGCTCGGTCAGTCATTCATTCATTCATTCAAAAGTTGATTTTGCCATGACGCAGAACGCCTATCTGCCTATAACGGACAAATACTGTCCAGTTTTGACAAAACTCAAGCTAAGTTAGTGCCCACTTTAATCTGTTTGTGCGCCAACATACTTGTGCCAAGCCCAAATTTCGTTTATGCTGGTGCATTAAAGAAAAATGGGAAAGGGGAAATTTCAACCTCAGACAAGAAAAATTGAAAGTCAACATACTTGACTACGGTGAACATAATTTTCATGCTTAATGGCACCAGTACAAACTTAAAGATGCTTTTTTTATTTTCTAAATCTGCTTCACGTGAAATTACAAAATGTACCACTAAAGGAGACAAATATGCACCACAGGCTATAGCAACTACAACTAAAGGTTACATTACTGAGCTATTCTAAAAACATTGAATATGTTCCCCAAAAAAGCTGTTCATAACTATGCTGTCAGCCATTTTGTTTGTTTACATTTGAGAGGCGTGACTGGAGATCAAACAAGAGCCAAGTAATCATTTTTCCTCTCTATCCTCACTGGTTTCTTTCCCATAACGTCCCCCTTTAATGTCATTGTGTCCAACAACAAAAAAACTTTCAGCAAATATTCATCACATTTTCAATAAATATCCTTGAACTTCTCGACGTAGCAGCCGAGTAGGATAGGTTGGGGGGGGGGGGGGGGGACAACATAAAAGATATTTGTGAATAGTCGTAAACGCAGGCCATTTTTTTTTTTTTTTGCTTAATGAGGCTGATTGGCCTGAAATAAAAACATGTATCAAATCACCTTTGTGTTCTTTTTTAAGTACATTTTCTGGCGTTACCGCTTGTTCTTTCACAGTAAAAAGAAAAGAAAGCCAAAAAAAAAAAAAAAAAACCAACCAACCCTAAAAACTATTTGAAGTGTCACGAGGGAAACGAGTTGGGTTCACCACATCAATCTCATACTAAACTCAAAGAGTATTGAGGGCTTAGTACGTAACAAGTAAACACATATATACTACGTTGTTTCAAACAAGTAAAACGCATATATATATATATATAGCACGTTGTTTCAAATGTGACATGACCTCTTCAAACTTGCTTGTTCTAACTGGCAGTGTGGTTGACAGCGGGCACTAATGAAGTCGACAACTTACCATGAGAAAGAGACGCAATTTTATCGGCCCAAAAGAGTGCGCTTTGGTACTGCTGCTGTAATTACACAAACGGACAAGAGAAAGTCACAATGCATCACGTCGTCCCGCTTTGCATGCGCACTTTTACCGCAGATGGATGCAGGCTAAGCCTCGCTAGCATGCCAACTCCCAGCACCACATCACGCCGTAGCCTCCTCGTACCTTGTCGATGTACTGGCGCACTCGCTTTCGAAGTCTGTCAAGGTTCATTTTAAATGAGCTTTTTTAACGCAGGTGACCCAATTGTCAAAGACATATCATCGTTAAGAAGGAAGCTGTAGGCTAATACTGAGGAGGACGCGCTAGCCTGCTAGCCTGCGCGAAATCAAATCCGCGGCTTCCCTTGCAACGGACGCTGCCTGTGCTTCGTTAAACTGCGTCGATCGGAAACGACAAAGGTTCCGCCTAACTGGTTCCTCCTGAATTGTGTTTTCACGCGTTCCCTTTAAAAGTAGTTTTTCCACGATAACTATTTATTTTAGTTTATTTTATTTCGTGTCAACTCAAATGCAACATTATTTTATACTCCGACCACCCTAAAAACACCGTCTTTGAATTTGTTTGTTTTGAAAATGTCGCGCATGATTAAAAATAATGTGCTGAGTATATTACATTATATTTCGTGATACTATACCGTATTTAATATGTTATATTGAGTTTTATTTTATTGCATCACATGTTATTGTATTATTATAGTGCATATCATTTTATATTCAACCCACATTTGCTCTCGATATACATTTCATTTTCACAAAGACTCTTTGCATCAAAATCTATGAGTAAATAGTATTGGTAAGAAATAGTCTGTGAGCAGACGAAGACTCAAATAGGAAACGTAATTTCTCATTCAGAGCTGATTGTGGTCTATCGAAGAAGAGACAATGCAAATTGCAGGCAATGCTGGTGTAGTGGCCTCTTCTCTTTCATCACCATCCATAAAATACAATAAAAGTCATTATGTTCGGTATTAGAGTATTCTCCGGAAATTCCAGCTTGTTGTAACTTGAATGAATCCCATTCATAGCACTTATGAATGAACGTCTTCAATGTATGCTACAACATTGCCACCTGGTGGTTTATAATTTTAAATACAGTGCATATATACATCCTGTAGCTACATACAGTAGTGTACATCGATACATACACTGTATACATACATAGATATGCTCCGTGGAGCTACGAGGGCTCGCTGGCCTCAGTTAAGGTCAGCGTTGACGATTCTAGCATCAGAAAGACAAAAAGACAAAAATGGCATCCATGGTAGATTTCCCTGGCGAAAACTTGTGGAGAAACGTTCTGTGGACTGCCGAATCAAAAATCGAACTGTTTGTTCTGTTACATCTGGTGTCAAAAATGGCATCTGTTATCCCGACCTTGAAACACGGTTTCGGCATTCGATGGTCTGGGGCTGCTTTGCCGCCTCTGGACCGGGACAACTTCCTGTGACTGATGGAACAACGAATTCTGCTGTGTACCAGGAAAAACCTGAAGGAGAATGTCCGGCCATCAGTTCTCGCTGTCAAACTCGAGCGCTCTCGGGTCGTGCAGCAGGACAACGATCCGAAACACACCAGGAAGTTCTCCTCTGAATGACTCCAAAAACTAATAAATTCATGGATTCAGGTTTTGCTGCGGTGTGACCTTGAAACAATTCTGCAAAGAAGTGTGGGACAAAATTCCTCCGGAGCGACGTGAAAGACTCCTAGCCGATTATCGCAAACGCTTGATTTCGATTCTTGCTGCCAAGGGTGGCACAACCCGTTATTCGGTTCGGGGCGCAGTTATTTTTTTCACAAAGGGTTACAAAGGTTTGCATTTTCTGTTTTATTTTTTTGTTTTTTTTTTTGTGTGCCTTACTAAATTGAATGGCGATTTGAAAACTGCATCTTGTGTTCGCTTGGGTTGTCTCTGAGTGATATTAAAATTGGTTTGATGATTTGAAACCTTTGTGTGTGATAGGTATACGCCCCCCCCCCCAAAAAAAAAAACATAAACCAGGAAGGGAGCAGATACTTTTTCACGGCAGTGTACATATGGGACTTATTAATGTCTTCTTTTTTTTAATGTAAAACCTTCAACGTTATGTTTTATAGCAGAATCCAAGGTGCGATTCTTCAGGTCCGGCACAAAAGCCCATTCGGGTCCTTCCCTGGCGACAGTCACGTCTCAGCGCCCTCAAGAATGAATTGAAGGCCGAGAGATGGAGCGATACTTTCACGTTTAACGATTCAGAAGGCGAGAGTATTGCAATCGCGTGCAAAGGAAGGACGCTTGTGTTTTGCTGTCTTCTTCGGAACGGCAGCGGGATGCGACCCGTCTCTGAGGGGGATCCTTATTTTACTCTCTCGGGGGACCAAGCGCTTCCATGTAAACCTCCCAAGACCTCAACACTGTCAAGACTCTGCACGTACGGAACAGGATACTATTTTTGTTCAGGTTGTTATCCCATCATCGCTGATGTTCTTCTTTTTTTTTTTTGGATTGTTTGTGCCGCGGTCTGAGACAAACAGCCGCGTCGGTGCTCATCTTTTCCTCAATGGTCTCCCCCCCCGGGGGCAAAACGCAAGCGAGATCAGCTGGAGCAGGAGGAGGCGGTGCGTTTCCCCACGGGTTTTTTTTCCGGTCCATGTGATGGAAAGCGACCAAGGTAACACATCCCGCGAGGACGCCCTGTTTGGAGGAAGCCGCACCACGCGGGGCTTGCGAGGCCGCCTGCTGTAATCCACGCCTCAGATTTCCGTCTTATTCTTGATTAATATTTGCTTTCAGCGTGAGCCAAAATAAGAACCCTTAAAACTGCGTAATTCGTTTTGACCGATAAAGCACATAAAGTACTAGCAGCCTTTCGATATCACCGTATGTTTGCGTTGGAAACTAATTGACTTGACTACTCCAGCCGCAATGACAATCTTGACATTTAAAGCTTGACGTCAAGTCGTCGCAAATGTTTGGCTTGAGGGCGCAAAAGTGTTTGTAGCGACAGATGAAATGTTTTTGTCACCTCAAGTGATTGAAAGCGGGAGGACGGTGGGAAATCGGTTCCGGAAGGTCCGCGATTGACGTAGAAAGACTGCGAATGCCCAGAACAAGGACGGACTTCCCCGTTTGGCCGAGTTGTGCGAACCTTGGCTGACTGTCCGAGCGGCAAGCAAACTGAGCATTTTCTTAGCCGCTTATCCTCACAAGGGAGTGCTGGAGCCTATCCCAACGGTCAACAGGCAGGAGGCGGGGTAACACGCTGAACTCGTTGGCAGCCAATCACAGGGCACATCGAGTCAAAGAGACAACCCAATCACACCTAGGGGCAATTTAGAGTGTTGCATGTTTTTGGGATGCGGGAGGAAACTGCTGTACCCGGAGAAAACCCACGCAGGCGCAAGGAGAACTTGCAAAGTTCCGCCAGATTGTTGTCAGGCCTGTGAATTTTCTAAACATAACAATTTGGTGAAAAACACATATTAATCACATTCTTGGGAAAAGTATCCAGTTGTATAAACAAGATGAGTTATTTACTGCAAGTAACAATAAAAAAGATGGCAACTTTCTAAAATCTTCTGTTCAATAAAGATCAGTTCAAGTCAGGTCAGGTCAGCTTTGGACGAAATAAGGAGTTGAAAGCCAGCCCGTCATCTGGAGACGTTACAAAGGCAACCTCGACCTTATCGGGACAGAAACCGACTCCGGAGCCGACTTAACGGGCGCGTCGGTCCCTCCTAATGGGCAAAGTCATCTGTTGTCACGATCACAGCGCTCCATCTCAGAATATTTGATGAGAAACAAAAGTATAGCCCAAGAAACACATTTTGATTTCACCAACTGCAAAAGCACGGCTGACCCTAACTCAAAGTGAAAAGCTTTCCTACCTGATTCGTCAAAAGCCGTTTTGAAAGGCAACTAATGGAAGGCGGAATGGAAAACGACTCCAAGGCACCGCACTCTCCACCGGGATGGATTCTTTGCCTCGGAAGTAGGCTTTACGCGTCCCCGCCCCGCACGGCCCCGCCCCGCCCCGGCTGTTTTGATGACACTTTGCCACAATACACCATGCACTTCCCACTCAACGCGGAAACTTTGGCCCATTTCTCCTTAACACTCAGATAGGTTGCTGCTGTAAAAGGCTATGAATAATACAAGAAAACAGACGGCCGCGGCGGCGCGTACATCACGGCACGACGACTTACAAGGGTAACAAATTAGCAGAGACGCAAGCTACAGCGGTCGGTACCTTCAAGTTCCAACCAACGGTAGTTGGGACCTAAAATTTGAGTGGAGAATATGGCGTAAAGTTGGCAATCATTTTGGAGTGGGATCCATCATCAGATGTGCAGCAGACATCATTTTAGCCAGCATCCGTCCACGGAAGACTCGTGTGCATGTATTGTAGGGGAACATCTGATGCTTGTTTCTTCCTCTGCGCCCTGCGATTGGATGGTGACCAGTTCGAGGTGTATCCCCCCCCCCCCCCTCCTGCCCGAAGATAGCTGCGTGAGGAGAAGCAGAATGTAGTAAAAACTTGAACCTGGCCATTTATCTCTGGTTTCCCCGGGTGGGAGCCAAAAGGCCCTCACGGCTCACCAGGGGCCAACAATCAAAAGCAAGTATTGTAACGATCCTTGACAAGATCGTCAACGATATCCTCCGGGGTGCGATGATACTTTGCATCGCCGCGGACGGATCGATGCGGAAGACGGATCGAGGCCGAGGTCCAAAGACCGTCCGCTTGTGCTGATTCCGCAGTGGCTTCATTTAAGCTCACCGGAATGACGATTGTTCGGCATCTTCAAATTTTGCCTTTTACAAAATATTTGACAACGGCGACACTTCAGTTCCCAGTGCTTGAGTAGAAATTCCAAGTTACTTGAACTTTTCTTTTCTCCATCCATTATCTACCGCTTTTCCGGGACGGGTCGCGGGGGAAGCAAGGATACAAAAAGACTTCCCTTTCCCAAGCCACTTCTTCCAGCTCTTCCGGAGGGACCGGAGGTGTGCCCTGGCCAACCGAGAGACGTGTCCTGGGTCGTCCTCGGGGTCTCTTTCCGGTGGGACGTGCCCGGACCACCTTACCAAGGGGGAGTCCGGGAGGCATCCGGACCGGATGCCCGAGCCGCCTCATCTGGATCCTCTCAATGCGGAGGAGCAGCGGCTCGACACTGAGCCCCTCCCGGATGACCGAGCTTCTCACCCGTTCTCTAAGGAAGAGCTCGGTCACCCAGCGGAGGAAACTCATTTCAGCCTCTTCTATCTGGGATCTTGTTCTTTCGGTCATGACCCACAGCTCGTGCCTATAGGTGTCATGGTCCTGCCGGTCCCTGTCCTGGTCGTACCATTCCCCGATGCGGCACACACTGGCCGCAATCAGCAGAGGAGCCACAACTGCGCCTCATCTCAGCTAATTACGTCCCAGTTATATAAAACCACATGTACGGTCTGGCCTTTGCCAGATCGTTGCTTAATCCCTCCTTCCCGCACTCTCGCAACCGATCCCTGCCTGCCCGCTGACCTGCCTTCTCCGCCTGACGTCCGGGATACCGCTGGTCCCGTTGACTGCCTGCCTGATCCCCGAACTGCCTCTACGCCTCCCGAGTCGTGCATCTGGTTCCGTGTTCTGGTCGGGACAATAGGTGAAGATAGGAACGTAGATCGACTGAAATATTGAGAGCTTCGCCTTTTGACTCAGCTCCATCTTCACCACAACGGACCGATACAAAGTCCGCATCACTGCAGACGCTGCACCGATCCGTCTGTCGGTCTACCGCTTCATTCTTCCCTCACACGTGAACGAGACCACGAGATACTTGAACTCCTTTTCTTTTATGTCCGACTGTAAAACAGGTATCGTTAAGCTAATAGCTCCACCCAAAAAAAAAAGTGAAGTCAACATTATAAAGCAACACGTTTCACTTAAATTTCAAGTGGAACAAACAATTCAACATCACGTTTTCAGTTGTCCTTTTTTTTTTTTTTTTTTTTTTTTTTATAAAAGTTGGCTTCGCATCACAGAGACGAGTTTGGGGAACTGCTGTCCTTCATATTGAACTCCAGCTCACACACGTGCAAAACAAACAAACAAAAGACGGTTGGACCTGGGAAACACATGTCCTCAATTTCATCATTTCCACCGGCAAAAAAATGGCGATTGCACGCAGAATAATAGAGTGAAGAGAGCTCTGGCGTGGCCCGAAGTCAGCGAAACCCAAAGTGACACGAATGCCCCCCCCCCACGCGCGTGGAGTGAGCTCGCTGCTGATGCATCGGTGACGGGGCACCGAGCACGTGTTTACGTCATGGAAAGCCAATTTTCCCAGCCTCAGCCCTCCTCGTCCTCCTCCTCTTCATCCGCCTCCTCCTCCTCTTCTTTTTTCCACCACAGGCTGGAGCGAAAAAGAAAAAAAAAAAATCCATGAGCTTGTTTTGATATGGGGGTGCACTTATTTTTATTTTTTTTGTAGGGGGGGCGAGGGGATCGCGTGGCAGTGAGAGGCACGCGGGCGTCCGCACGCATCGCGACCGCAGCGGTGCGGGACTGGCGGCGGAGACATGCGGCTAGGTGGGCGAATTTAGGACTCGTGCAGGGGGGTGTGGTGGTGGGGGGGTCTTCGTGGGATGCAGCCTCCCCTGGCACGCTCTTCCTCCTCATCTTCATCTTCATCTTCTACAGATTCAGCGAGGAACTGAACGCGGCGATGGTTGTTTCCGAAGAAGAGGAAGAAGCCCACCGTCTCTTATTGTTTTAGTTGTGCATGCGTGCGTGTGAGTGAGTGAGCGAGTGAGTGAGTGAGTGAGTGAGTGAGTGAGTGAGTGAGTGAGTGAGTGAGTGAGTGAGTGAGTGAGTGAGTGAGTGAGTGAGTGAGTGAGTGAGTGAGTGAGTGAGTGAGTGAGTGAGTGAGTGAGTGAGTGAGCGAGTGAGTGAGCGAGCGAGCGAGCGTGCATGCTGGCGTCTCCTCCCCGGTGCGACACATGCAATTAAAAGAGTACCTTTTGTACTTGAGGACGCCACAAGAACAAGGAGGAGGAGGAGGAGGAGGAGGAGGGGGAGGAGGAGAGGAAGAAGAAGAAGAAGAAAAAACAAGAAGAAGAAGAAAAAGAAGGAGAGGAAGAAACCGTAGCACTGTTACGAATTAAGCCACGTGAGAGAAACACAAGAAAGCCCGCACAGAACGGATCTACGCCCCCCCCCACCCCTTCTTCTTCTTCTTCCTATATGAGACAATTAGCAGGCTCAACGTGGAGAACTGGGTTGTCATTATTGATACTACTGTTATTATTATGCAAGCGCAAGGATCCCACTTGTCACCGGGTGTTTGAGACACTGGATTCGCCCAAATCGATCAATGTGGTTTCTTTGGAACATTTTCAGCAAAGGAACGCATATGCTGCAGTGTCTTTGTGGCAAGAGTCTCAAGAAAAACAAGAATCCAAGTGGTAAGTGGCACCGCTGTCATCATCCAAGTGTTCGTCGTTGCTGTGTTGCTCCTCGGCTCTTTATTTTGTCACAGCGCCTGGAATGCTATTTATGCAGTATTGCAGAGGCACACGCATGCATAATGGAGGAGGAACAACTTATTCAGTGCATCAAGTTTTTGGAACAGTAACAAGCCACACCGCCAACTCCCTCGCACCCTCCCCCAACATAGCTGTTTTTACACAGTTGTTACATAGTTATTACACAGTCAGTGGTGGTGGATAGAAGGGGACATTTTATTTCGGTCTGTGTGAAGCCTCTAGAAATGTCAATGATGTACACAGATGCATTTTGTGAGCGTTTTCAAGATGCTTGCCCCCCCCCCCCCCCCCCAAATTCGTATTTGTCCAGCGGGCCAGATTTACTGCTCTCGTGCCCCCCCGCACAGTCCATGTGCCGCACGTTGCCCACACCTGCACGACACGATGCCGTCCCGGGTTCGTACTGCGGCGCCGGTTACCCTCCGCTGCAACATCACTTCCCGGTGAAACGGCCCCCCCGCCGGCAGCAGCAGCAGGACAAAAGCAATGCGGTGCTTTTTTCGTGTGCGTCCGCGGCGGTGCAACAATCCAATGTTGATGTCAACAGGCTGAACAGGTGACGCGTGCGATAAAAGTGCATGTGGCGGTGGCGTGTGTTGCGCGGGGCTACTTGTTACTCCGTGCAGCCTGGCGGATGCAAGATGATGAGCTCAGCGTTTCGCTGCAACTGCAGCACGCGTCGACATCGGGGAGACGCTCGCGGACACTGCGGGAGAAACCGTTGAATTCGAGCAAAGGAGGCCACAATATTAGGCACAGGCCCGCGTCCTTTCGCGGCTCGCAAGCGAACGTTATTGTGATGCAGTGCAGTGTGCCACAAAGCCCACAAATATCGTTCGCCGCGCGTCACTCCAACGTGAGCGTTCCCGTCTTGTCGGGGCACTTTTTCCATTGCATTTGCTTTCCCCAAATAAGGATTGAGCAAGTCTGTCGTTTGCTGAAGACCACAAACTTCCAGCGACGTCGGCCCAATTCTCTCACAAATTGAAAAGTGGCCATCTCTTCACTCAAGTTTGGACGTTTCTTAACGTGGGCCCGGACATCAGAACGAGCCGCGCATGGACCTTATTCGGCTGGACTATTTCACTTTATTGTAGCCCAATTTTGAAGTAACGGTTCGTTTCCTGAAGTAGAACTTGGGAAACACGTGTGTTATCGTTTGATGGGCGTATTTCGTCTGGTGATCGGCGGTCTTCTGAGTTGTGCCGGTTTCAAGGGAGACGCGACACCGGGACGATCTCCTTTTATACGTTATCGTTATTTCATCAAATTGGATGCTCTAAATTGCCCGTAGTTGTGATTGTGAGTGCGACCGTGTGCCCTGCGATTGGCTGGCAAGGAGTTCAGGGTGTAACCCCGCCCCCTGCCCGATGACAGCTGAAATTGACTCCGGCGACCGTGTGCCCTGCGATTGGCTGGCAAGGAGTTCAGGGTGTAACCCCGCCCCCTGCCCGATGACAGCTGAAATTGACTTCGGCGACCACCCTCATGAGGATAAGTGGCTAAGAAACTGGATGGATGGAAAAGCCCCGCATAAATTTAGAGCAGAGAAAATACAGATGAGATCGGCAATCCGGAAGTCAGCGACATGCCTGTGATCCGCAACTGTCAGAAAAATATTCTTTTTTAGATGTAACTCTCCAGACATAAGGTTGAGACTAAAAGATGAATAATAAACAGAGAGAAACATTCGGATGGTTCAGTCTGTACAAAAGGGCAGACGTTGGGCCGCAGAAGAAGAAGAAGAAGAAGATGAAGAGCGTCAAGCCAATACGCAGTTTACGCAGGATGGCCGTACATTTTCTCGTCAGCCGCTAACAGATGTTACGTAATCACACACACACACTTCATTGAAGCCGCATATTGACCCGCTTCCATATGGAGCGGCCTCGTGACCGGCAATCATTTACACTCCCCTGTTAAGTGTTAAGCGTGAGAGCCCTTTTCAAAAATAACCTCACTGAGCAAAGTGTGAGCTTCAGGTGATGCACGTCAGCTTTTGCACAGTTAAGATTTGCACTTTTGCCTTCCATCGTGGCCACAAGGACGTTGATGCTATCGTGGAATCAGAACAGGTTTAGGTTACGGTTCTGTCAAACTGTCCAAATGTCCTTTTCATTGAAATTGCTGACCGCTTGCTTGAAATGTTGTCGCGTTGTAAGCGAAAGGCGCAAACGTCGATAAAAGCGACCGGCGCGGCAAGACGCCAACATTGCGGGCTCGAGCCGAAGGGGAAGCGACGCGAGACCCTCGCCGAGGCCACGCGGGTAGCGTCGGGATTTCGAGCCGGACTTGAATGAAGTGGCGCGGCACTGTCACGGCGGCCTTAGAAGATAACTAGTTGAGCACTTTAGCTGTCAAACAAATCACACGGCGCTTCCAAGCAGGCGGCGTGTTTTTCCTGTCACAGAGACGTGGCGGCTGCTCACGAGGCCTCGCCTGCAGAGGCCAAGATACGGTCCTCCGCATCCGCATCCGCATCCGCGTCGTCGGTATTTATAGTAACTGCGACCGGTACCGGCAGAGGCAAAGCTGACAAGTCCGTCGAGCCGGGCATACGTGATGAGAATCGAGTGCCGTTGGAGCTCCGTTTCCAGTCGGTCGATTCGCTTCTCAACTCGATACGCCAGTACAGAGGTGGTCAAGGTGTGGCACGCGTGCAGCGCGTGGTACGTGGGCTTCTCCCGCCCCCCCACAAAAAAAAAAAAAAAAAACCCCAAAAAACTTGTAGTCAGCACGCTCTTGAGGAATGACTACAATAATAAACTGAAAACATCCCTCCCTTATTCCGTTGAAAAAGACGTTTAAAACAAGCGCAAAATGAAAACATACACATCCTCTATACTTTGGCGATGATCTGTTAGCTTGACTGTTGTGATTATTATTATTTTTTTGATGGTTCTGTTATTTGGAACACCTAAAAGTTGTTTTATATGAATAGCTTCCTCATTATGATTAAGCGTTAGCTAATTTGCTAATTTCTTATTTCTATTTGCTTTACGTCTTTCCACAAAGGACAAAATGAACGTCTGCCTTCAATTTGTTTTTATTTTGTTCATTTTTTTTTTGGGCACCATGGTGGATGACTGCCTCACGCATGTGCCTCACAGTTCTGAGGTTGCAGGTTCAAATCCCGGGCTGTCCGGTGTCCAATTTGCACGTTCTCCCCGTGCCCGCGTGTGTTTTCTCCGGGTACTCCCGTTTCCTCGCACATCCCAAAAATATGTAACTCCAAATTGGCCGTAAGCGTGAATGTGAGTGCACCTCGTCTCTCTGGCAGGTGATTGGTGTAGAATCAGGAAGTAGGCAGCTCCAGTAGGTGCTTCATTTATTAGAATATAATTCCTCAAAAACTGTAAAGGATTAAAAGGCCGATTTTCTTTGAAGAGTTCCTCACCACCGTTTTATGTCCATCCATCCATCCGTCCATTTTCTTTGTCGCTTATCCTCACAAGGGTCGCGGGGAGCGCTGGAGCCTATCCCAGCTGTCAACGGCCAGTAGGCGGGGCACACCCTGAACTGGTCGCCAGCCAATCGCAGGGCACGTGGAGACAAACAGCCGCACTCACAATCTCACCGATGGGGCAATTTAGACTGTCCAATTAATGTCGCATGTTTTTGGGGGTGTGGGAGAAAACCGGAGTGCCCGTAGAAAACCCACGCAGGCACAGGGTGGGACATGCAAACGCCACGTAGGCGGGGCCGGGATTGAGCCCGGTTCCTTAGAACTGTGAGGCCTTTGATTTAAAAGGCTGAGCCACCGTCCTGCCATTAGGAATCAACCAGGAGGTAGTCTGCTCCTGATAAATTGGACAAAGAAACCCAGAAAGATTCTTCTTCTCCGATATTTGTTCTCTTGATTCAGGATTTTCCCCCTTTTGGGAGCGTCTGAGCGAGACTGAAACGATTTGTTCTGCCCCAGAAAGAAAATGGTGGGGTCGGTCTACTCTTAACGTCTTACCAGAAATGAGGAAGCGGCCCTTCGGCCGTGTGTCGTTTGGGTCTCGACAGCCCGAGCGGGTAATTTGTACGTTATTAAGTCCATTAAGTAATGAGCCAGCTGAGTGGAAGGAATCGAGCTGGAGTAGGTCACCCCGCCCCTCTTCCCCATCCCGACGTCGTCATGAAACTTTATAAATGTCACTTTAACGGCGACGTGATCTAACGAGGTCAAGGAACGTGCTAAACGTCGCAAGATGAGCTCGTGTCCTGAACCGCCCTGTGGGATCGACGCTTAATGGCCACTCGCCGAAACATAAAGGCTGTCGTTTTGGATGATTAGCAAAGGAAGCTGATGGGGCTCAGGACTAATGTATTTGCAATTTTTGTCGTTTTTTTTATTCATGATAATTCTGCGAACCAAATGCGCATCGTGTCTTAAGGAGCACTGGAATTCATCCATCCATCCATCCATCCAGTCAGCCAAAACCACTCATCCTCACAAGGGTAACAGGAGAGCAGGAGCCTATCCTGGCTAGCTTCAGGCACCCTGAACTGGTCACCAGTCAGTCGCAGGGCAGATGTCAACACCACCACTGAGCGGGAACCGCACCGAAGTCAGGCGTGTGTACCACGTGACTCACTTGCACCGGAGTTCCATGCATGTGTACTGCAATGCCCTCTTCTTTGAACCCATGAATTACGCGGCGGGTATTTTGCTAACAATCTGTCCTTTATCTTACATTCGTTGCTACCAGATGAAAGAGGACAGAGCAATTTTAGAGACATTTGATAGATTTCATCACTTTTCCCCGGACATGTCGAGTTTTTGGAAGCTAATAAAAACGTGTCCAAATGAGCTTCTCGTTCGGGAAAACATTATTACAATTAGCACCAATTTATCACTTCGAAGTATCACCCAGTCACGTTTTTGAAAATGGCAGACGAGACTAACAATCAAACTCCAAAAGTGAGTCGACCAAAATGGCAAACCTGCCGGATTCGCACAATCCCGTATCCCTATTCCGAATCTCACACGGATATGTTGTCATCTTTTCAGCGTAGCTTTCACCCAAAATCAAAGTTCTCCCGCTGATGTGTTTAAAAATCTTGGCTGCATAATGTAGGGCGCACGCGTAAAAAGCGGTAGCAACGCAAAGAGAAAGGAGCGGCGCTAAACACGCAAACGCAACTATTAAGAGAGGATGGCAGGGTTGGCTAAAAATACCCGCCTCCGAGCAGCATGGCAGGCCGCGAGAATAAACAAACATGAACAAGTCCGTGAGCAAGGGCCCCTCCGTATTCACTTCATTTCATAAAAAAACAAACAAACAAACAAAAACAAAAAAACCCACTTATCTGATGTAGTTACAGGAGAAAAGAGAACTTTGCACGCAATCACCTCAATTGGCTTTCCTCGGGCGTGTCAAAGCCTAAATACGTAGATGGTTCCCATAAAAATGTTCAAGATCCTCGTCATATTATCATATTCACACGACAAGTTGAATAACTTGCTTTGAAATCACAAGTCAGGGATCATAGTTTGTCCAATAATTGTTCAAGTCACTGTAAAGGAGGGCTTTGCTCACAAAAATATCTTTATTATCTGTCATGAGCCAGCGGCAGGGGGGCGGACCCAAATGCAGGATTCCCAGGGAAAGGCACAATGTTCAGAGTGATTTTATTCCCAACATAGGTCGTAAACAGTTTAAGCAGTCTAAGAAGGCAGAGGCACAAAAACGCTAGGTCCAAAAACACCGAACGAGGTCCGATGGCTACGAGTCAAAACTGGGAAACACGAACAAGTCCATGAGCAAGGGCCCCTCCATATTCACTTCATTTCATAAAAAAAAAAAAAAAAAAAAAAAACTTATCTGATGTAGTTACAGGAGAAAAGAGAACTTTGCACCCAATCACCTCAGTTGGCTTTCCTCGGGCGTGTCAAACCCAAAAGAACACAACAATATGTTTATTAGCTGTCAGGAGACAAATGCAGGACTCCCAGGCAAAGGCATAATGTTTTTATTCTACACAGTTTAAGGAGTCTAAGAAAGCAGAGGCGCAAAAACGTTTGGTTAAAAAAACATGAAACGAGGTCCGATGGCTACGAGTCAAAACTGGGAAACACGAACAAGTCCATGAGCAAGGGCCCCTCCATATTCACTTCATTTCATAAAAAAAAAAAAAAAAAAAAAAAACTTATCTGATGTAGTTACAGGAGAAAAGAGAACTTTGCACCCAATCACCTCAGTTGGCTTTCCTCGGGCGTGTCAAACCCAAAAGAACACAACAATATGTTTATTAGCTGTCAGGAGACAAATGCAGGACTCCCAGGCAAAGGCATAATGTTTTTATTCTACACAGTTTAAGGAGTCTAAGAAAGCAGAGGCGCAAAAACGTTTGGTTCAAAAAACATGAAACGAGGTCCGATGGCTACGAGGCAAAATTTGGAAACATGAACAAAAACGGGACTTGACTATGGCGGCACAGGCCCGCTGTGACAAAGGGTTGCTCTCCACTCAAACATGCAACTTACGCACGGTCGCTGAGTAACCCAGGATGCGGTGAAGCGGACGCGATGACATATTTACCGCTTAAGTACTTTGGTCAATTAGAGTCCTGAATGCAACACAGCTGTGACAGGTGTCAGAGGTGGCCCCGCCCAGAGCAGTGGCCTGGCCACGCCCCTCACAGGAAACACCTCAACCCACGACAATTCTCATTTACTCAATATGACGTGATCTCAAGAATCATATGTTTCATAAATTGACGCGGCGGCTCGGTTCTGGCCCCGGGTTTCGAACGTTCCGCCGCGGGTCGACTTTCAGTTTTCGTTCACGGCCGTCTCGCAACATGGCCAGTTGCTCGTTTGACGCGCTGCAACATTTCCTCGCAGCGCTCCTCTCTCGGTGAGCGTTTCTATTCTAATGCTCTTCCTTTTTTTCCCTTCAGTATTATCACACGTCTGGCTGCCGTCCAAAGTCAACTTGTGGGTTTTGTAACAGGCAACGATACATCGCGGCGACGCAAAGACTGAACGGCCGCCTCGGAAAAAGGGAGCCGCTTGGAGGGATTTCTGCCCAATTGGCTCGAAGAACGTGACTCGCATTGTCGTGTACGAAGGCTTAGCGGCTTCGTTAGCGCTACGCTAAAGCATGTCCAGTTTATCTTGTGGATGAAATGCGCGGGTTAGTCATAAAAAAAAAAAATGGCCTCTCCTTGTGTTACCGAGATCGTTTGTAGATAGTTTTTTTTTTTTACACACACCCTATCACCTTGGTAACGTATGCTAATGCTGATGTGAGAGGAACGCGGGAATCTTTATAGGAGACATATTCTGCATTTTTTTTTTTTTTTTCATAATTTCAAATGTCTCCGAGGTGTCAGTGGAGTCCCAATATCATTTATCAATGGTTTTTACTAAAAAGCTTGTAACACAATTATTTTCCCTTGCGGAGTCACGCGGTACTGCATCATGCAGCCGCTGGCTGGAGTCCACTTGTTAGCGAGCGCGCGGATCCGCGTACGGGTACGTGGCACATGCAGCGGACGTATCGTTACAAAGTTACAACGCTGAACTAACCGCGTGGCGAGCAGCCAATCAGGCCGACTCCAGGCCCCGGACCTCTTCACTCGTTCACTGCCATAGACGTTTATGTTCGCCAATTGGAACTGAACTGTTCGCTGCCACTGACGAATATATTCGTCAACTGTGTTTTTTTGACGGGGAAGTTCTGGAAGAGGATCTGTGACAGTCGGGAGGTCTGTGAGCCACCGGAATGACTTGAGGTCGCTTTGTATTCACACGGGCGACGACCGCGCTGGCGTCACGGCGGCTATCCGGCACGTAGTTTGCCTTTTTATGCTCCAGCGCAGTCTGGAAAATGTGCTGCAGTTCTTCTCCCGGTCAGAGGTGGCACTACGGCTGGTATTGGCTGAAACGCAACAGGTTGAAGTTTCCTCACCGCTTATTTCCGGTGGCCATTTTTACTTAGCAAGAAACAACAACGAGTGTTTGACTGAACAAATGGAACCTAAATGACCAGATGATACGTTTCGGTATGCTGCGAAATGGACGGAGAAGGTGATGGCGTAGGCGATATGAAGGGAGGGACGGTGACTATGATGTCACAGCACGTGACTAAAACGGACCAATCGGCAACTTTTTTTGACGAGCTGTGCGGCGCCACGCGTAGGTCGCGTGACGCGATGCGGACATTGTCGGCGCGCGATCACAAAGAGGCCTTTAGAGATCCGACGGCGGCATTGCGGCGCTTTGACATCAGCACAATTTTTGAGAAAAAGATCAAGATTAGGCGGCTCAGGGAGAGAAACGCCAACAAGCACGAAATTTAGGGACCTGAAATTCAAAGCGAGTGTGCAGCGTGTAAAACGCCGCTAACGGTCAACTTGAGCCAGCGTCAGTGACTTTCAAGGCCTTTTTAATATATCCGTGAATAATTGATTATTTGGCCAATGAAATCCTTTTCTCAGTTATATATTGATGCATTCAAAAAAATGGAATTTGAGATTTTTTTTTCCCCGCTATCATACAAACAAGCCCAAAAATTGAGTCCAAGGGAATACGAAATCTTGTTGCCTTAGCGGCATTTATTTATTTCCAATAAATGATCATTTCCTGTAACAGGCTTCTCTGAATGGTTCATTCCGTTGAAAGTATCCAAGATGCTCGCCGTTGAGAGCGGAAAAACACGGCGAGGTCCGGCGGGCCTGCGCCCGGAGTACATCTCATTGATTTGATTATGATTGATTGGTGATTTGATTTCACGAGTCACCGCCGGCCTGCAGCTCATTTATTACGCCGGGCCAGAACGCGAGAGGTGGGGAGGAAAAAGCTCGACACGGCGCGGCCCGGCGCCCTTTTCCGGCTGGCGTTTCGCCTGCGGCTGTTTTGGAGAAGGTCCCAGTTCTGGTCCACGACGTTTGCTCAGCTTGTCGGGAGTATTTGCCATTGGCGACGTCAAAGGTATCGGCGGCTGAGCTCGTCATCTTTCCCCGCGGATTACGCAGTCCGCTGTTGGTTAATCCCCCCTCCCCCGTTTTTCCTCGAAATGCGCTACAATTTGGAGGGCGCGGCCCCTCGCTCCACTTCAGCGCCGCCAGTGGACTGAGCCCGTCGTGCGTCAAGGGCTTGACGACAGCCTGAAATCATCTCAGTCCGTTTCTGTCTTGAAGAAAGAAAATGGAAAGAAATTTTTGTTTGTCAGATTGTCCGACGCTCATCTGAATTGTCCCGTGACCAAATTCACGTATTTTTCGTTTACCGCTATGATTATTTGATGGACTTTCAAAGTCATGATTAACTGCTCACGTTTGTTTTTTCTCTGGTGCTGCTAATATTTATTGAGGTGGCCGAAGCGATCTGCAGTCCTTTTCTTTTTGTGTATCTTCGTCGACTTCTTAACAATAATTAAAAATGTAACCTTCAAGGTCAAGTGTCATCCCTATCAACATTTTAAAATAGATAGTGAAATGAAAATTACATATGGCATTATTCACTTCAATGTCTACACGAAAAAATGCTCATGAGCGGAGAGCACGTCATCAATGCGCAAAGTTGCGGAAGTCTCGTTCGACACCCGAGCGGCAGCCATATTGGCTGCATTTACTGTCCGTGACGTCACCCCGGACGTTCAAAGGACGCTGTCGGACACGCCCCTTTAGACACGGAAGCTCTTTTCGGAGAAGAGAACGTCTCACAATGGAGTCAAGTCTCCGGGGTAATATTATCCTATCGTTTCGAGCCATATTTAGACGATACGCGGATCACTTCTAGCTAACAACAGACTCCCCGACATTATGACAGTGTGTAGCGTACTCAGCCGCGAGCGATAACAACGCCGCGTCCCGGGTGCGACGAGCCAATCACGGCTTCGGCCGCGGTGGCACCGAGGTGGCTCATCGCGGCGCCGAACCGGGCCGCTTTACGGCGCTGTCGTCGCTCGCGGCTAAGTGCGCCATAAACAATTGTTTACCGCTCCTGCCGTCGGCGCTGTTGTTCACAGCGGACGACGGCGGCGGCTTTGAACAACCCTGGCGCCAATGGCGCACTCAGCCGCGTGCGATGACAACACCGTAAAGCGGCCCGGCTCGGCCCCGTGATAAGCCACCTTGGCGGCGAAGATGAGCCTTTTTTTTTTTTTTTCCATTAATAACCTACTAAAAATCTCGCATTTCATGCCACTGGCCCTTTAAGATACCCAATAAGATGTAAGTGTAAGCTTTAGTGGGATAGTCCCACGATATTATAGCGTTCGGAATGTTGTTTTTCCAGGAAATCCCGAGTGCTTTTATTTTTGGTGGAGTTTTAAAAAAAATGAAAATTTGTATTTATTTTATTTCAATTTTTATGTTGCAAATGAGCATTTTTCAAAAGTGCTTTTTTTTTTTTCTTTCTTTTTTTTTTTTTGCATGTCACTGCCTTTGCATTTTTTAGAGCATCTCTGCGTCGGCCTGCTCGTGGAATGTGTTGGCGGCGGCGCTTTGCACTTTGTCTTGAAGTCGGACGTGTTGCTGTGTCCTTTAAAGCCGGCTCGAGTATTCTCATACCGCCAAGCTGCCGTTAGGGATCGTGCGACTCGGCGCCGACGAGCGCGGGAGGTTTTTGGTGTGCCGGTGAAGATTTCTGCTGCAGTGCAGCAGGCAGTCTTGTGCTGCCGCTGCTCTCGCTCAGTCTCGTGCGCCTTGAGTCTTCCCCCCCCCCCCAGAGAAACAGTCACTGACGGTGTAGCGCTACACATGCCTGACTTCGTTGCAGCTAGCGTGAGATCGATACCCGATTGGCCCTGCCACTGACCGGTTCAGGGTGGAGTCTGCCTTTCGGCTGAAGTTCGCCGGGTCGGGCTCCAGCTCTCCTGAAGGCTGCGACCCTTGTGAGGATCAGTGGCTCAGAAGATGGATGGATGGTTTTTGGTTTTGTGTGACTGAAATTGACGTTTTGGGGGTTTAGTCCCACAGCTGCCATTTTATTGATCCCCCAAGGCATTTCATCCATCGCTCGTAATTGTACATTTCACCTCGAAGTCTGCTTTTTGACAAGTCTCTCAGCGGTTTACAAAAACCTGAATGTTATGTCCAATGGACTTCAAGTGAGAGGTTTTTTTTTTTTTTCGGTGCTTAAGGAAACGTCTCCGTCAGCGCGATTAAAAACTCAAAAGAGTCTTGAAATGCACATTTGGTTCACCGAGGACTCAAACTTGTCTTTGTTGACAACAAGTTATAAACTCGACGTGTTTAAGAGGCAAAATTGCCCTTGTGTAAAAAAAAAAAAAACACATTCACTCGCTTCCTTTGATACAAAATTGTTTTGGGCATTTTGATTCGTCGAAAATGGTATTCAATACTGGCAAAAATCATATTCCGTGGATCAGGGGTGTCAAACTCATTTTTCTCACGGGCCACATTGCGGTTCTGGTTTCCCTCGGAGGGCCGTTATGACTGTGAAACAATATTTAATCACCTCATCGTATTTACATCATCAATATATGAGCTAATTTTGGAATTAAAAAAAATAAAAAATCAGGGGGGTAACGTGTTTTTCAACTATTCATGTTTGGTAACACAAAAATGCTTTATCATTTATGATGGATGACAATTGGAAATTTTTGTACAGATTTTTACAAGAATAATTACAAGAAATTGACTCTCTAGATTTGAGTTCGCGGGCCACTAAAATCATGTGGAGGAACAGATGTGGCCCCTGGGCCTTGAGTTTGACACCAGTGCCAAAGAGTGTTTATATATAAAAAAAAAAAAAAAAGACATTGGGCGCATTGCAAACTTTCATCCATTCATTTTCTTGACCGCTTATCCTCACGAGGGTCACGAGGGTTAGCTAACTTTGATGTTCACTGAAGCACGGGCCGCCCCTCCAAAGATGGAGGCCCTTTCATGACGAACGCTTTTCCACCAAATGCTAGATTTTTTTCAGCTAGTGTTTAGTGGAAAAGATCGTGAAGTGGACAAGGGGGACTCATATTTATGTTTTGGGTGTTAACGACAAACGGGCATTTTAGCATTTAGCATAGCATTTTCACTGACGATTCCAAAAGTTCAAAGCACCTCAAGTTTCCGACGTTGACGCCAGCACCGAGTCGGGATACGTGCAGACACTTTCCACCATCCGAGCAAGCAGGTTTCCTCGAGCACGCGACTCGACGCCGAGAAGGTGTCGGCGTTATCTCCGGGACACGTCGGGAGTTTGCGGCGCCGGTGACGGCTTTACAAGCGTCTGACAGCTTCCAGGTTTGTGCGAGAGCGGCTTAAAAGGTGGCGCCCGCCCGTCCTCGGCGCCGTGAAAGCTGCGAAATGCCGGACAGGATACGCTGAGCTAAAATCCCGCTTTAAGCCTTTGGCGGCACAAATATGGAGGCCGCGTCTTTTGCTAAGATTGTGGAGCGACAAGTTCGCAGGGCACTCAACGCCCCACAGAGCGGTGAGTCGCGTTCCGGAGCTAACCGAAGTTTGTCTGTAGCTGTTTTGGAAGGAGCGCTAACCGTTGTCACTTCCTTGAATGAGAGAGCACAAATATCCACTCGCTGTACATGCCAAAATTTTGTCATTTCGATCGAAGCACTTTTTTCTTTACTGAGATGTTTACTGACAATGTCTCGAAAACTCCTTTTCGCACAATGCTAACAAAGGTCCAAACAAATGGATGCGCCTGCACCGAAATGTTCAGGCTTCTTCCTCGGCTCACGTCCAAAAGCTCCGCAAAAGTTGCGTGGAAACCAGTTTTTTTGTTTGGCTGACCACGTGACGGAAACGAGAAAACATATTTTGGGATTATTATGCTTGGGACTCGCTTTAAAAATGAGATGCAACTGTACGGTGCACGGGGTTCATTCACACTTATAAACCAATTACCAATCCGACATTAATACTTTTAACAATGTCAGAAAATGGTAGCGAGCGCAATAGCAACTGAGCTGAATGATGAACTCCTGGATCCGGATGATATATAGATCTGCACCAAATATTGACGAGTTATTACTTGCCCCAACTCTCCTTAAACGAGACAACAACAGCGGCAGCAGCGCTACAGCGGTCAGCACGTCCGACGACGCGAGAGATCCAGTCGATAGCGTCGACTTCATTGGAGAAGTGTTCTGAATGGAGGGAGAAAGGTGATCACCCACCGCATTGCAGACGGTGAAACGCGAAGGTCACGCATGAACGCCAGTGAACGGAGTTCCATTATGGCCGATTTACGAGTAGAAACATTCCTCGTGTTATTTTACAATCGGTTTAATCAGGAAAGCAGACGTTGTGAAACATTGCTAACGCCTCCATCGGAGAACAGGATTCTAACTCCAATTTGCTACCGTGGTCGATTTCCCCGATGGGGCCCGACAGAACTTCCTGCAGCGTGACCTAATCCACAAGCTACCATTTGGCCCTACGGCACCGAAATGAAAAGCCCAGCATGTTTTCCCAGGTGTTGTGACAAATCGAGCACGATTCGCCGACAGCAAACGCTATCGTCGACCGATCGGACTGCGACTGCCAACGTTTAGCGAAACTTTAGTGCCGGGTTGGGCAGAACAGCGCCATGTTTACATGCAAACGTTAGTGCTAGCATCGGCTAGCCACATTAATCTATGTTGGCTGCTCACGAGTCGTATCGTATTAACAGTACGTGAGCATAGCTCAATCTCTTCTTGAACAGACAGTCCAGAACGACCTCTCCACGGCAACCGGTGACAACACCAGACCAAAACTTTTCCCATTTTCGTTTCATTTTCAAAGCTTTGTTATTGTTGTTGCCGTGGGAACAGAACGATCTGGTTGCACTGATCGCCGGCACATTTTCGGTCCCGCTTCCTCAACGGCGTTTGATTTGACGAGAAAAAGCCCAGCGATCGGAAAATGTGCCGATTTCGTAATAAATGTTGCGTCGTGTGTGATCGAGGCAGACGCGATACGATCCACAACCGGTTTTTGTTGTTTTTTTTCTCTGTGCGGTTTTCACGTTCAATCCGCAGTCATCAAGTCTCATGCGGCGACGCGTGAGGGCCTGCGCAATCGTCGCCGAGCGAGTCACGATGTGCCAAGGCCGCCCGTCTTTCGTGGCGCTCTCAATAGCGTGGCGTCGAACCGCTAGTTCAGGCTTTTATGTAACCGCTCCAAACAAACAGAAAAACACAAACGTGTGTCCTTCATTTAACATACAAATTCCAAGGAGGCATTTTTATGTTTGGAATTTTAACGGCATCGATAGAGGGAAGCTGTTTTTCCCGCTGGGGGTACATTCCAGACGCGATGGGTGAAAATCTGCAATCCAGAGAGACAAAAAAAAAAAAAAAACTGTCTGAGGTCACGCCGGCGGAGCTGATTGGAGAGATCTTTGGCGACCTTTGTAGCGACCAGCGACACTCAAAGCAAAAGAGAATGAATTATTGACGGTTTAATAAGCAAAGGTGACGCGTGTGTCTCAATCTGCCTGAAGCGTCTCATTTTTGAGCATTTTTCATTTTCGGGTGAAAAGAAAAAGTTGCGTTTGACCGTGGTGCGCTTCCTCAGCCGAAAGAGGACGACGGCCAATCACGGCGATTCGTGCGTGCGTGAGTGAGTGAGTGAGTGAGTGAGTGGAGGGTCGTCACGGCAACGCACAACGTTCAATTCGGAATGAGCAACGCGGTCTCGGCGGCGCAAAGTTGAAAAATCGGGGCTTGTGCCCCACCCCAGTTCCGCACTTGACAAAAGTAGCGCCCTTCAATTTTTACAAGAGTGCAGTAGAGGCAAATTCCAACTAGCAACAGAAGTCAAGGGCTAGAGAAGCTGCGCGTCACCCACTCATTTTCAAGACTTGCTTTTAAGGCGACGTTCCACCGCCATTGCGGATCACGTGAGCCGCCCACAAGGAGAAGAGTCGCCGCTGCCCGATCAATGCAACCGAGGGCTTCGGTTTCTGTCGCGCAATCTTCGTCACCAGTCCCAAAAAAAAAAAAAAAAAAAAAAAAAGTCCTCTAGCGCTCACGTGTAGCATACGACTGAACTAGCATCGGACTGGCTCGCATGCTCTGACTGTCACGCAATCGAAAGTCGTAGCGCAAAATTTTCGGATTAAAAACGTCAACGGTGCTGTGAAAAGGTTCAAAACCAGCAAACGGTCGGTTTCTCACGATCTACTTTTTCCGTAGCAGACATTTGGACAGAAACTAGTTCAGTAGGACAAATAGTATCTTCTACTTTTATGTGACTCAACATTGACATCAATGCAAGCTATAGTTATAATGGCAAAATAATAATAACCGACAAGTAGCTTGCAAAGGCAAGAATCTTTGGACAAAGACGGTTCTGTATTATGTTTTTGTTTACTTTTCTCAAAAGTTTCACCCTGACGGAGGTTCTGCATCCGCACCAGTCCGTGGCCTTCTACATTGCGGCATTTGAAATAATTGTTGTTGTTTCTCCCCCCCACATTCCCGAAGACTTTGGCTACCTTGCGGCTTTTTTTTTTTTTTCCAAGTCAACATTTTGAATGCCTCCACGTGATCTCGGTCGAGTTCCGTTGGACTCCGGAGGCTGTTCTGGTTGTTTCAGAGCTTTTTGCGTGTGACGTCTGCGATAGGAACATGAAGTATTTATCGGCGTGTAATGCTGAAAAACAATGAAGTGAGGCGGAGGGAGGGATGGGATGGGTTACTTATTCATGTGACGGAAACGCAGCTGACTGACAAACATGCTAAGGAAACGTGTCCGCGACTTAGCCTCCGGTACATCGGCGGCTACCGTTAGACACCCGACGTAGACCGTGTTGTAGCATTGGAACAAAACACATTTGGAAGTATGAAGTCATTCTCCTTCAAAATCTCGTTCTGTCTGGTTACATTTTTAAATATGTTTCCACCATAATACAAACAAACCACAATACCCCCCCCCCCCCGAAAAAACCCACCACTGTTACTCAGAAAACCTGTTCCAGCATAAAGGGATACAATTCCTCTATTTTATCTAACCTCATAGTTGAAAAGGATGACTTAAAAAAAAAAAGCAACGAGAAGGAATCATTAAGGTGTAATTAAGGTGTAATTACACCTACCTAGAAAGCACTTTTACCGTCTCGCGCAGCTCGTAAAAACTGAATGTACTTCCACGTTGCCCCCAGAGTGCACAGAAAAACTGGAAGGACGAAACCTCGTAAATTTGCGGAACTTTGCATGTCCTCAAAAAGTGCACACGGTGCGTCTGTTAGTCTTGCACAAGAGTTTTTTGTTTACAAATAATTTTTACCTAAAGATGATTGCTTGCTGGGAAAACATGCCATTTTTTTTTTTTAACTTGCTGTTCGCGAATGACGGCTTTCAGCCGCTTCAACATGTCCGCAGTTGAGTAGATAAACGGAAATATAATATTTGGGCACTGTTGTCATGAAGATGTCCGGCGGTCATTGTGACTCCACCCACTTGAGCGGTTTTGCGGGTAGACCGAGTGGGCGTGCGAGAAGCGAGGCAGGCGAGCGGTGAGCCGATCGCGAAAAAGCAGCTTGCCACAACTTATCCCGGTCGTCGTCTGCTCGCCGGGCATTTTATGATTTTTGTTTTTTTTTTTTTTTTTTTGCTGCTCTTCCTTGGTCACGCCTTTCTTTGTGCGCACTTAACCTTTTCTCTGCCTCCTCGCCTCCTTTTTTGCTCGTCGCTCACTTCCTGTGATGCCAAACGTGCGGTCGGTACAAAAGACAGGATGAGGAAGCTTCTCCCAAGTTTTCTTCCAAGAGCGTCGAACGCCGCGGGAATCTTGACACGCCGCCGTCTTTTTCGGTCTTCTGGTCAGAGGCCACACAATGAGTGATGGCAAAGAGGGAGAGCCGTCCAACTTGAAATGAATCATCCAGGCCTTATCTGAGCCGCTTATGCTCACAAGGGTGGCGGGAGTGCCGGAGCCCGTCTTCGGGCAGGAGGCGGGTTACTCCCAGAACATCGAGACAAACAACAGATCGCGCTCACAATTTAGAGTCTCCGGCGAATGCACGTTTTGGGGACGTGGGAGGAAATCTGAGCGCCCACCCGCAGAAAAAAAAACCCACGCAGGCACGGGGAGAACGCGCAAACTCCGCACAGGCGGGGCCGGGATTTGAACACGGGTCCTCACAACTGTGAGGCCAGCGCGCTAGCCCGTCATTCATCAGCAGCTTAGTCACAGCAATATAATGAAATAAATGTTATGCAATTACAAGGGCTCATTTTTACAGTACCGCCACACACAACAAATGGTTCTCCTGCCCCCCCCCCCCCCCCATTACGGACGAGGCGCGGGTTCTCTTGTCTCCAGAGCAAGAGCAGTTTGACTTTATTTTCGTTTGACTGCTATTGCTAGCGGCGGATCGTTGGCTCAGCTGTGAAGCGTCGGCCTCGCAGTTGTGAGGCCCAGGGTTCGATCCCAGTCCCGCCTGTGTGGAGTTTGCATGTTCTCCCCGTGCCTGCGTGGGTTTTCTCCGGGCACTCCGGTTCCGAGCGCAGCTCTTTGTCTCGATTTGGTCTGCGATTGGCTGTCGACCGGTTCAGGGTGTACCCCGCCTGCCTCCTGCCCAATGACAGCTGGGATTGGCTCCAGCGACCCTCGTGAGGATAAGCGGCTAAGAAAATGGATGGATGCTATTGTTAGCTTCTTATTCCACTTGTCGCATTTGGCAAATATTCCTTAAAATGATTCCTGTATGTGTATAATCTATGTTTTATAATGGCAGGACTTCAAGTGAGCAAATTTAGTTGTAGAGCGCATTTCATACACGACGTGAGTCAATGCGCTTTACGTGATGAAAAGCAAAAATATGAGATACAGTGAAAACAAGGAATAGCACTGAAAAGCGGAAGTACTGCAGAACGCCGGGCTTCCAGACGAGATCGCCTTGCGGCCTCTAAAGATGAGTTCTTTTCTTTTCCTCCCGACGCCACGTTTTGCAACGCACGACAGATGGCGTCGTCGCAACGATTGCGTCGCGCCGATCTATTTTTCATGCGATGTAAACGGCGAGGCTGAGAGGAGATGAGGTCACGCCGGCGGAGCTGATTGGAGACATCTTCGGAGACCTTTGCAGCCGCCATGCCAGCAAAAACTGCATCGTGATCGGAAAGCGTGCAATACGGTGTACCCGTCTGCAAGTTTTTCGCAGCAATGGCGAGATGGGGAGCGATTTCATTTGATCTCACGGCCCTCGTTAGGGTCACTGTTACATTCATTTGTTTGCATTTCATGTATTTTTATTTGATTTCAACTTTTACGTATTTTAAAGCCCGTGCAATTTTTTTTTTTTTTCGCTCTCCGACGTGTTTCATTGATGCAAAACGTCATCGCGCTAAGCGTTTAGCTGTCAGTGGGCATATTCATGCCCATCTGTTGTTTAGCGGCAACACCAGGAAGTGTCAGACCGCTCTGAAGGTCCGCGCAAAGTCACGTCCGCGTGCGGCGCTTTTGCGCTCGGCACGTTGACGTGTAGCAGATGGACTCAGGCGTGCGCCACGCCCCGCCTAAATCCCCCCAAAACGTCTTGAAATGTACACAAAGTGGCAATGTCGCAAGAGCACTGACTAGACTACAGCTGGTTAGCCATAGTTTGAGTTTGGGGGTCTTTGGATGAGGAGTCGGCACATGTTAGCCTTGAAAATGACAACTTTTATCAGTTAATAAAGTTGTACGTCTTCCCCTCGTGATTCAGGAAAAAGAGTGCGTACATTTGTGCACTGGTGAAGGTCTGAAGCGCTCATTTTTTTCTTCTAGCTGCTTTGAATTTATCGCCCTTCGGACGGTGCCCCAATGATGTAGACCAAACTTGAAGGATTTTGTGACTTCGGGCATGGGGGCAACAGTCCAGAATCCGATCGGCGCGTGATGTCGTCTTCTCTCGCGAGCCAGCGAGTAGCTAGCTAACCGACGCGATTGCAATTCCCGTTTTCAAGTTTTGTCCGTAAGTTGAGCAAATGTGAAGATCTGCCGACGTGCAGTTTTTTCAGACGGTTTGAATTTACTGCACGTCGGGTCTCTTAAAATACCTCGGAATGCATAATTTAACGCGTTTGTGCATTTGGGCCTGTGCCTTTTGTCATGTTCCATCCATCAAAGTCATTCCTTTTAGACTTAATTCATTTTGCTGCTACATTCCACCACGCAAACGCATGCCGCATACGAGTCGGTCGGATGTTGTTTTATACGTTCCTCATTCGGAAAAAAAAAAAAAAAAAAACCCTCAGGTTCTGAGCAAAGACACCAGCCATTTAAAATATATATATATATATATATATATATATATATATATATATATAATTTTAGCAAGTTTGGCTTTTGGAAAAAAAAAAAAAAAAAAAAATCTTGTACTCAAACTTTAGGCACGCTTGCTAGCATAGCGTACACAAGAAGTCAGCTGACCCGTTTTCAGTAACGTTGTGCATCTTGTGGATTGTTCATCGATTATCAGTTTCAAAGTTGATGAAAACAACAGGAAAAAAACAAACTAAGTATCTTCTCACATTGCGATGTCTGCAAACTTAATTTCACGTCAGTTCATTGTTGTTTCTTTCTGCTTTGTTGTAGTTTTTGTAAAAATGGCTGCCTTAGCTTCTGGCGCTATCGGCGATTGCGCTGCAATGGCCGCTATCGGCAGTGGCTCGATTGCTATTCTTATCGGAGCTGTCACTATTGTCACTGGCTGTATTGCTGTTCCCACGACTGCCACATTTGCAGTAGCCGTCTTTTGCTATTGTTGCTAACTCTGCTGTCGCTATGGGCGTTTTTGCCACTGTTATCAGCGCAACTGTAGTCTTAAACGCAATACTTGATACAAGAAGAGTTCCGTTGGACCGGTCAACACAGTCGCAGTCAAGGTGAGGTTTTTGTGTTGTGTCCAAGGCCTTTCTTGTAAAAGGCTAGCGGATATTTCTCAAACGGAGTGCATTTTCTGATTGCCGAGGCTCGCCGGAGCAGGCCCGATTCTGTCTGGGTGATTTACAGTCCCGCCGCCGCCGCGTCGTCGTCGTCGTCCGCCAGCCCCTTCAGACACTTGAAGCTTGGGGAGGAGTGGGTGGGGTCTATGTCCCGGATGAATCATTAGCAAGTGTTTACGTGCTAACACGCGCCATTGTGTAGCTGTCACGGCCGCACATGAGAGTAAGCGCTCCACAACAGACAGGAAAAGCTCGCCGTAGCGGCGTCGGCCGTTTCGTTTGGACGAGCTCGCGGAGTCAGTGACAGGCCGGCGAGAGTCATGAATTATTTGCTACGCTAGCGGCGAGCTCGTGTAAAGTAATGGACCGTAACGCTGACAGCAAGCAAATCAATACAACGGCGGCAGCCTTTGCTCTCCATCTATGGACACCGCGTCCGACACGTACACTTCGAAATACGACGCAAAGTACAGCTACAATCATGAAATTCATATCTCGCTCATAGCTTCAAAAGATAGATGCTTTTGTTTTTTTGCAGCATTGAATATGCACTTCATACAAATTCAATGGTTGGAAAAATAGACAAATACATTAAATATTATCTATCTGGAAAACAAATTGTTTTTATTTTTTTTGTGATATGTATGATTATCATCTGGGTGTAGTACCGGATTTTTTTTTTTTTTTTCCCCCACATTGTTGAAACTTTTCATAAGGTTTGCTTATATGACTTTTTGTATGACCTGTATACTATACTGTATTTTATGTTGTACATGAAACAAAAAGATTCAAAGTATATTATAAGGGAATTACATTGTGACGATATTTCTCCGCTGGGAGCGATTTTGCCGACGTCCATTTTGGACGAGGTTCCCTGTGAGAGGCTGCGCGGAAACAGCAAAGCTGCATCTGCCGACTTTTCACCACTGAGGCCCAAAATATGATGAATATTCAACACAATCCCATTTTTTTTCCTTCTTTTTTTAAGATCACAAGGCACCTGAGATCAACGTGCGCTAACAACTTAATCTCGGAGACGGACGCCTCTTGGGCTTGCAAAAAGATGAAAAATAAACGAGCGCAGCCGCAGATTGTACAAAGTCTGCCGTGCGTCAAATACATATTTACATAATTCTTCTCCCCCGTTTTGCTGACACGGACACTGGGTGGCATCGGATTGAACCTCCTCTCAGTCATTTATTTTTCATTTCTTCACATGTATATGCAATTACGCTTACGTAATGCAAACGGGCTTAACGAGCTCGAATGAAATTCAGAAAATTAAAAACTCCCATTTTCTGAAGTATTCAAATATTCAGAGAGTACCAGCTGCTTTTTCTTCTCTCGCGCATTCACGTGAATGCGGTTTGTCATTATTCTCCTGCTTTATTGTAATAATCTTTGTGTGTGTAAAATAATGAAAGCAAACTTCTTTTGGATACCATATTACGGTGGAATCAATATTTGTGATCCCGTCTCTCGTATGCAGTCTACTGTATTAATCTTTTTCTGTCGAGCGTACCTCACGAGCGAGTGGCGAGCGCACGTCCGCAACAATGGCTCCTCGGCGCGGCCTTGCTCGTATTGAGCGCCGGTGCCGCGACGCCATCCCGTCGTTTCTTTGGGAACGGAGGGAGGAAGGAGTGGGCCCGCTCGGGAGTGGGAGGGATGTTGGACGACAGAAAGAAGAAAGAAGGTATTGCGATATGTGAAGGCTTTACGTAAGCGCCGCGTGATTGTGGGCCAATCCGGCAAACGCAGATGATTGACGGCAATCAATCGGGCGCATTCACTGAGCTCGAGTGTCAAGTGCCAGCTAGCAAAAACGTGCTTCTGCTTTGCTTTGCTGGCACGTGTTCGGCTGCCATAAATGGTGTGTACCGTCTACTTATTTTTTGTCAGGTGGGCCGTGTTGGGAAATTCTCCCATGACTTGTATTGTTTTTGTTTTGAAGCGCTGTGTTGTAAATATATTTTGAGCGTCCCACGGTTCGTCTGGAAAAGCAGCGAGCAACAGCGGAGAGGCTCTCGGAAAGCGCTACTTCCCGTGATGCACTGCAGCCGTACACAAAACACAGATGGACAGAAAGTGCTTTGATGCTGTAAACGCGAGATTTGCCAAATATGCAGTATTAATATGACAGAAGATGCATAATCTGATGCTGATCTGGTTCACCGTAAAGGCCGCCATTCATTTTTGTGAGTTTAGCCGATGTTTTGTTCTGAAATATTTTTTCTTCATTTCCCAGGAAATTCATAGCTTCGTTCGTTCGTAGCTTCTAAATTCTTCGCCGTACGAGGGCGAACCCAAATGCAGGACTTCGAGGCAGAGGCACGATGTTCAGTGTAGTTTATTCCGGAAACTGGGTCATACGCGGTGTAGCGTTCCGACTGGCAGAGGTACAGAAACGCCAGGCTAGGCGGGATCCAAAAGACACGCAGCGAGGTCCGATGACTATGTGGCAAACTAACAACTCAACAGGACAGAATTCAAGAAAAAGGCACCGAATGGCTGTGACGAGGGTTACTCTAACTTACACGTAGAAGCGAAGAGTCCCACAGGCAGTGAATGCAACTCACGAACGCAAAGCGACGAACTGGCCCGTCTAATTCCAGTCCCAATGTGAAACAGCTGCGAGCGGTGATTGGGTGTCACCGCCCAGAGGAGTGGCCTGGCCACGCCCCTCTTGGCAGTGCCCAAGCCTTGCTCATGACAAGTAGTGTGCGCTCATTTCATAATTTCCCTTCTGACACTGGAGCAAACCATCATTCAAAATGTGGCAAAATGATGAATACGCACTAGTTAGAAATGTGTAAATGCTTTTTCCATGTTGGCTACAAACAGTAGCATAGATTGCTCTGGAGTTCCTCAGAGAGCTGTCATCGGGCCCCTTTCATTGGGAAAAAAAATAAAGAGCTCTTGCTGCTTCTTTCCAAAGGGGGCGCAATTTTTTTTTTTTTTTTAATCTCATGTACGTGTACACCTACTACAGTTTGTGAATCCCAGCGAAATGGTCGCATCTTCCTATTCCATTTTGTTTCGCATCCTTTCAATGTTATTATTATTATATATATTTTTTTTATTATTCACACTTTTCACGCGTCAGCTCCTACTTTGTATGGAATTGACCGTTTCAAAAATACAGTAGAGAAAAGTAATTGTATTGAAATGAAATGACATGAACTTCAATAAAACGGCATTCATTGAAATGAATGACGAAATATCCTGTATCAAATTAAAATGAATAAAATAATGTTTGGGGAAAAAAAAAACCCCTAAAAGATGTTTTAGTTGCGGCTCGGTATCGGATATGCGAGGTGTTGTTATTTATTTTATTTTTTTTACATTTTATGACAAAATAAGATGCCATCTTGTATTTTGCCCCAAGCAACAGCTTAACATTTGATCAATCTTATGTGCGATATTTACTGTATTTAAAGTCAGTTAAAAAAAAAATGAGAAAAAAGATCCTGTCTCGACTGCATCATAAATGAGCAAATTTGTCGAGCCTTTCCAAATCTCAACGGGTTCATGAATCAGCCCCAATTTCTTTTTGGACTAACGAGAGCTTGTGAAATGCATCAAATGCTGCACCGTTGGCCCATGATGCATTGCGGCGTTGTTCCGAGGGACGCCATCGCCTTCGCCGCGTAAGACTTGGAGACGACGTCGATCGATCTAATAATCCAAGCGCATCGATTCCGGGCGACATTGCCCATTTGTCAGCGTCTTAGCATTTTCTTTCCGCATCTTATGCTGCACGCTAGCTAGTCCTCGTCACATCTACCCCCCCCCCACCCCCCCCATCGCAACAAAGCTATTTTGGGGGCGTCGGCTGCCGGCCGAAAGGTCAACCTGCGTGTCGGACGTGGACAGGTCTGACACAATGGCTGGAAATGATCAACACGCAACCTGTGGGAAGTGCACTTGGCTCACTCGCATTTTTACATCCTTCTGTGCAAAGATTTTGTATTGTTGTTTGTGGGACTTTATTGTGTGCGTGTGGTAGAACTCAAATTGTTTTTGTTTACTTTTTCCTCGCTCGTTTTGCATTGTTCACGTGCCACTTCCTGCTACGATAGTTATGTCTCGGTAAACCACAACCTGAATAAAAACGGGCCCTGTGATTGGCTGGCGCTTAGGCTCCTGCAACCCTTGTGAGCATAAGAGGCTTAGAAAATGGATGGATGGATGGGTGTATTTATAAGATAACTATTTTTTCAAAGATTAGTACAGGAGCATCGAACTCATTTTTGTCACCGCCGCGTTTCCCTCAGAGGGCCGTTATGGGTGTGAAACCATGAAAATCTTTCAGATCGTCTTCATATTTGAGCACGAAATTTATGAACTAGTTTAGGAATCAGAAATCAAGGGGAATATGCTTTTCAACTATGCTTGCAATGATGATTTGTGACATGACAATTTGAAATGTTGGTACGGATTGGACCAAAATCATGGAAGTTTATACACCTGCTTTGCCTCGGAGGGCCAAATAAAATCACGTGCTGGTCCGGATCTGGCCCCCGGGCCTTGAGTTGGACACGTATGGTTTAGTAAGTAAAATTCGTTTTTACATTTATACATATATTTTTTTAAAGCACAGTTTATACAGTAATTAATCAAGGACTGTATATCTCATTCTGATTTACATAAAAGTTTGACTCCAATGTTTATTTGCAAATGAATAATATTATCGTTAAGATCCAGCAATATAAGCAATTTGCACGCGATTTTTTTTTTTGTTTGTTTTTGTTGGTACAATAATTGATTTTGCCAAGGATGAGGATTTTATTAGATGCTCTTTTGCATTATGCCCAAATGACCCACATAATGTTGACCTTTGGAAAAAAAAACAAACTTTTTTTCCTTCAATTTTCAGACAAAAATGGATTAATCTCGAGGACAATATTCCTTGATGTCTTCAATAAACATTTGGTCTCATTTCGACTGCAAGTACGATCCCCGCACATTCTAAATATGTCGTGTTTAAAAGTGTGATCGATTCTAAAAATAGCAGATCCGGGAGCCAACGGCGTGGCCAACCTTTGACCTTTGGATGCGGGCTTCCTCGTGGTCCGTCACGTAAAATTAGTCGAGCGTGCGCGCCAGCAGACACTCGGCGAAAGGACGTGGCGGCGCGGCGTCGATGCTACTTTCACGGTATCCGCCGTCTTAAGGACTGGAGCGACCGTTGGGGGGGGGGGGGGAGAGGTTATGACATCACTCCTCCGCCTCATCGTGGCCGTCTGCAAGTCGGCTTCCGTTTCGACAAAGTTTGCACGGTCGAGTGGTCGCCTTATTATTATTATTGTTTTTAAAGCATTTCAGCATGAGGCGGCACCTGGGAAGCGTTAGCCTCACAGTTCTGAGGTACCGGGTTCAATCCTGGACCCGCCTGTGTGGAGTTTGCGTGGCTTTCCTCCGGGTGCGCACACGCGTATCCTCCCACATCCCAAAAACAGGCAACATTCATTGGACACCCTAAATTGCCCCGAGGTGCGATTGTGAGCGCGAATGTTGTCTGTCTCGATGTGCCCTGCGATTGGCCGGCGACCACTTCCGGGTGTAACCCCGCCGACGTCCCAATGACAGCTGCTCCAGCACTCCCGCAACCCACGTGAGGATTAGCGGCCAAGGAAATGGATGGAAGTAAATATCTGCCACAAGGATTTTCATTTGAAATGGAAAGTGATGACATTTTCAATAATTGTATTTCGGTGTAACTTTTCAATGTTTACAATTCACTGTCTGAAATTCAGAGGATAAGCGGCTAAAAATGGATGGATGGATTATGTTTGTGTTGAGCGCAGTGCGATTTTTCTTGAGAAAAAAAAAGTTTGCTTCGTGGCATTTCAATTCATCGTCACGGGGAATGCTGATTATGGAATTTAACCGAGTTACATAAAGAAAATGCACTCTGGGGGTCGGGGGGAGGGGGGGGGGGTCTGGTTTTCTTTTCTTTTCTACTTTCTCCAGCCTGGCATTTGAAGAGGGGGTGTGCAGACTTTCTCTGCCCCCGGTACGGCATGGCCGCCCAGTCCGGCCGTCATTCTTCATCAACCAGGAAGTCGTCTGCTAAATATTTTGGATGGCGCACAAGCGACTGCAGGCTTTTGGATTTTCTTTCGTCGACGGTCCAAAATGTCTGTGAAATTCCAAATTACGGCCCGAGTCAGTTCCAGGCTTCCTTTTCATCTGCTTGTCACGACCGTGGAATCTTCATCAAATGATTGATTGACAGATGAGCTCAAGAGATTCAGAGCGGACTCTCATTACCGGAAGTCCGTTCGAGAAGTGTTCACGTGTGTGACGTGACCCGTTCGGAACCGCGTGAAAAGCTTCCGCCTCGTTTCGTCTTTCTCTTTGTTTTTTTTCCCCCTTTTTTCATTTGTTCCCGTATTTTTTTTTTTTTGCTCCCAGGATGCAATTGAACGGCAACGTGCAGTTTTCTGCCTCCACGGGATATTTGTGATGATGGATGTTTAATTCATGGTGTGGCTCCACGCCGCGTTGCCCCCCAGCAAAGTGGACTTGATGGCTTTCCATTTGGAGATTGCCCCCCCCCCCCCACCGCCCCTCTTTTTGCTTGTTTCGCCGCTGAAGTCGAGCACGAGGCTCGAAGGGGAGGGAGGGGGGCAAAAGAGGGAGCCAAGCATGGCCCCGGGAGTGTGAGTGTGTGAGAGCGCCTGTCCCGCACTGCCCTCTAGCGGCCGCATTTAAGAACCGCACGTGCGGCAGCTCCGGCACGTGATGGCAGCGCAACGTCCCAGTTTTTCTTGAGCCGAGGCACAGATTTTGCATGACAAAAAGATCCACCACCCCCCCCCCCCCCAAAAAAAAAAAAAAAAAAAAAAGCCCACACCAAAGTGTCAAATCTGAGCCTGTTAAGGATAAAAACTCGACTTTTGCTCTCAACGATGCGACGATGACAAAACACGTTCAGGAGCAACCAGATGATGAATTGAAGCCAACTTCAGTGGCTGCACTTTTGGGGGTTGCGCCCACCTGTCGGCGTTTGCCCCTCCCACCTCCCTTGTGTTGACCAATCAGCTCCATCCGGCCACGCGCGTCCTGTCCAGGTGTTTCTCGCGGTCTCGTTAGTCCCAAAGTGGGGTCCACGGACCCCCAGGGGGTCGGTGATATGATGAGGAAAAACCGAAATCGTCTGGAATTGCCCTTTCCGGTGTTGAGCCGCGTTTTGATTTATTGTGCAAAAATAAAAAGCAAGAGCAGCTGAGCCACTAAAATGAGGTATGAAGGGCATTGCTGTGTCCAGCGCTACATTATTGGCGAAAGTTGAGGTTGGGGGGTCCGGGGAGCTTTTTGAACGACTCATCGGGGGTCCGGGCCCAACGTTGACTATTTTGGAAGTCGTTTTGGAAAATGAAATCCTTTTTGAGATTCCTCGACTCCTGAATCAGGACATTCTTAATATTAATGATTGGATTTGCCTTTTTTAACCACTAGTGGCGGAATGTTGGGCCTCGGCGCCAACTCCACGTATACACTTGTCATTTGCACCTGTTTTGAAATCTGCGCAAGCCGCCGCGGCCTTCCCAGAGGAAGGTCGAAGCGCTGACTAAGCCTTCACGACGGGACGTCCGCGTTCTGGAGATAGGACCGGAATCCAGATGACGGGCCTTTGGCTCTGCTTCCCGAGAAACGCGGAGCGCTGGCGCCGTGAAAGGTTTCAAGAGGTTTGGGGCGAAAGGGGGCGACTGTCGCGCTTCGATTCTCGTGTAAAAGTCACGTGACAAACTCCTACAAAACAACGTTTTAAACGTTTGAAGTCCAACGACGGGACAGAAACGCTGTGAGAAGAAAGTCGAGTCGTCGTGAGGAAAAAAAAAAGTTACGACGTGACGGTGTTCATCCAGAAATCGTGGCGTGCCGCAAATATACGGGCTAGTGCAGATCTGCTGATTGAAAGTGTGGAGAAAACTTCTTGTTGTGATTTGTTGTGTTTGTGAAAGAACTTGGTTCTACTTTTTCAGTCCGTCTTAAAAATATGACTTGAAGTCGTCATTTTGTGACTGCGTCGCTTGGTAAAATTCTCAGGGTGCAGCGAGAAGTTGTTTGCTTAATTTCAGCAACGTCAGTCCCTTCTGAACACGAGCACATTCTAAGGAATTTACCGGAAAGCCCACAAAAACGTGGTGCAGGCTTGCAGACACAGGATGTTAAATTTTAGTGGAATTAGAATTAGTGGAGCGCAACAATCATTAGCGGCCCACCGGCAGATCAAGAAAGCGATCTCTCGCCCAAACTAGTGGGCGGAGTGTGCCGGAACACGAAGCCACTGACGCGTTTGTCTGGCAAAATGGCTGCTTGTGCTTATAATTTATACTTTCCTTGGATTGTTTGAACGGATGAACGTGGCACCTCCAGCCATCTGGAAATTGCACCCAAGGATGAAATAGACTTGTGCAAGTCAATGCTTGTCATCCTAATATCTTGCGCGATTTCTTTTGACTTTCACACGATGTTACAAAATTATGTATCTCAGCTTTATTAAAAGTCCGGTCCTTGTGTTGTTGTCACGAGGTAACTGAGCATTTCCACCGCTTCCCCCAAATCACGGTCACTATTTCTGAGGTGCCCTCGCTGCGTTTCATTAGCGTCGCCGCCGGAGGGCCACCCCCGCCCCACGCTCGGCTTCAATCTTCTGCCGTTCGACCGGCCGGCGCTTCGTCACGCTCCCCGGACGGCGACAAATTGCAATCTGGCTCACCGTAAGGCCCATTTGAGGTCGCCGGCAGCCATTAGGCGAGACGATGAGCTCGGCGGCGAAAGGTTAGCGACCTGTGGTGGCGGCGACGTGAGCTCACGCCGTTTGCTCTCGAGTGAATGCGGTCGGAAAGCTTGCAAAACGGAACGTTTGGACTCTTTCCCCGTCACGTGCACATCGTTCAAACGCCGTTTTGGTTCATTTGAAAACGGCGACGTCACCAAATGCAAAGGATGAACGTCGTCGTGTCGTCAATTTTTGTGGCGGGACCGCATTGAGGGGAGGATTTTATTGCTGTTAAAGGGGAAGACGCTGCCAATTCTTTTCCATCCAGATCGTTTGTGAATCGTCCATCTTGATCAGATTTCAACTGACACGTCGAAGCGTGCATGCGTCGTTCGTGTCTGCGTTTTGACTCAAACTTGTCATTTAACGGCTTCTAATTGGTCGTAAAGTGCCGCCCCAGCGTCGAAGCTGACACGGGCTGCGTTTTTCTGTGCCCGAACGTGAAGATTGCACGTTTTCGCTGGGCCACACCTCGGAAGCAAATGAAGGCAAAGTGCTCACGGGGGTCAACTGTCAAGTTGAGCGTAACCTCGTTAGCGCCGAGCCGAGGCGCTATAAATGCCGGCGTTGGCGATGGCGAGCGAGGCTCGTGGCGAAAGGCGGCTTTTGGAATGGGACCGGCATGGAGACTCGCGCGTTTACGTGCAGGAGGAAGAAAATTGGAGGTACGTACGTGTGCGTCTTCGAAACTTTGGTGCAAGTAGCAAGTTTTCTCTCGTTCTGGAACGTTCCAGTGCCTGGAAGTGTGGAATTCCATCTTTTGAACAATAACGATGATACTTAGGATAGCGTTCGATAAGTCTGCTGTCAGCATATTTATCTTGTGTCCGGGTTTTGGATCCTTTCACGACATCCGGCTCCGAATGCAGCTAGGACCCAAACGGACGCAGCTTCGAATCCCTCGCTCGACACACAGCAAATGGGCAAAAACCGGAGCCTGCCACGCCCGAGCATTGTATGCGGGCGTCGTACTTACAGTCGTCATTCGGGTGCCCCAAGGGAACGGGGGCGTCCGCATCAGCGTCCGGGACCGCAAAGATCTTCAGTATTAGCGTTCGTCGCGTCCAAAAGTCTCAATTTGAGTGAGTCTATCAGAAAATGGACTAGTCCATTGCGCGAGAAGGGAGGGAGGAGCACTCGAAATAATTGCGATGGATTCAACACTTTAAGAGCAGTTTATTCTTCCGTTTTAGTTGTGCGGGGGTCCATAAAATTTTTGGTGCCCCCAGGCAATCGTCTGTTTGCCGGACGTTTAGTCCTCTCCTGAACGTGACGCTTTGGAGGTGACGGAACTTGTGAGCATTCTCGACAGCAGCGAACAAATTTGATTATCGGCAATCACGCAAGTCGCTTTTGAAGCAGTCGACGTTTGACGGCCGATGGGGTCTGCCTTGCAGTCTTGGTGTTCCCCTCTTCATGTGTTTCTCTTCCCAGCTTTGCGGACCAACAAGTCAAACGACGTGCTGGGCACAAAGTGGCAACTTCTTCTACTTGTCTGTAACATAATAGCCAAATGCTGCTTCACCCTGTTTTCGTTGGACTCTGGACTCGGACTCGCAGACACCCTAAACAATCCCACCCCTGTCTAGAAAAAAGAGCAAATGTCAGCAAAGCCCACCGGGCTGATTGACTGATTTCAGAGCCTGGAAGTACCACATAGTGCAGGTGCCCACATCCTCACTTGTTGCTAGACTGAATTCACGCCTCGCAACAACTTATGTCAACACAAATTTGAGGGCCTTGTTGTATTTCTGGTTCCCCTCAAACTATAAAACCACGGAAATGCTTCGTAGTCCCATGAAATTATGACATTTTAGAGTGTTTGTGTCCATATGTTGTGTTTACAGTTAATATTTGCATCGGATTGTTGGAACAGATGAACGTGGCACCTCCAGCCGACTGGAAATTGCACCCAAGGATGAAATAGACCCGTGCAAGTCAATGCTTGTCATCCTAATATCTTGATCGATTTCTTTTGACTTTCGCATGATGTTACAAAATTATGCATGAATAAATGCTTGCAGTATCTCAGCTTTATGAAAAGTGGCAAAATATGTCCCGTTTTGCTGCGGCGTTTCGCAAGAAACTTGAAGTCGGTGGACGGGATTTTGCTTTGGCGCATGAAATGATGTGATGTGTTTGGCCATATGTGGCCCGCAGGCCTTCAGTTTGACACCGGTGTAACCTGCTCATCTTCTTGGTGGCCTTTAATTGGGGCCGTGCTTGCCGTGTTGTCAGGCGCAGTTGTCACAAGAGGTCAGTTTCCGCTTGCTTGCCTGCGCGTAGTTCTCGCTCGTCCCTTATTATTATTATTATTATTATCATTTTTATTTTTATTCATGTCTAAAAGCAAGCAGAGCGTCGCGCCGGTGGCTTTGATTTTTCCGGGTCTCTGGTCCTCCCACACCGCGGCTCTGTCACGGTCTGACAGTGTCCGCTGCTGGTCGCACCCGTTTACTGCAGCCGCCGGTCCACGCGGCGTCACGGTCGCAACACGTCTTCAGTGGCCAGCGAGCCGAGCGGAGCCTTTGCTGTGAATTTCCACGTATTTGATCGGCCACGTTCAGCTTGATCTTAGTTTTCCCAAAGCACATCGAGCTCAGGGACGAAACACAGTATTTCCTCCGATGAAGATGGATGGATGGATGGATGGATGGATGGATGGATGGATGGATGGATGGATGGATGGATGGATGGATGGCTAGGAAAGAAAACTCAGATGCTCGTCTGTCAGTTCCTGACATCTAATAATAGTACAGCTGGATTCAACAAGTGTACGTGGAAAACCCCCGGGGGGGGGGAAGCACACAACACACACGCACGTACACTCCCACGCCCCACCCCCTCCCTCTTTGAAGCCTCCAGCTTTTAATTACAGCCGCGAACAGCAGATGGCCCTCTTGAGGTTGTATTTGCTTGCCCGTTATTTGCTCTTCACTGTGCGCGAAATAGGATAGAATAGGATAGATAGATAGATAGATAGATAGATAGATAGATAGATAGATAGATAGATAGATAGATAGACAGACAGACAGACAGACAGACAGACAGACAGACAGATAGATAGATAGATAGATAGATAGATAGATAGATAGATAGATAGATAGATAGATAGATAGATAGATAGACAGACAGATAGACAGATAGATAGACAGACAGACAGACAGACAGACAGACAGACAGACGGATAGATGGATAGATAGACAGACAGACAGACAGACAGACAGACAGACAGATAGATAGATAGATAGAGATAGATAGATAGATAGATAGATAGATAGATAGATAGATAGATAGATAGATAGATAGATAGATAGATAGATAGATAGATAAAGAATAAATCAGATAGATAGATAGATAGATAGATAGATAGATAGATAGATAGATAGATAGATAGATAGATAGATAGATAGATAGATAGATAGATAAAGAATAAATCAGATAGATAGATAGATAGATAGATAGATAGATAGATAGATAGATAGATAGATAGATAGATAGATAGATAGATAGACAGACAGACAGACAGACAGACAGATAGACAGACAGACAGACAGACAGATAGATAGATAGATAGATAGATAGATAGATAGATAGATAGATAGATAGATAGATAGATAGATAGATAGATAGATAGATAGATAGATAGATAGATAGATAGATATAGATAGATAGATAGATAGATAGATAGATAGATAGATAGATAGATAGATAGATAGATTTTATTTGTTATACAGATTTGGAAATTGTAGCATTTAAATTATATAAAATGTGACTAAGTAATCTCCTTCTTCTATTCCTTTCGGCTTGTCCCGTTAAATAATGATACAGTACAGTGAAAATGTATCTATTTTTTTAATTCAGCCATCAGTTTTTACTTTACTTTTAGTTAATAATCCAAAATGAATTCTAATACAGTATACAAGGGCAGCCAGTGAGGAATCCGAAGCAATTATTGCCCCCCCCCCAAAAAAAAAAAAAAAAAAAAAAAAAAAAAACCCATTCATACATTCACAGCTGTTCAGACACGTCCGAACGAGGAGCCGGCACAACTTCCGGTGTCTCCTCGCCGTTCGCATCGAGTTCCGGTGTGGACTTTTGGGAGTTGGTGCAGCGTTCGCGCGCGCAATTTGTCCGGCTGCGCGCACGTCACGCGCGCTGTTCCGGGAACAGCTCGTCGTCCCCCCCCCCTCCGCAGCGCGATTCGGACGTGTTGCTCCGGAACAAAGTTCGGGGCTTCGTCGTCGCTGCTTGGGTGCACGTGCACGAGCGTCACTTAAACAGCGGCGTGAACGCGCGAGCTCGGCTCACAGGAGGAGGAGGTTGGAAGGAAGGAAGGAAGAAGGAAGGAAGGAAGGATTGACGGTCGAGCCCGGCTGGTGAAAGGAAAAGAAGGGAAATGAAGCGCATTTGCCTCCCGGCACGCTTCTAGCCGCAACGGGACTTTTTATTGTCACTCCTTCCCCTCCGCTGTACGTGATACATACGGATACATTTTTTTAAATTCCAGGGAGCGTGAGTTCATCTTCCAGATTGTTTTTCTGTATTTTCATGCGGAATTACGCACGCCTTCCCGGATGATCCGCGCAGTTTTCTTTTCTTGAAATCATGTAGTGTTCGCACCGCGGTCGGGTCTTTTGCGCATTCTCGCCGATCAGCGACAAAGTGACATTTGACACTTGAGCTCGCGCCGCCGCCATGCCGGCCCAGTGACCCCGCGGCGGTCCCTCGCCCACACCGCGGCACCCGGCCATGGCCGCCGCCATCGCCAGCGGGCTGATCCGGCAGAAGCGGCAGGCGCGGGAGCAGCACTTGGACCGGCCCTCCGGCAACCGGCGCCGGAAGAGCCCCAACAAGAACAAGGGGCTGTGCAACGGCAACCTGGTGGACATCTTCTCGAAAGTGCGCATCTTTGGCCTCAGGAAGCGCAGACTACGGCGACAAGGTGCAAGTTGCGGCCGCTGGTTGATCGCGGCTCTTTTTTTTTTTTTTTTTTTTTGGGGTGCATGTGCGTGCGTAAAAGCGGAGAAAATCTTGCCGGGGGTGCGCGGAGGGGGGGGGGGTGGTTTGGTTTTTTTTCCCCCAGCACGTTTACTGCGCGTCGAGCGTGCGCTATTGTGCACTGTCCGCGTGGAAATGAGCCATTCTGCCACATTTTCATCATAGCATCTCAAAACTAGCATGTAGTCTTAAAATAAACATGTATGGATAACATACATGATAGATGAAAGTCGATGTAACTTCAGGTGTGCACCACCCGAACTACCAAGAAGTAAATTAAAAGCCGACTTCACATCGGATTGGTTGAGGGAAAGCCACAAACCACAATTATTAGTTACATTTTTTTTTTAAATACAGTCTCAGTGAGGGGTAGCGCTGCAATATCATCGAAGCAATATTTGCTCGGCATTCATTTCTCGATACTGCGATAAACAATACATATTGCCAGATAATGGTGAAATTGATATTTGGACGGGTGGCATCAAAACAATTTCTTTATCTGATCATTTCAATTAGTCACTGTTGTAACCATTTCAAAAGTAAGACTGAAGAACTGCTGCCCCGCCCCTTAATGGTTTCCAAATAATGTCTTTAAACGTTTTCCCATAGGCTGGTGTCGGCCATATTTGCGGAGTGTAAACATTATCCGGGAGTCGCCCGTGTACATTTTCATCTGGGGAAAAAAAAAAACAAAAAACATGCATGTATTTTATTACTCAGCTCTCACCTGTGCTTGCTCAGTTTTAGGGGAAAAAAAAAATGCTCAAAATGGCAGCGACAAGTCTGCATCTTTTTTGGGGAGGTGGGGCAAATCAATTATGTAAAGCGAAATCAAACGTGCAGACCATCAATGACATCAGTGATCTTGCATGTGGTGATGACGATCAGATCGTCGAGATTTGAATCATCTGCGGCAGCACACTTGAAGTGCGGCCCAAATGTTCTCCTCGCGGGATTCAAACGGCTTTTTCCTCCGGCCATCCGGGCTTCAAAATGGCAGCCGCGTATCCAAGCGCTCATCTGTTGTTGTCTGGAGACCGCCACAGTCATCGCGCCACAAACTTGACCCGCATTTTCACTCGCTTGCTGACTTTTAGACGGTAGTTGGAGTTATTTTTCCGTCATGCCGGAAAAAGGAACTCGCGTGAAATGAAAATCTATTCCGGGCTCAAACTTTGGCCGTCAATCAACTGCACGTGCAACGCATTTAATGCTGCGACCGTTCAGCATGACCAGTTAATCATCAGAGATTTAAATTCCATTCTTCAGATTCGGTAGGTCGTGCCATTCGTTTTTCCCATCCATTTACGTTGTGTTCCAGTTTATGAAATCCTTTTTGGCCCGACAATTAGCTTAGCATAAACTCATTCGGTCATTCATATCATTAGCTTAATGGCATAGTTGCCTAAGCCGTATTTCAAAGTATTCAGGAAACAATAACTCACACATACATTCATATTTTTATTTATATAGTAACTGCAGATTAAAAAATATTATACGAGGCTTGTGTTTGATCGTCGATCCACCAGATTATTTTGTGCTCCCCTTATAATGAAATTGTTCGCTAAAATTTCTCACGTTTTACTGGTTTCAGAAAATTTGGCTTGTCGCTAAAATGCTTGGCCATTTTTTTTGGGGTGTCACAGTTATTTTTTTGGCGTTTATCTCCGTGAAGATTTGGACGTGCACAAAGATCCTGATTTCAATCTCACTGAAAACTAATCAGTTTGAAGTTGTGCTTCACATTTCTGAATTTTACATCTTTTTTTCAAACGTCTTGGGAGAAACTTAATTTTGAGTTTGTTGACACACATCCACACGAATAGGTTAACGCGCTAAGGTGGAACTCGTGGTTGAAGGTGGACGGTTGGGCTAACAGCCACAGGAACAGGGTAATGCGAGACAAAGGCAGAACTCGTGATCACAGGCGGACAGTTGGCAAAACAGCCACAGGAACAGGGAAACGTCCTGAGGCTGAGATTGTGGTCAGAGGCGGACGGTTGGTCCGACAGGAACAGGCGAACGTCCTGAGGGGGAACTCGTGTTTGGAGGCGGATGGGTGGGCTAACAGCCACAGGAACAGGGAAACGTCCTGAGGCTGAGATTGTGGTCAGAGGCGGACGCTTGGTCCGACAGGAACAGGCGAACGTCCTGAGGGGGAACTCGTGTTTGGAGGCGGATGGGTGGGCTAACAGCCACAGGAACAGGGAAACGTCCTGAGGCTGAGATTGTGGTCAGAGGCGGACGGTTGGTCCGACAGGAACAGGCGAACGTCCTGAGGGGGAACTCGTGTTTGGAGGCGGATGGGTGGGCTAACAGCCACAGGAACAGGGAAACGTCCTGAGGCTGAGCTCGTAGTCAGAGGCGGACGCTTGGTCCAACAGGAACAAGCAAACGTCCTGAGGCGGAACACGCGGTTGGAGGCTGACGGTTGGGCTAACAGCCACAGGAACAGGGAAACACGAGACGGAGGCAGAAGTCATTGTCAGAGGCGGCCAGTTGGCCAAACAGTCACAGGATCAGGTGGATGTCCTGAGGCGGAATTCTTGGTTGGAGGTCTAAGGGGGAGGCCATCGACTCGCTTCAAATTTAAATTGGAAAGTGATTTTCTCCCATTTTTGTTTCCGCTTGACAGCCATCCAGTTTTTGTGACCAATTTTGTACTGGACTTTCTATTTTTTGTTCAATTTCAAATTAATTTGACGATAACGCTTGCATTATTTTAAATTGTGGAAGGCGCACAGCATAGAAACCATTTTCCAAGCAATGTGGGGGGGGGTTACGGATGGTGGTGGAAATTCTTCTGCCCCACATGCTTTGAGGCGTGTGTCAAATTTCAAGATCAGACAAATTTGAATGACTATAAGATGCGGTTCTTTGAAAAATTTTCTATTTTTCAGGGAAAACAAAAGAAAAACGCGGACAAGATGTACAAAAAAGAACAATTTGAGAAGGAGGCAAATACATTTTTGTGGCACCGTGTGTGTTGCCATATCTCGCTGCACTTGAGTAATGACAATGATACGTATGTATGTTATGTTTTTTTGAGCACATCTGATTTTGTCTGCGAGCGTAACAATCACGCAGATATCGGTGTAGGATTAGCAACTTGTAAATGCGATTACACTCTCCGCACATCTGCAATCTCACTGATGCAACGATGATCCGGCTCATTTGAAGACGTAGATTATGATGGCGTGATGCCGCGTAGATTGGACCATTAGGTCCGATTCAGTGGTGCGCGTTTCCTTCCCGGGCTAAGACAGCCGCGACCTTCCCGATTCTCACTTAGAAGAAGTTCCTGCATTTTGAAAATTATCTATCTATCTATCTGTCTGTCTGTCTGTCTGTCTGTCTGTCTGTCTGTCTGTCTGTCTGTCTGTCTATCTATCTATCTATCTATCTATCTGTCTATCTGTCTGTCTGTCTGTCTGTCTGTCTGTCTGTCTGTCTGTCTGTCTGTCTGTCTGTCTGTCTGTCTGTCTGTCTGTCTGTCTATCTATCTATCTTGATTTATTCTTTATCTATCTATCTATATCTATCTATCTATCTATCTATCTATCTATCTATCTATCTGTCTGTCTGTCTGTCTGTCTGTCTGTCTGTCTGTCTGTCTGTCTGTCTATCTGTCTATCTATCTGTCTGTCTGTCTGTCTGTCTGTCTGTCTGTCTGTCTGTCTGTCTGTCTGTCTGTCTCTTTCTCTCTCTCGTACACACACACACACACACACACACAGACATAGTGGAGGACTGGTGAGAGCCTCTGCCTCAGAGTTCTGAGGACCGGCGTTCGAATCCCCGCCCCGTCTGTGTGGACTTTTCATGTCCTTCCCTGCGCCTTTGTGGTTTTTCTTTGGGTGGGGCCGTCCGCTTTCCTGCCACATCCCAAAATATGTACGCTGCGTTCATCGAAGACTCGAAATTGCCCGATTGTGATTTCCAGCGTTCGTTTGTTTCTATGTGCCGTGTGATTGGCCGGTGACCCTGGCTCCTGCCCAAAGATAGCTGGGGTAGGATCCGGCGCTCCCGTGGCACCTTGTGAGGATAAGCGGCTCCGCAAATGCATGGACGGACGTATAATTTGATCGGTTATGAATCAAACCTTCTCCATTTTTCTGTGTCACTGCGACACATTTCTGTATCTGATCCATCAGCGGTGGTGAGAAAAGAGTGACTCATCATTGTGTTCTGATGTTAATTTGTGGATTTGGACTTGGTCGCCATGGGAACCATTCTGATACATCTCAGGGTGCGACAGGTCGCTCGTATCGGGCGGGTGGGCGCCAGCCGGCCGGCGGAAGGCCGCGACGGGTCTTCGCCGACGTCCGCCGTCGCTTCCTTTCTGCGATGGCGCCGGCGCCGCTGGAGACCCGATCAGCTTTCCTTTGTGGAGGGAAAAGTCACCAGATTGTTCCAATGTCATCAGCCAAGCCATCACCAGAAAGTGCCTTGGGCTGCGTGAAAAATAATAATCATCATTTTGTGTACTCAGCGGCCATGTTTTCTATTTTTCAGCCCGACACACACGCACGCACGCAGCCAAGTCAAGTCGAGCTCCTCGGGGGCTTCCTCGGCTGCGTGGCGCTGCCCAAAATCCAAACACACATTCGGTGGTTCCGAGAAATAACTTTGGGCTTTATTCGGTGGATTTCTTCAGCCGGCACCGCTCGTTCCCCCTCTGGTTGCAGTACACAAAACCGCCAGTTGGAGCGCCGTTGTCGCTCGGGCGACACCCCAGCCAAAATGTGTCTGTGTGAAAACGTGTACATTGAGTTTTTGCTCACCGTTGCCCTGTTCCTCCCCCCCCCCCGACCCCGCAGATCCCCAGCTCAAGGGCATAGTGACCAGGTTGTACTGCAGACAGGGCTACTACTTGCAAATGAATCCCGATGGCTCTCTCGACGGCACCAAGGACGACAGCGCGAATTCCTGTGAGTAGTCGGCTCCTTTTCAAAACTGTCGCGGTGTTTTTATATGGACATAAATCCCACAGCCTCACGTGACGGACGGACGTCTTCAGTCTTGGCCTTCTCCGTTTTAAAGCAACTCCACACAACCTCTGTTGTGACTTGCCGTCGTACAAATAAAACTGACTTGACCTGAACAGGCAAACAGGCAAACTCAGAATCACCCCCCCCCCCCCCACCCCCGTTGGCCAATCACAAAACAAAAACAAAACAAAATGTGACGTTGACGCCCAGTTCACGAGTTGGGTAATTAGCCAGCAGTGCAAGCGCAGGAACAAAACACTTGATGTCAAGTCGATTTCACACAGTATGTTGACGGCGGCGCCGGAACAGGACGTAGCAAAAACTTTTATGTCAGGCTCAATGGATAGGTTTCCGATTAGGCCGTCGTTGGTGTCATGGAGGTCAAAGAACACAGGTGATAGGTGAAGCGTGAAGTTTTTTGTCTATCGTTAATTTATCCGATTGGTCTAAAGGTGGTGGTGACGTCATTGGAAACCTATCCGTTCTAGATGAAGGAAAATATCGGGCTAGCAATCGCGCCAACCACGCTGTTCAGGAACAGGAAGTCAGACGGCTGTACCTGGCCACCTGTCGCAAGGCAGAATTTATCATCATTTTGGATTGAAGGAAACGTGAAAAACCGTGCACAAGACAGCCACGCTCACTCGGCTGTTTGACTGTTGAGTTTGCAGCGCAGGAACAGGAACGTAACCCGTTTTTTTTTTTTTTCTGTGGCGCGCACTTGTTTCAGCTGCAAACACCAATGACAAAATCAGCTCCAGACCTGCCACACCGATCAAGCTGGCTGAAATTGAATATGCAGGAACAGGAAGTCAGGAAAACACGTTTGTGTAGCAACTTGTTGCTCGGCGGCTTTAATACAATTATAAGTGCCCCATAGTCTGATGAAAAAATTCTGACAGCAGTTTGACAACTTGTTGCTGGGCAGAAATCATAATTATTTCCCCCAATGAGAAAATGGCCGGGAACAGGAAGTCTGGCGCCAATACTTGTTGCTCGGCAGATTTCATAACAGGAAGCCAGACGCACATGTTGGCGTGACCACTTGTTGCTAGGCAAACTTCAGTATCAATTTCATACGGCACCGCTATCAATTCTCGTTTATGATGATACGCGGAATCGGATTTCACTCCGCTGTAAATTGCACCGGAAAAGGTAATTCTGTTCTGCTCGTTTTAATTGAAATAAATGAATCAAGTGGGCAAGCGGTGATGCGTTTACCGTCATTAGCCTTTGCAACATTGATTCATGCTCGAAGCGCGGAAACCTCCGAAACGGACGGTTGCCCAGGAAACAGGAAGGTCCTGCGGCTACCTGCTACCTGCTAGTTGCTAACGAGTGACACATCGTGTTAGCGTGTCGACCTGCTGAGATCTAAAAAAAGGCCCAGTTGACAGGGATGATAGTTGCATTTTATTACAAATGTGCATCCTGTCACACAGAAGGGAGATTTACTGCCATTTGTAGCCTAAATGTGTAATTTAAAAAACATTGAAAGTGCAAAAGGTAACGCTAGCAGTCTCAAAACAAACATTATTCTTGAAGTGTTATCGCTCAGGTCCTGCCACAGCTGCAATCAAAGATGGCCTCTCCAAAGAGCCGATTGCTGTCATTTCACTGGTATTGTTGCGTTTTCCCCGTTTGGCCAGTCCCGCATCGTCACATTTACCGTTGAGCGGTCTCGCAGCGGTACAAGGGCGTCCGTTAGCGGGCGGGCGGGCGCAGGTCGTCCATTTGGGCAAGCGCAGGACTATTAAAGCAAGCGCGCATGCGTGACGGGTTCCAGATCCGCCGGCGAGCATTTCATCAGCAAACTCACAGGAAGTGAGGCGGCGCTAACTTAGCGTCCAGACGCCGTCCGGATGACGCGCTCATCTTTGTTTGTTTGCACTCGTAAAGCGTGTTTGTGGTCCTTTTTTTTTGGCATCTCGCAGCTTTGTTCAACCTCATTCCCGTGGGCCTCCGAGTGGTCGCCATTCAGTCTGTGAAGACGGGCTTGTACATCGCCATGAACGGCGAGGGCCATCTCTACACATCCGTAAGTGCACTCCAACGCATCTCAACAAATTTGAAGAAATGATTTGCAATTTATTGAGCCGTGGCCGCCGGGACACGTCCACTGATCCGCGGGACTTTTTTTTTTTTTTTTTCTTCTTAATTTTTAAATTTTGGTTGCAGTTATGCATAATACAAACCATTTCCCCCAAAATAAAAAGTAATGCTTTTTTTTTTTTTTTTTTTTTGGCTCACAAGGATAATAAATAATGCCTCTTATCCTCACAAGGGTTGCAGCCTATCCCGGCCAGCAATGGACGAAAGGCAAACTCCACCCTGAACTGGTCGCAGTGCGCACAGAGCTGACGAGTTGTTTGCGTTTGAAAAAAGGAAATTGAGAATAAAACGACCCGATTTCTCCGATACCGGAAAAGGTCAATTAGCGCAGAATGAACTCCGTGAAAGGCGACAGGGAGAGGAACCTCTTGAGTGCCTGCGAGTCGGCCGTTGCGTCGCGTTCTTTTGTGCGAGGGTCCCGCCGGGCTCAGCGCCTCCGACGGCTTATCGAAGCGCCGGAGCGAGCCTCGCACAAAGGAAGCGGCGCTCGCTCCGTCGCTTTTCTGATCTGTTCGAAGCCGACCCAGGCGCAGTTCATTTATCTCCCCCCGCCCCCCTGCTCGGCCCAACGGCGCCGATTTTCTCCCTCTGGGCTCAACTAATTGCCGCCGGGGGTCACTGGTCTCAATTCGGGGATAAATTCCAAATGAGTGTTTTCCTGACGCGCCTTTCTCCGGCTCGACGGTCTTCAGACGGCAGATTATTTGCGTGACTTTGGCCGCTTCCTGCCAAATTGTGGTGAGGGCCAGTTGGCCCCCACGCCACTCGATTCCACACAGTCGACGACATTGTAAGCCATCAATAAATTGATGTATTTGTATTTCGCGCTACATCAGGGCCGCAACTATTGATTATTTTGGTAACTGGGTCAATAATTTTTTTCTCATTTCATCAGAGTAGAAAGCACGTTTTAATTTGCATCCCTTTATTGAAAAAAATGAATCGACAGTGCTGAAAATGCCCAAAGATCAATTCTTTGTCATTCCGCTCCCGGCGGTGATGCTTGCGACATTTTACTTGCACATCAAGTTTGAATCCAAAACATTTCAACATTTAATCACGACACATCGGCTCGCTTGTTTTCATTGTTTGCGTGCGCAAAACTGCAAACATTGGAAAATGAATATGAACTGACACGTGTTCAATTCAACTAAATAATTCAAGCTTGAGGGAGGGGGCGAGTTATTAATTTTCTCGTGCAGTCGTGTAACGAGCTGACGGTGTAACATTGAAGAGAAATAAACGCCTCCCATTTTCCAGGTGAAAAGATTTGTTGTATACATAAACACGCTCGTCAAATTAGCGCCAACGTTTTGTTCCTTTGAGAGACTTGGTGAGAGCCACTTCGAGGACTCGCTTGCGCTTGTCCGTGTGATGACGGTGAAAACGACGTCTGGATCCTTTGGAAAAGCCTCCCCGGACGGCACTGGAGCAAAAGAATGTACGGGGCGGGGTGACAAGCGCCACCTCAGTCAGGAGTTGCCGCCGACACGTACATCCCGCAAGCATACGGCGATCGTAGCTGTAAAATCTCAGCTTCACACGAGTATAGCGGCTCCTCGCCCGACACCTCCAGTGTCAAGCGTGTGAATACGTGCGTGAGGTTTCGGTGGCTAACAGATGGCTGCGCTTCGACCTATTTTCGGCGCCGGGCGATGGAAGCGAACGTGCTCGTCGAGTTGCGCAACAATGCAGACGTTGGAGTCCTTCACGTTTTGGTATTTTTCTTGATTCAGATGTTCCGTCTTATATCTGCCTGTCAAAGAGGTACAAGAATGTATCGTGTCAACAGAACAGAAGAAGAATTTTTCCAGCACTCTTCCTTGTCTGTCTTGGTTTTTGCAGAGGCCGAGTATTAGTTTGGACAGCAAAGTTTGTCTGGTTCACGATTGAAGGTTAGGTTATGTGGTAGTAGATAAATGATACGTTCACGTTGTGCAGAAGGTGTCGCACACGGTAACGAGCCATCGGGGGGAGGAGCATCGGCGGTGGCGTTGGGACGGTCGGGGTGGACGGGCTTCGCCCTTTCGATCCAAATCGGCGCTCTCTTCCGCCCGGTTTAGGGTCGTTTGGATCCAGGGGTTAGCCCTAACCCTAACCCTAAGCACAACCCTAACCCTTATGAACAATATTGAAATTGTCATAGATGTAAATTTGATCATTGTTCATTTATTTTTTTTTTTGTTTGTTTGTGCTGAGTTTATGTACTCAATTGAACGTTATTCTTGAGTCCAGCTCAATATTGATCACTAACTGTTGGTTGATTTGCTGTATTTCGGATACACACCAAATCCCTCTCAGTCCTTTGACAACTTTTTGCGTTAGCTTTCTTGAACCTCCACTGTGATAAATAATAAAAAAAAATGACCAGTACGTCACTTTGTACTAATTAGGGCACAATACCTTTGGTAGAAAAATCCTAGCGGGGTTGGGGTTGGGGTTGGGGTTGGGGGGGGGGGGTCATCATTGTGAGCTGAGTCTCGCGAGCGTCACACATCCAACGACGGTCTGCAGACAACTTTCTGTTTTACAAGCTTCCGCGACTCCCGCAAAGATGAACGCTGCTCCTGAGGTGAGGAGTTGCCCGTTTGTATCCGCACGCCGCTTGACGTTCATGCGAGGGGAAGGCAATTATGTTCCTGACGAGGCCCATAAATAAATAGCCGGCTGAGCCGGGAGCGTTTGCGCCGCGAGGTGCCGATGACAACGTCGCGACAAAGACCGCCAGTGCCCAACACCTGCGTCCGTGGATCGGGGATTTCACTCTGCGCGATGATGAATAAAGCAATCGAGTGCGTCTTTCTCGGACCGACACGTGGCTATTTTCTTCTTTAAATCACAAAATCAAACCAACAAATGAAAACAACATGGTACTTTTCTACATCCACTTTTAGACTCGCTGGTTTTTGTAATATCTTGACAATCGAGTTTGTCAGCACCCAAGACGGCTCAGAAGGGCTCCTCTGAGCTTTTCAGGGTGCAAACCATGCAGATCCTTACAAAGTTTTCATTTGGTTTGGCTGGACAAATTCAGGTGGCACAGCGTTGGACCGGGGTTCAGATCTCGGCCCCGTCTGTGTGGAGTTTGCGTGGGGTTTTTCTCGGGGTACTCCGGCTTCATCCCGCATCCCAAAAACGTGCCTGGTGAGTTAATTGAAGATGTTAAATTGCCCATAGGTGTGATTGTGAGTGCAAATGGTCGTTTTTTTGTTTTTTTTTTTTTATACAGTTTGTGCCCTGCGACCAGTTCCTTTTAAGCAGTGTCCCAATGAATATTAGAGCGTGTTCGCGGATTTGGATGCATCTTTGCTCCGACGGGGGGTTGTTTCGGTTCAGCGGCTTTGTGTTGTTTTTCCGTCTCCTTCGTGCTGGATCAAAGTGTGGGTGTGCGTGAAGGACGGGGATTCTTTCACAGTGACAGAAAAGTCCACGGCGCTCCGCTCGGCTGCCGACGTGTAAAAGCCGCAGTCCTTCGCGTCCCCTTCTCAACGGGCGTTCTCCTTTCCTTTCTTTTTTTTTTCTCCATTTCCACGGCAGAATCGAAAGGAACATTCAGCTCAAGTTCCTCCTCCAGGAGATGCAAATAATCAATAAGTGTGAAAGCGGGAAAATGTATTCTGTCAAATTTGAAGCGAGCCCCCTCCCGTCATGCCGCTCGCGAGTCGACGGGACGAGACCTGCGCCGGCTCCGTGGGCCAGCAGGTTACTGAGATTTATTACGCAGTCTTTCATCTCCAGCGTCGATTTATACCAGTGGGGAAAAAAACAAGTTTTACCTCGAATATCGGCACTGAGGACCTTTCTGATGTCCCCTTTGGAGAGGGACATATCGTCGCTGTATGTGCACGCACATGAGAAATTTTAAACATTTCCTGGCATGAGCTGCTCCCAGGCACTGTGGGCCACATTCGCTCATGTTCTAAAATTGCAACCTGTGCGTATGCTGTACAAATTCTCGGGTGGGTGGCCCGCAGCACTTTTCTTCCTCTTCTGTCATCCAGAGACCGAAACAAGTCCAGCGCCCCATCAAGATGAAACATTGTTAGGGTTGTATTAAGCGCCCACGGACGGCCTCGCGACAACCGACTTGCGCTGAAAGCGCAGGACACGCTACGCCGACGGCCGAACGCAGCTGTAATCCTTCTCCGCCTTGAATACGCCGCCTCGGGCTGTGAGCGGCCGGAAAACGATCAAATGTTGAGAGACTGAACAAAAGATGCTTTATTTGGAAGCACACTACTCTATTCTAATGGAATGCCTTTTATTGGATTTATTTCATGGCTGAAATTTGAAATGCCAACAAGATCCCCCAGCCCGACTAATTTTGACCAGAAAGTTCCTTGAACTCAGCAGAGGGCTACTTTAAGCCAACCTTAACCCAAGGGATGATGTGGGCGAACTCACTTGGAAAAAAAAATAAAAAACTGAAGCCTTCAGGATCCGTCACGATCCTTGTGGTTTTCTTCCCAGTTCAATCCAAATGACAGCAGTTGAAATTCACCGGAGAACATCTCCTGACTTTTTTCTGTTGCCTGTTTGAATCATTCGGACACCCCTCGTCTCCTCTGACAGAAGGCCGAGCGTCGTACGTCCCGGCCCGATGGTGGCGCTTGCTTCCAGGGGACCCGCACGCACTCCAGTGGAATGGCTTTTCCTCGGCTGTCAGCTTCCAGGAACACCAAAGTGGGAACCGGGAGGCGGCTGGGGGCCAGGAGTCTACCGTGTATGGTGGTGCCGGGGCAGATGGTTACTCTGGGATTCACGTGGTTCCGATTCCCTGTAGTAATGGCAACCTTTTTGCAAAGGCGGATGAGCAGCGTCCACAGTAATCGCTTCAGTTCCCCGACAACGTTTGGAATCCATTATCTCCTACGTGATCGTAGACGTAGTTTGCAGGCCAGCCAGCGCCTGACTTTAGCGTAACAGATGTGCCCAAAGTGCGTTGATTAACGCATCGCGGTGCGGCCCTTTATTTTTAGCCCTAGCAGGGGCGGACACGCTGGAAACGCTTTTATTAGCCTTCTGCTTGGAGATGAATGGCCGACAGCCAAGAAGGGTCGTTGTCCCTTTCGGGTTCATTTGTCTTTGTCCACGCGGAGGAGCCGCTCGGTTAGCTCCGTCATCACTTGCGCCGGGCCACGCTAACAAGTCGCTAAGAAGAAGAAAGCGACTCTTTTGTGGATTCGACTTACAACAAGCATCGAAGCTCACACCGGAAGTGAGATTCACTTGAGCGAACGATCATTAGAGTTGTGGCTGATGAGCCTGAGCCGATCCCAGCTGACTTTGAGTGAGGGCCACGACGCTGAACCGGTTGCCAGAGAATCACAGTAGGACCAGAAGTTGCTTTTCACTCCCGTCAGAAGTCATTTGAGTCAGACACATCGCAAACCACACACTTGTGCTGTTCCTGCCGTGATTGCGAGTGTTCGGTCTACAAAGTATGGACCACATATTTTGAGGATTATTTATAAAGCTCCACGAACCCTTGCAGACACTTGATAATCACCCCTACACTCCGAGTAACCGCTACCATACTCTCAACGCTTTTTTGACATTTAAAAGTGGCATATTTTTTTACCAAACCAGCGGTTTGGAGACGAACACTTGAAATTTTTTGATGGTGAGGCGATGTCGTCTCTCGTTATGACACGAAAGTTTGAGTTTTGTGTTTGGGCCTTTGCAGGAGCTCTTCACGGCAGAGTGCAAATTTAAGGAGTCGGTGTTCGAGAACTACTACGTCATCTACTCGTCCATGTTGTACCGACAGCAGGAGTCGGGTCGGGCCTGGTTCCTTGGCCTCAATAAAGAGGGTCAAACCATGAAGGGGAACCGAGTGAAGAAAACCAAACCGGCCGCCCACTTCCTGCCCAAGCCATTAGAAGGTAAACACAATTTGAGCTACGCCTGAGATACAAAATATGTGCCATTTTCGAAAAACACCCACGGAGATCACAGTAGTCAGCCAAAGGCACTAAGAGCCAGTTAAAACCTGTTGGGATCGGGAGCACGCCAATTTATGCGAGTTTTACAAGCAAACGAATAACGATTGCTCAATCCATATTTGAACGGGGAACGGTCCAGCCGGTGGTGAAAATGGTTTCTTTCTTGCAATTCAGGCATTTTTGCCAAACCACTCGTCCCCTTAAAGCTTGTGGCCGATTGAAGCCTATTGCAGCTGACTTTAAGAAAGCGCCGAAATTCGATCTGGACGACGACACATAACGACAGACCTTCATTCACACGCACCTTCTCAAAACATTCCAAAAGGTTTCTGAAGTCAGATCTCTTGACTTTTTGAGCCGGACCACTGGGGCCTCCACTCCCTGAGAAGGGTTGCGTCAGGAAGGGCATCCGGCGTAAAAATTGTGCCAAACAAATATGTTCGTTCATCTGAGATGACACGCTGTGGCGACCCCGAAAGGGACAAGCCGAAAGAAACTTACTTACTATTCCACTGTGCTAATCTTCGTTTTCATGGCAGCCTGAGATTTTATGCACGGATGACGTTTTAATTCCTACGACTTTCGCGGCGTATTTTTCTTACGATGCGGATGCACGGCAAAGACTGGACTTCCGGATACCCGTAAGACTTTTGTCATGAGCAGGGACGGATTCCTTGTGTGTTTTTGACCACCTTGGCAAACAAAAAAATGATTCTGATTCTGATTCTGATTTTGATCTCTCTCCAGTCGCCATGTACCGAGAGCCATCGCTGCACGACGTCGGCGAGACGGTGCCCAAAGCGGCGGTGCCGGCCGGCAAAAGCACAAGTGAGCCCGTGGTCATGAACGGAGGCAAACCTGTCAGCAAGCCCGACAAACCCCCAACATAACCACGCCCCTGCCGACTGATCGACGGCGGCCCACCTTTTGCCCTTCGCTCGAGCGCCTTTCCTCGACGGATCTGTCCCGACCTTTCCTCTCTTTCTCCTCTTGCCCCTCCACTTTTGTTTCTGCCTCCCTCATCTTGGCCCTTTTTCCGGTGGAGGGATTCTTAGGTGGAGGCTGGGGGCTGGGGGGAAGGTACTGGGAGGGTGCAGGGCGAGTTCCCCAGCCCAGGAAGACAATGTCGGACTTCTTTGATCCTGGAATGCCTTTAAAAAAATTCCTCTGGAACTGCGAGGTCGTGGTGTGAACGTGTGTTTTGCAGCCACTTTGCTTGCCATGGGTTCTTTCCAAAAACCTTGTTCCCTTCTTTGAGGCCAGGCCCCATCGCAGAGGAAGTCTGTGCACCTGCAGACCTATTTTCTATACAATGGTTCACCAGCTAGCGATAGTGGCTGTATAGCTAGAGTCAATATGTGGACGACTGTCCTCTATTTTTTAAGAATATGTTCCCCTTGCCCCCTTCTCTTTTCTAGAACCAATCACAGGCTTTCCTCTTTCACCTTTGAAACACACGCAAGTGAATCTTGGGATTTTTTTTTTTTTTTTTAGTTCTTACAGCGCTTGCAATCGTCGTCGTTGATGGAGTGCTAGTTACCTACCGCCTGCGCAACAATCAGTGCAACGGGGCAAACGCATTTGCAAAAAGGCACGTGGGCGACAAAAGCGCAGTGCGGGAAATGTGTCTACATATCGCAAAAGTTCCGCGCCCCACCTTCTCTGGTAAATCTATTTTTCTTGAAGTTAATTTCCGAGCGCGGGCTCTAGGAATATTTCTCGGCCTTGTGGGCCTCGGTCGCCGACCTGTTGGACTTCTTGGACCGGGAGACGGTCTGTACCACACGGGAACGCGGCCGCAACGTTGTCAACGCTTGCGGCTGCGTCTGCAGACTAAAGCCTAGGCGAGGTTGATCTCGTGTTCTGTCTCTGTTGCGGCAACAACGTTACGTATGTGATCTTTTCATTGTGTGATACAAAGGTACAGGTGGCGAATGACTTCAAAGATTAAAAAAAAAAAAAAAAATTCAACCTAGGTTATTTATTATTCAAGAGAAATCGTCTCCTAGCTCAGCATGCAGAGTCCAGTACTGATCTTTCTGGCCTATCACGTGCCTGTTTTCAACCTCGATTTTTTTTTTTTTTTTTTTTTTTTCCCCGGCATGCAAAAAGCGGTTCCCAGTCACCACTGGGCCAAAGGTGCCTCGCCCGCCCGACCACCCACCCATTCATCTAAAGGACACGTAGCATCGTTAGCATAGCGAGAATCTCCCCGCTCACTCTGAGATGACCAAAGGCTTTTCCCCCGCACCAACCAGGAAGATTCTTCCAAAATCCATCAACGCTTTTCACTGTGATAGCTTTTTGTTCCCGATCCCGCCCGAGATGTCTGCGTGACCGCCGCCCTGCTATGCTACTCCGTGGAAAGGTCTTAACTTGATGTCATTTTGCAGAGCTTTGTCTACCTTCAATTAGTCACGTGCATGTACTTTCTGAGGTGTCAGGCTATACAGTACGTAGTGTAGGACTTGACACGGGCATGTCACCGGCTAGGGCACCCTCGCGAGCTAATCTGCACTTTCACTCCGTTACTCTCATCATGACTGTTAGCTTATGATGACCGATACGGGACATTTGTCTCGCTTTGATCGGGCTTTTCTGACTAGTTTCAGTTCTTTCATGTTGAGAAAGTTCACATTTTTACAACGTCGATCAAGAATAAGACACGGCCAATTTGTTAGTAAGAGTTGATGCAGGAACTGGAACGCATTGGAATCGAATTTGGGACTGTGTGTCTGCGTCAATTCTCGGTCATCCGGGTCATGGTAATCCACCAAAAAAACGGAGACGGCAATTGGAGAACTCTTGTTGCCTTCTTTGACTCTTTCCAGACAACTCGACTTCTTGGTTGTTGAACTTCACTTTTGTTCAAGTTTGCAACTAGACAAATTCTTGGTTGTTCAACAACCAAGAAGATGCTCAGTTCCCTTGTACTCAACTTTGAAGAAGTTGAATTTGTCGGTTATCAAACTTCGAACGAGAGGAGACTAAATTCTCGGTTGGAGTGGACACTCTTGTTCTCGTTGACTCAAGTTCTAAGGAAACGACAGTCAAATGTTTTTCAGAACTCGACTTTGACAACTTTAAGACAACCAAGAATTGAGTTGCCGTCCATCCAATTTCCGAGGCTACCGGACTTGTATTTAACTTCAAAACAATCGAGAGGTCAACTTTCCTCATTTTGGACTGTAAAAAAAATAAATCAAATTGACTTCCTCTCGGTGGACTTCAATCGAACAAAAACAAGTCCGGTTGCCTCGAGTGAAACTTTCAAGGCAAGGCCGGCTTCAATTTTGCTAACAGCTGCTATGTGAAGGCGTGTTTGGATCCTCGTCACAACTTTGATGTTCCTTCTCCCGATTTCCCGATCCGGGTCACGCGTGATGTCATTTCCCCTCGCCCGGTTCCGTCCGACGGCGTGTAAACTTGCACGTCCTTGTTTATTCTGCTCATTTTGTCCCACTTTTTGCACGGTGGAGAGAAAGGTGTCGACAAACCGCATGTAACGTACGCCAGCAGTCGGTATGTGTGGCTCCAATTTTTTGGGGGGACGACGTATATGCAAAATGTTTGCCGGCACCGTCCACGTTGTTTATTGTATACAATTCTGCAAATGTAGGACGTAATACGCAGTATAGGTTTGCACCTGGAAAGGTAACAAATGTGCGACTGGGATGACCGAGGAGTAACACGAACACTGAAAAGAAAAAGTAACTATATATGTATAAACTATCAAAGAATGACTATTTTCGTAGTATGACTTTGTTCTCATAAACCTCTTGTCCAATACATTAGGACTTTATTCCAATAATTGTATTCTTGTAGGATTAAAACAATATTTTGACTTTTCTTCCAATGTTATATTTTGGGTAAGATAAAATTCTTGGCTTTTTATTCTTGTAATATTCCAACTTTTCTTTGGGGAAAAAAAAAAAAAAAAAAAACCCAGAACGTACCTGGTGAGATTCTCGTCCGATAATTCTTTTCTTTCTTTTTCATGTGACTTAATACACATCTGAAAGTCTGATTATCGGGTCCCTTTCTGAAGTTTAGTGACGAAAGAGTCTGAAAACCTCTCAAACAATGAGGTACTGTAATCCCCCAAACTCCGAAATGATTTTTGTAATGGATGCAAATCAAAGGGGGCGGGGCCAGCTCCACATTTGTCCGGTTTAACGAGCCAATACTTTTGTGCATATGGCGCATGTAAGTACGTACTGTATGTCCTCGATTTTCTTGGGGGAACATCAAGACCTGAATGTCTGAGTCTTGTTCTTTTGGGGAAGATTAAAGAGAGAGCCACGATTGAAATGATTTATTTTTTAAAAACAAATATATAACACTATATACCATTGCAAGTATGCCCATTTGGAGTTATGTCATGTTATGAACCACATTTGTAACCATGTATGTATGTTTAAGGTCCTATTTGCATTGTTTTCCATGCAAACGTGTCGTGTCATGCGGCACATGTAATGTTTTATTATTTTACAAAAAAGAAATAAAAAAAAACCGTCTGCCTCGTTTCCTCGTTCATTTTCATTTGTGGACTCGCATCCAATTTTGTATATAAGCGGTTCTATGTACCTCATTAAAAAGCATAGTTTTTGTTAGGTATCAGAAGTTTGGGGTACGCCCAATTTGACAAACAAAAGCTTGCAAGCGGTACAATGCAAAATGTAAGAACCCAAGTCCAATCCCTTCTTCTGCAAGCTTTACTTCGTCGCGGCGGCCGTGGCAGCGTCAGTAGTCGGCCCCGACCCAGATTTCGCAAGCGTTCCCGGTCCAGCCGTCCCAGCACTCGCAGGTGCCGCAGTTGCACAGTCCGTTCCCTGCGAGGAGGTCAAAAGAGAAAGCTGGGAGTGACCAGGTTCACTTTTCGCAACGCCAAAGTCTCCGGGAGCCTCGCTCGGGCCGTCGAAGGTCTCGTGGCCCAACAAAACATATCGGGACGCTAGTTATTTGGAATAAATGCAATTTATTGTCGTTATACACGCTGGACAGTGAGCTAGGAGAGCTTCGCGTTCAAGCAGTGGTCCCCAACCACTGATGTAAAAAAAAAAAAAAAAAAAAAAAAAAAGACTGGATGGCTCATTGGCCACCACCGAAAGTGAAGTCGCCATCCGCCATCTTGCTACTCCCAAAACAAGCGTGCCGACCTGCGCGTTAATCGCCAGTTTTGTGGCTGCGAGAAAACGTTCCACAGGTAAGTTAGAAAGATTTACTTTGACACTGTTAAAGTGTGTTTGTAAAGGTTTTTCATTTTTTTCATTTTTGATGAGCTTAATTCACTTGAACAAAGTTTTGATGAGGGTTTTTGTTGTTCATTGTTCACACACACATATATATATATATATATATATACAGGCTTTCTAGGCTGTTATTTTTATTTTTTTTTTGCAAAAAAGCGATGTCAATATTTTCCCAAACTTCATCAGTGGATAAGCAAGAAAACATATTTTCTGTGATATCTTTGATGAATTTCATAATACCGAACTCTGCAAATTAAATTTGATTCTCAAATGCGAGGAAACCGTTTAAAATTTTCTGTCTGAAATATGACGTCGCAGATGCAAAAACTGAACAATGCGTTTAGCGTGTATTTTCCTATTGCAAGTCCTTATTTAAAAAAAAAACATCGAACTGATTGACTGAAAATGTCATGTTTTGATGGCAAAAAAAATGCTTAGTTTTTTGCTGTGTCACGATGATAATGCTTCACAGCGTATTCTGGGAAAAGTTAACGTCACGCAAATCGGGCAAAATCGGGTAATATGCAAGGTTTTTTGCTAGTCACGGTGTTCTATGTCTTTTCTTTGCACTTTGCCTTTTTTGGCTTACAAAGTTAGTTATTAAAAATCCTTCATGTTGCCAGAATTGAAAAAATGTCAAGCTCACACGACCAGTTTTAATTCTCCATGGCAAACTTTGAGAAAACCCCCAACCTGTAAAGCAGTCTGCTGGGGTACATTAGTGTGCCGTGGGAAGTGATCCAATTTTATGTAATCGCTTACAAAAAAACATTCGTTCCAAGAAATAATTTATCTTTATGAATCTATTTATTCCAGTGAGGCACGATGACAGACAGAACAAAAAAAAAAAAAAAATCCTCTCCTATTGGATGGCAGGAAGTACATGCAGTAATTAATCGCTCTATTTTTGGTGACATTTACTTTTGTTTGTGTGCCGTGGGATTTTTCAATTGTAAAATATGCGCCTTGGCTCAAAAAAGGTTGGAAATCAATTTACAGTGTAAAGCATGTCCTCTACACGTTTTGGGAGTACCAAGATGGCGGCCAAATAGCTTCAACCAATCGACATACTGCTTGATGTGTATTTATTTTTTTATTTATTTATTTTTTTTAGATGAGTGTCCGGGACCGGTCCATGGATCAATTGGTACCGGGCTGCAAAATAACTAATCAATTAGTTGCGTTGCAAGTCTGAAAAATCTTTTATTTTGAAAAATGACCGGGTTCTCCTGCTTACATCTCGGTGACTTCAGAGGCAAATGCGTAAGAAATATGTCTTTGGAAAGTTTCTTTTGAAGGGGAAAAGGTTCAGTGAACACACAAAAGAAGAGCCTACAACTTCCAAGAAAAGAAAGTTATTAACAACAATCAAAGCACACACGGAAAGAAGAAGTTATCCAGAAGGAAATCGCTCGCAAGAGTCTTTGAATTCTGCAAAGATTTCTCGCAGAAAAGAAGTCCCCCCCCCCGCCCCCCCCCCGGCAGCACGTTCATCCTCTCAGCTGGAGCGCGATCACCTGTCTTTGCTATAAAAGAGTTCGAGCGGTACTTCCCAACCCAAAAACCTGCCAAGAAATGCATCCGTGACCCGTTTGTCGACAAACCAGCTGAATCCAGCACGTCTGTGCGACAAGAAGATCGACTGGGACCATCTCGTTGCAGAGAAACCAGCTCAGGTGTTTGCAGTATGGTGAGTTCAAATATTCATGCAATTTAAATTCATTTTTGTGGCGTATCTTATTTTGAAGGCCTGTTTAGACGCTGTTATCGGGACCAGTCAGAGCGTTGTGGGCGGTCGCCAACAGAGTGAAATGAGGAAGTTGAAAAATTGAATGTTTAAGGATTTCAAAGAAATTGAACTGTTGTATAGATAAAAGAGAAAGAAATGGGGAATTGCTGGTTCTTGTTCTTACTTTTTCCACGTTTATTTTTACGTTTGTCCCATTATTTATGGTCACGTTTATTATATTTGATTTTCAATACAAACCTGTCGGCGGTGATGAAAAGGTTGCGAGGTCAATCTAAATAAAAATAAATGTGTAAAATGGAATGCATGAAATGTATTGCACAAGATGTTGGAATGGGCGTGCCTTCACAATAAGAGCATGGTGAGAGGAAAAAGGAGAGTTCAGGGTGGTGACGGTTCTCGGGGGAAGAAACTCTTCCTCGGTCTTGGTCTTTGCTTTCCTTGCCTTCCAGATGGCAGGCGCCCAAACCGTTGAGAACCGGGGTGTGGAGTGTCCTTAATAACACCGAACGGAGTAAATATCTGCCACGGCTGGGGGAGGACGGCCAATGATCTTCTTTGCTGCTTTAATTGTCCGCCTCGGTGCGGCTCCCGTACCGGACGGAGGCAAAATTCGTCAGCAGGCTTCTCGATGGATGAGAAGAAGAAGAAGAAGAAGAAGGCCGGCCGTAACTTTGTTGTTTCTTCTGAGGACTCTCAAGACGCGGAGACAATGTTGAACCTTTTTGATGACCGCTGAGATGTTTTCTGTCCAAGAGAAGTCCTCAGAGATCAGGACTCCCAGGAACCCGAAGGTGAAGACTCGCTTCACAACACTCACCGTTGATGAGGACCAGTGGCAGTCGAGTTCTGTTTTTCCTGAAGTCCGCAATGATCTCATTTGTTTTTGTCGTGTTCAGTGCCAGATTGTTGTCGGAACACCAGGTTCTGAACTTCTGGATCTTCTCTCTGTAGGCTTTCCGAGTCTCCCTTCGAGATCAGCCCTACCGCTGTTGTGTCGTCAGCTAATTTGACGATGATGTTGTTTTTGTGGACTGGGCTGCAGTCGAAGGTGTAGAGACGGTACAGGAGGGGGCTCAGCATGCAGCTCTGTAGTGTTCGCTGTGGTGGAAGGGTGGGAGCCGATTCTCACAGTCCGGGGTCTGTTGGACAAAAAGTCCTTGATCCACGTGCACGTGAGAGCCCGAGGACGTCGAGTCAACGCAATCTCCGGTGTGATTGCGTTAAAGGCCGAGCTATAATCCACAAAGAACATCTGTAGCTTATTCCCAGTGGGTCAACAAAGTGTGCAGAGCGATGGTGTCCTCTGTCGATCTCGTCACCCGGTATGTCGAAGTTGGGGTGGAAGACAGTCTTTGGTGTACTTGATAACCAGCCTCTCAAGGCACTTCACGGTGACGGGTGTGAGGGCAACAGGGCGGTCGTCGTTAAAGCTGGTTAAGAGTTTCTTTCCGGAGACAGGAATGTTATTTGAGGATTTCAAACATCTGTGGAGCGTATGAAGAGACGACCAGCAGGGAGATGTGGTCTAAGTCACTAATTTGGGAGAGGGGTGTGGTTCTGTAGCAGTGCTCTTGGAGCCCAGTTTTGTTGGACATCTAACATGCTGGTGGATCTTTCGGAGTGCAGTCTTTGTATTGGTCTTGTTTAAGTCCCCAGCTACAAAGTCAGCACCTTCTGGGTGAACCGCCGCTATTCATTGATGACGTTCAGCAGGAAAGAAAGCGCAGCTTTACCATTGGCATCCGTGCTGATGGTTACAGTTAGCTCCCTCGGCACGTAAAAGGGCCGGCATGTAACGGACATGTACTCAATGTCTCTCAGTGACCACGCTGTCGTTGCACCAGCCGTCAGGCGCGTACAGCGCTCCCTATCCCCACTTTTGCCAGAGTCCTCAGTCCAACCCCAGCAGCGCAGAGCGTGCCCTGCTCCATGAGGACGCAGGAGTCACGAACGCAGCAATTATCGGCAAGTTGTAATTCCAGACCGTCCCTTTTGTTGGAGGAGGGGCTCTGGCATTGGTGGGGGTACGGGCTTGGAAGAGGTGGTCTTTGTGGATTTTTCTTTGGTCTTAGGAGGAGGCCGTAGCCGCTTCTGCTTCCTCCCCTCCCTTCTCGGCCCGACATCATCGATCCAGGGCGAGTCCGGCAGTCCCACTCGCTCATCTAGGATGTCGTGTATTTTGTGTCAGTATCCGAGGTCCAGATTTTCTGGCGCGTGTACCGGTGTCGCGCCGAGGCGTACGTAAGCGAAGAGCCCCATAAAACAAAGACAAAATGCGAACAAAAGCATTGACGGGGTCATCCGTAAGCCGCCGCGACAAGGCAAGCATCCCCAAGAAAGCTTTAACGGCTGCTTGTCTTCGTTTCGTACTTCACGTTTGACACTTTTGAAGGCTTCCCCCTAACTCGGAAATACGCGCTTTGTGTTGGTGTACCTGTGCAGACGAGGTCATCGTGTTTGTCACACTCTCTGTCGTCGCACTCGCAGAACTCTCCGGAAACCCACCAGTCTTTGCTGGAGCAGATGCACTGGCCGCAGTGGCAGGAGCCTGCGAGATTGATGAGGAAACCTTTCGTGAGCAATTTGTTGCGTTTGCCCTGGCAAATGGTCTCTCCCGAGGAGTCGTTTTGCTCGACTTGACGTTGTGTCGTTTTTGGCACTGCCTCATTGCCTTGCAGGGGATGAGCGCCTGATTTTGCCGTTTTTGACATCACCGCGTCATTTTGCTATGATGGACGTTTACACTTTGCTTTGACGTTTTTAGCATCTCGTCATCTCGTGATCGTCGACACTTCTGAGTTTTGACTTTGCCTCGTGATCTCGCTATTCTTGACCCTTCGTTACCTTGCAGTTATTCACGCACGTACGTGTTTGTTTTCATTTTATTTTACTTCAGGTCATTATTTTGCTATTGTTGACCTTTACACTTTGTTTTGGCATCTCACCTCTCGATCGTTGACGTTGTCTTGCGGTTCTTGATGCTCCCGTGTCAGTTTGTCGTTTTTGACATCTTGTTATTTTGGTATTTTCGAGGCTCACGTGATATTTTGTTGTTTCGTGGCTAATGCTCATGCGCGATTATGCCAAGGCAGACCATCTTTCCTTGTTGTGCAATTGTCATTCCCTCACTTATTTTGGATTTTCCAACAATTTATTTATTGTGAATGTTGACACTTGCGCCTGGTTTTGCTAGTTTTTCCCCACTCCCTCCTTTTGTTATTGTTATTGACACTCCTTTCCTTTCCCGTCACTGATGAAAACTGGCCTGAACTTAGTACACAAAGTTCTTCATTTCAACACTTTTCTTTATTTACGTGGCCACTCCCTTTTCTCGTAATTGTTGACGCTCCCTCACTTCTTATTGTAAAACCAAATCCAAAAACCAAGCGTGTCACTTGCCTTTGCCGCTGCAGAGGACTCCGTCGGCGGTCTCGCACTGCTCCTTGCTCTGGGCGTCGCTCAAGTCGCACGACCTGGGGAAGCGGCACAGCTTTCCGAACCAACCGTCCTGGCAGATGCAGCGCCCGCACGAGCAGTAACCGTGACCTGGCGACGGAGGGAGGACGGACCTTTTGCGTTACGGGGAGACACAATAGGAGGCGCGGCCAGGAGACAATCCGCAACGCAGACTTCAGCTCTGCGACCGAGTTAGTTGTCAACGCTGATGATGATGATGATGGCAATAAGCAAAAGCGTGGCAACGTACGTAAAACCAATCGGGAGAGATCGCTTCACGCTTTTCTTCCCGGAATGCGGCTTGAACCGCTTCGTCGACGGGCTGAAATGGATTCTTGGAGAATCGGACTAGAAACCAGGGTCAGCAAAACAGAGCGAGGCGGCGACCTTTCGCAATTCGTGGCCGTGGGAGTGCGGCTGCCGCAGCAGCGTCTTTGTTCGATTCGCTTGGGCCTCGTGTACACGTCGTAGCGCACGTATTTGTGCGCACATTTTACAGGTTGCGTTCTTTAACTGTGTCAGACTTTGCTTATCGAAGAACAAACGATGGTGCTAAGTGATGGAAGGAGTGAAATCTGAGCATCTTCCGTGAAAAACCTCCGTTAGGTGTGTGACACTCCGACCCTGCAAAGCCCACAGGTGTCAAACTCAAGGCTTGGGAGCCATATCTGGCCGGCTACATGATTTTATGTGGCCCGCGAAGGCAAATCGTCTCTTTCAATTTCCGCGATTCGTGTTGAAATCTGTACCAAAATTTCGGATTGCATATCATGACGCTGTCACTGTGGAGATATTGCAAGCAGATTTGTCCTACCAAACATCGATAATAGTTGAAAAATGCATTCCTCGTTATTGTTAGTTCATAAATTCCATCTGTTTTATGAGGCGATTCACATTTTTCATGGTTTGACAGCCATAAAAGGGAAAGACAGAAACTACAATGTGGTTCGCGACAAAAATGAGCTTGCCTGGCGTAATCCCATCAGCACGTACTCTTGTTTGTATATTCATTTTTGTATCTCATACATAGAAGCACAACATATTAACCCCAAGTTGTCACCAACGACGAACGTTGGCAAAGCCAACGAGGACTGAAAGAAACGATTCTGTGTCCATATTCAGGCTGCCGTGACGATTCATTGTGCTGCACAATAAGCGACATCACCTATGAGTGGTTCTCGAGTCTTTTCACTTCTCCGTACATGTGAATATGAAGAATCTTTTGCATTGTGCGCGCGCTGGCTCACCTCCGCACACTTCCCCGGAGAGGTCCTCACACTGGCGGTCGTCGCACTCGCAGTTCTTGCCGTGAACTCGACTGTCCCCAGGCGGGTGACAAGTACATTGGCCGCACTGGCACTGACCTACAAAAGAGCCAAGATGGCGTTTTAACTCTTTCAGCGTTCCCTTTTGTGTCTCGAGTGTGCCGAAAAGATGGCACGTACTGGCACTTTACACTTTCGCCGGCGCTGAGTTGCAAAGAACGAGTCGATAGAAAAGCAAAGCTCTGTGGGATGGAAGGTTCTGGAACGCACGATTGGGGTTTGGGCTTGAAGGAACTGAGTATCAAAAAAGTACAAGTTTAGATTTTTGCGTGCGACGCTTTGTCTTTGGCTGTCAGATGGCGTTAAGAGAAAACTCACATTGAAGAGACAACGCTTTGAAAGCGTTCAACCTTGTCGTGGCTTTCCAAGTGAACTTTCACGGTCTTGGTTTTGTCACCTTCCCGGGTCGCCCCGGTCTCGCACTCGAGTGCCTCTCTCTGCTCCCCAAAAGTCCCGGTCTCGTCTTGGTCTCCGGCGCAAACAACACTTGGTGGTTTGTTCTTTTCTCCCTCTGACATGAACTCCATCCACCATCACACTCTTCTTTTTTTGTTTGGTCTCATCTCGTTGGTTGCCGGTTAGTTTGTTCATATTTTCTGTAATTCTCCATCATTCCATACTTTTGTGTCGCTGTCCGACCGTCGTTCAGTTGACGCAGAAATGTTCAAAAATGAAAAGGTAAAATTGCGTCAACGGAGCAGGCCAGGGAGGAACTTTGCCTCTCCTCCAGAGTCACCTGGAATTGGCTCCCACGCAAGAGAAAATGAATTGATGGAAGTTGGCAGCTATTAATATTCATTGCCAGAAATTCGACGGTGAAAGCAAATCCCTTTTTTTACATAATGGTCACACAAGTGTTGAAAGACCTGAACGAGCATAAATCCAGAAAACATGTCAACATTTCATGCAACTTCATTTTGAGGAAAGTACGTTTATCGTTCAGACGGTATTTGTTTGGAACGGCATAAAACGCCGCCGAGATCGACTGTCGTGACCGAAAATGATTCCCGTTCCGGTCGCGTCAAAGCCAAACAATCGTGCCGCGCTGCATTTCATTCAAAGGCCACGCTAAAATCGGAACAGTCGATAACGTCGCCTGATTGGTTGACTTGACGTGCAGTCGACCGCGTGCACCCAATCGAGGACCGACGGAGCGTACGATAAGAGACGGCAAGCAAACTGCGCATATTATATTTAGGGGGGACTCGACTTAGCACCGATGCTGCTTGCTAGCTGCAAACGCAGATTATTACGTCATAAAAATTAACTGACATGTTTCTGAAATATTATTTGTCGTCCAAAGATTCCACCGTGAAAGTCGCTAAAGATTTTTTGAGTTATATAAAGTACACACGCGCGTGCACACGCACGCAGATCATTGCGCCATCTGTGCAAGGAATTCAGTTACCCTGGCAACCACTGATGTCATAACACCCTTCGCTTATCGCTTAGCTGCGCCTGTCAAAGGATCCACACCTGGACTGTGTGCTCACACTTTCTGCCAGGCTTGTCGAAAAAACCATTTTGGCTCCGTTTTCACGGGCCAAGCGTGGCTGCCTGACAGCACGGCAAATTCAATTTTGCAATTTTTCGAGAGTTCGGCGGCGCAAGCCGAGTCTGCGGCCACCGTAGCGCACCTTGAAGAACGGGGGGGGGGGGGGTTTGAAGGATTGCCGCGATGACCTAAAGATTGGAGTTTTCTTCACAGCGCTGAAAAGACATGATCAAAAATGGAGGTCGTGCGGCTTTTGCGCCGCTTTCTTCTTTGTGCGGCTCTTAATTTGACCAAAACAAAACAAAAATGTTTGTTCCCAATGTTGCAAAAGAGGAACGATTGTCGACAATCAACAAAGTAGAACGTCCAGCTCCACGAAGTGCGGCCGATACGCCAGCAGAAGCTGCGTCCGAAAATGGATTATACCGGCATGGTTCAAAGTATGAATTTTCCCCCGTTTTGATGTTGTACTTTGATGGAGCGTACGGTCTCAGCGTCTTCTTTGGTACCTTGCTGGGGTTTTACAAGACGGTCTCGCCGTGTCAAAGGTCAGCACTCCTTAGAAACGTGGGACAAATGCCGTCCGAAGCGCAACGTCCTCCGTTAAAGAGCCTCGGAACAGGCGCTAGACTTTGGAAGGGGAGGAGCTTAGTTGCTCCCAGTAGCAGACCTGACCTGGGACGTGGTTTTTCCGACCCAACCGATGCGGCTCCAAATCAGGACGAGGGTACTACTCGGGCTTCTGTTACAAATGATGTTAGCTATGAGGGCAAATGTGGCGTGGCCGGCTTGGATCATCTGGGGAGGCGGGTGGGGACCTAGGAAGATCGGATTGGTGCGGAGGTATGCCCGTGTCCGTAAAGGCGTGGTACCTTATCTGGCCAGAGCTTGGTGCTGTGTTGTGTTTTTCCTGTCTAATAGAATCGGGTTCAGTGTACCACTCGGTTGCCTGTGAGGACATCTTTGGTCTGCCCTCTTTTAAGGACCTCCAAAGATCTTGGTCCTAAGGAGTCACTGTCAATGATCCAGGTTTTTCAGTCCAGCAGACCTGCCATCAAATTCAGGTCCTTGGTAGTGCTCTTCAATCTTCTGTGCCGCATGGTTCTAGATGTGGGATGCTTGGCTGTGAGTCCAGTTTAATCAGAGTCCAGGTTTTCCCACATGGCAGACCTCCATTCAGATGCAAGTTCGTGGCACGACTCCTCAAAGTTAGGCTGAGGTTAGACATTTGGTGTCAGAAAAGGGATGCTGCAGGATGAGTCCTGTCTGAGCTGGACTTTTTGGGTGCAGGTCTTTCCACCCAAAAGACCTTTGTTTAAATACGTTTAACGGTACTACAAAGAGGTATGTGGGGAAAAAAATGTTATGAAAAATGGCATCATTTGTCCCAAATCATCTGAGCCTGGCCGGTCAAGATTCAGATTTTACCACGCAACGTTCAAGTGCGGGTTGAGGAGACGGTTTTAATTATTTTAAACCGGCCCAAGATAAATTAGTCAGTGACCTTCAGCGTTGTTTCTGAGCGAGTGTAGTAGTACCAGCTGGAGACCAGTGAAGTGAGAAGTCATCGGGATGACACTTACTGTCGGAGGCGAGGTGTGGAAGGAAAATCACGTCGAAAATGTCACTCGGAGTCAGCCTCCCGGTTATCGCGCATGGCCTCACAATATAAACCGCGAGGACCAACCCCCCCCCACCCCCCTTGAAATCTGACCTTTGTCCGCGCAGCGAATGCCAGACAGCGGCGGTCGGCGCATTTGCACGGCGCTCGGCAAGGAAGCCCGATGATGAAAGCAGGTGTTTCCTGGAGGAAATTCCAAACGCTTTTGCGAAGAATTAAAAAAAAAAAAAAAAGGCCTCGCGGATTTTACTCCGCTCGAGTCGACATCCGCGGGCGGCGACGCGCCGGGTTGTGAATTCGCCGCAATGCATTTCGTGCAGTTTTTGTAACTAAGGCCTTCGCGATCGCAAGGTCACTTTGAAGGCGCGTTTCCCGTGTCCAGGACCTCGTCCACGTCTTGATACTTTAAACAGGACAAGATTGATTTGTGTCTGTGTGTTATTTATGACTGACCTCAGCAAAAAGAACGATCAAGGTAATTAATTCAACGTGGATGAACCGGGATGTAGTACAGTAATCCTTCTTCTAGTGCAGATTTTTGTATTAATCTGGCGGTGTAGTGCCGTTTCTCACCTGCGCATCTGCATTATTGTGCTAACGTAATGAGCGACAGTATTGAATTTCACTGGAAAAAGAAACCTTGCTGACTGTTTTTCCCCTCAATTTAAAGGCAGGAACGCGATTTGGAAACTGTCAGGTATGTTTATTAAATGTCACGATTATGGATTTGTATCGCTATAAATGCTTCTGTGGCAATGAAGCAAAGAGGTGCGAATTCCTCCTGAACAGTTTCAACTCGTTCCTGCTTCCTCGTCACGTTTTTCCCACCACTTGTTGGCTTGACTGTCGGCAATGGACATGCCGCCGACTCAGAGCGAGCGGCACGACGTTCCGGCGGGCGGCGTCAGGATCCAAAACGAGATGCGAGAAAGCGTGCGCCGTACCTCGACCGAAACAGGGCAGGTTGGACGTTCCCCGGCACTTCTTCAGGCTGCTCTCCAGAGACACGGAGCAGGAGAGCGGATGCTCGCATTTCTTTCCGGCCCAGCCGTCCTTGCAGTGGCACCTGCCGCAGTGGCACTGGCCGTGACCTGGAGGCGGCAGGGGAACCGCATCAAACGCTGCGCCGCTGACGCCATTCTGGGCAGCCGGCATCCGAAGTGAAACTAGTAGGCGGTGGGAGCGCGATTTGAAATGAGCCCCACGGTGCCAAATCCCCCAAACGTCTTACACACACACACCTACGAGGAAGAGACTCCACAGAACTAAACGGGATTTCAGTGCGGACTCACTTTTTGGCTTCACGCGGATTGACCTATTTGCAGAGGAACCTCCGAAACGTTTATTACCCTTTTTGGTTGGTGCAGACACGTCTGCCAAACTGGCAAACACACAACGAGCTACATGTCAAAATTAAGATCTTAAAGCTGTCACGTTCCTGCCGGTCCAGCCCTGGCTGAGCGGGTCCCAGCATACCGGTGCTGATTAGGAGGAGCACACCTGCGCCTCATCCTCGTTGAGTAACCCCTGTATTTGTAGAACCCAGGGGAGGACTGGTCTCTGGGCTTCGCCAGATCGTCCCAACTCATGCCCCGTTCCTGCACTCCCGTATTCTTGATCGTGAACCCTGGTGTACCGACCTCCGCCTGTCCTCCGACCGACCCCGTGAGCTCGACATCTTTGATACTCCTGCCTTCGCTGATCGATCTCCCGTGTACCGACCCTCGCCTGCCCGCCGACCTGCTCTCTCGACCCGACGTCCTGACTGCCTGGTCCCTGACTTTGGTCTGAATAAACACTTTTCCCAAACTGCGTCTACGTCTCCGGAGTCCTGCATTTGGGTCCTCCTCCGTACCGACGGGTCGTGACAAAAGCCACATTTTGAAATTAGACGCAAACCCAGCCCTTCTCTGAGCCGGTCATCCCCACAAGGGTCGCAGGAGTGCTCGAGCCTATCCCAGCCGTCTTTGGGGCAGGAGGCGGGGGTACACCCTGGACTGGCAACCACACAACGAGTTCCAGTCAAAATTAAGATGTGCCAAAAGCTGGGACGTCTTAAAGCCAAGACGCGCCGACACAAATTTTGACATTAGAAGCAAACCCGGCCCTGCTCTGAGCCGCTTATCCTCACAACGGTCGCAGGAGTGCTGGAGCCAATCCCAGCCGCCTTCAGGGCAGGAGGCGGGGTACGCCCTGGACTGGCTGCCAGCCAATCGCGGTCTGAAGTAGGGCATCTCGTCAAGCTAGGTCGAGACCAAGATACGGGTACCCGTTTGGTATTTCCAATGGTTCTGAACAGGAAATAGCTTGTGAAACCATCTCCAACTCCTTAACTTAATTCCAATGAGACTGGTGGGCTCACTCTTTCAACTGCCGCACTTTATTGTTCAAGCCTGACGCGGCGGCTTCTTCCTTCGACAACAGGCAAAAGTGGCCCGATCGGCCATGTGTTGCATTTTGAAACGGGGTTTGCTCACCCGAGCAGAAGTCGTCAGTGTATCGGTCGTAGGTGGCGTGGCAGTTCCTCTCGTCGCACTCGCAGGTGTCGCCGTGGATGTCGCCCCAGTCGCCGGAGGGGTCCACGTCGTAGCAGCTGCACTCCCCGCACACGCATGTGCCTAACACACGCAGACACGAAATCAAACATTTTTATTGCACTTCCACTCGGGCTGAAGTTGTTCCTGGGCCCAAATCCTCTCGGCTGGGACTTTGGAACCCGTTCACTTGGCGAAATCTGTCTTTTGCCGCATTGCCTTTCTGCCCTTCCGAATTCTCCATTTAATCTCCGTTTTTGTTTTTGTTTTTTTTTTTTTTTCCCCCAATTATTTTCCTGACCTAACTTGCATTTTAATTTTGCTAGTAAACAACTTTGTGTGGAAAGATGTGGCGCAAATCCGAATCTTCCGGTCATCTCCTGGGAGGTGTGCAAAAACTGGCAGTCCTCCTCCAGCTGCTGGAATCGCAACCGATTGGTCAACTTTCCGCCGACGGCCCCTGAGACGTGCATTGTCCTTTTTAATGACTAATTTCACGATTATTCTCTGAAGGCATAACTCTCTCGTTGCCATTTTCTCTTCACCATTTTGAGCAAAACTTCGCCGGAGCGTCTCCAGTGAGTCCAGAGCACCGCCGTGAGGCTTCCGTCTCGATCCCGCAGGTTCCGCCGCATCGTTCCCGTTCTGTCATTCGTGCGGCGGCTGCGGTTAACGTTAATCTTACAATTTGTGACAAAACGTGGACGGCACTCAAAAGCGAGGCTACCGGGCTACTCGATGCTCGGCGTCATTTGATCGTCCTGTCCCTCGCACAACATTCAAACTCGAACGTGGAATTGTGGATTACATTTTTATGTGACTAAAAGCTGCCTTTTCAGCACTTTAAAAAGAAGAAACAAAGACATTTCTTTTGGCAGGCATTCCAGCGAGACTTTGCTATTTTATTTTTCATTTTTTGGAACAGGGTGCTCGGATTGTAAAATGTTGGTGATTCTATATTTGAACCGTGTAAAGCACTTTGTAAGTATTCTTTTGTGGATACATTTTGCTTCATTTAGCTCATTTGCTCAGTCACTTTCTTTAGTAGTATTTTTAACAATTTACAACATTGATTATGTGTTTATCGTCAATGTAGTGTTTTTTTATAATTGATGAAAATTTGTGAAAATTAAACATTTTTTTTTAGTGACATGACTTCAGATTTCCACAAGATGGGCATGCTGTAAGTCTTTTTTTTTTTTTTTTTTGTATCGTAATAATCAAGCACAACCTGTAAAAAAGAAAGCGAGGAAAAAAAATGGTATTTCGTTTGATCTGTTATTTGGTGCCTGTTCACATTAAGAACCGTGTTAATTTAAGTCTTCGGTAGCTGCATTTTCCGTCTGAAATCGATGAACTGAACGATGGGGAAAAAAGAAAAGGAAACACGAATGAGAATCAGGGCAGTCGACGTGCGCCTTGAAAGCGTAAGAACGGACCTCGGTTGCTGCAGACTTTGCCGTCTGGCGACGAGCATCTGCGCTTGCTCTCCCAAGGGCTGACGTCGCACTGGAATTCACATTTGTCGCCATGCCAACCGGCAGCACAGTAACAGTTGCCACAGTAACACTGGCCGTGGCCTGGAAGCACAACAACAACCTCATCAGGTCCCCCCCCACCCACAGACGTCGGCCGTGCGCTCGAATTTCAGCCTTTGAAAAGACACTTCAGACGAGCGTGACTTTCCGCCCGTGCTTCTCGGACGTCGGTCGGATATTTGTCGGGGGGGGGGGGGGGGGGCGCTTTGACGCAGACCTCCGCAGACGTCCCCGGTGTCCTCGTCCAGGCACTCGCTGTCGTCGCACTCGCAGAAGCGACCCGTCACCAGGCCCTCGTTGCCCTCCTTGTTGCACAAGCAGCTCCCGCAATGGCAAGTCCCTGAAGAAGAAGAAGAAGAAGAAGAAGAAAAATCCAAATTCCAAATAATCATTCGATTGTATGCACAATACATCTAGAATACACCGAGAGGAGCCAGATGAGGTGGCTGCTGGGGCATCTGATCCTCCCCGGTGAGGTGTTCCGGGGACGTCCCACCGGAAAGAGACCCCGGCCGGGGACGACCCAGGACACGCTGGCTTGGGAACGCTTCGGGATCACTCCGGACGACCTGGAGGGAAGTCTGGGTATCCCTGCTGAAGCTACTTCCCGCAAAAGCGGTAGATAATGGATGGATGGATTTGACCATGTGCACCAACACAAACATAGTGGACAGACATATTGTTACTT